>NW_023602073.1:26859765-27242762 GCF_014898055.3 Talpa occidentalis | reverse complement strand
TTGGGTCTTTTTTGAGGTGGGAAAGCTTTCTTCCTTACAATCACTTTCTATTTCTACTCTGAAAAGAAAATTAAAATAAATTGCTAAAAAACAAAGGACCTATTTTTAAAATCACCTTTTTTATTAATTTATTTTTTATTCTTACAATGTTTGCTTTCTTTTCTCAGGTGTAGTCCTCATAGAATTCCCACCACCAGCATCCATGTACCATCACCATAGTCCCTTGGGCTCTTCCCTCCCTTGTTTTGATCCCTTTCCTTCTCCTTCCTGCAGAATGTCTCTGATTTATAGTTGTCTGTCTGATTTTGTTTTGCTGTGGGTTTTTTTTTTGTTGTTATTATTACCATTTTTCCCCCTAGATCCTCTATATTCCTCCTATAAGTGAAACCATCTAGTATTTTTCTTATTCCTTCTGATTTATTTCACTTAGCATTATTCCTTCTAGTTCCATCCACATTGCTGTGAATGACATCAGTTTAGCTTTTTTGATTGCTGTAAAATAGTCCATTGTGTATATATACCACATCTTCTTGATCCAGTCATCTATTTGGAGGCATTTGGGTGGTTTCCACATCTTATCTATTGTAAATAGTGCCAAAATAAACAAAGGGGGGCAGGTGTCCTTTTCAATTAATGCTTTTGTATCCTTTGGGTAGATTCCTAGGAGTGGAATTGCTGGGTCAGATGATATCTCCATTTTCAGTAGTTTGAGGAAACTCCACGCAGTTTTCCATAATGGTTGCACCAGTTTGCATTCCCACCAGTAGTGAAGGAGAGTTCCTTTTCTACACATCCTTGCCAACATTTGTTGTTGCCAGGTTTTTTTAATATGTGCCTTTCTTACTGGTGTAAGGTGGTACCTCATTGTGGTTGTGATTTGCATTTCCCTGATTTAAGTGATGTTGAACATTTTTTCATACACCTGTTGGCATTTGATTGTCCTTTTTAGAGAAGTCTTTTTAGCTCTTCTGCCCATTTTTTGAGTAAGTGTTTATTTTTGTTGAGACATGTGAGCTCCTTGTATATCTTTGTGATCATTCCCTTACCAGTTGCATTGTGTCCGAAAATTTTCTCCCCATCAGTGGGGTGTCTCTTTGTTTTGGTTAATGTCTCTTTTGCTGTACAAAACCTTCTTAGTTTGATGTAATCCCAACTGTTTATCTTTTCCTTCACTTTCCTTGCTTTGAGGGATGAGTCTTTAAAGATGTTACTCGGGTGTATGTCATGCAGTGTTTTGCCTACATTTTCTTCGATATATTTTATGGTTTCAGGTCTAATGTTGAATTTTTTATCCATTTTGAGTTGGTTTTTGTGCATGGTGTGAGGCAGTGGTCTAGCTTCATTTTGTGCATGTAGCAGTCCAGTTTTCCCAGCACCATTTATTGAATAAACTGTACTTGTCCCATTACATATACTTTGCTCCTTTGACAAAGACTAGTTGTCCACAAATATGTGGGTTTATTTCTGTGTTTTCTATTCAATGCCATTGGCCTCTGTGTATCTGTTTTTGTTCCAGTAACATACTGTTGTAATTATTATGGCTTTGTAGTATAGTTTGAAATCTGGGAGTGTGATATCTCCATTTTCCTTCTTTTTAGTCAGGAGAACTTTGGCTATTTGTGGAAACCTTGATACTGTTTCCATCAAAACTGAACCAGTCTACATTCCCCAAAACAACATAGGACTGTTCCCTATTCTCCATGTCCTCGCCAGCACTTGTTAATATCTGATCTTTCTGATATAGGCCATTCTGACAGACATGAAGTGATTTATCATTGTGTTTTAAATCAGGGTATTGTGAATGAATCAAGAAGGTGTGGTACATATATACAGTGGAATAGCACTCAATGATCAAAAACATAACTCTTACCATTTGGGAAATATGGACGGGATAGGAAGGGATTATACTAAACTTGATAAGTCAGAAGGAAAAAAATAAATATCAGATGGTTTCCCTTATATGTGGGATACACAGGAACCAAACAGAGTCAGAATAAAGACAGCACTTGTAACCTGATCCTAGATCTGAGGCATACAGCAGGGGAAAGGGAAAGAGATGGTTCCAAACAGGGGAGGGAAGAGCACAAGGGACTGTAGTGATGGACCATGGGTGCTATGGTAGTGAAAGAGCTAAATATATAGAATATATATATTGACTACACCTGAGAAAAAAATCAAATATTATACAAAAGTTAACAATGATGTAAAAAATAAATAGATTTAATTAAAAAATATATCAATAACTGACAACTAGAAAATAAAATTAAATAAACCAGAGGATCCTGAAGTTACAAAATGGAGGTGAGAGAACTCCTAAAACATTCAGTCCCTCTCTCACTCTGTGAAGGAAAATAATATTGAAGAAATTCAGGTGAATCACCTTAAGTGATAACATTCTCAATAGTCCACTGCATCCTCAGAAAGTCCCACTCACAGATGCCTCTGGTGTGTTCCAGGGGATGAGCGACATCCCAGAGTCCTGGGGACTGTTGTTGCCTGAGGAAGCACAGAAGAGACCTGGTCAGAGCCCAGAGATGAGACCCTCAGAGGAACTGATGAGAGTGACTCTCCCTAGAGTTCCCTCTACATTGTCCTCAGGGGCTTAGGGATCCAACCCCTGTTCCACACTTACCTGCACCCTGAGTGTAGCTTCCTTCTTATCCCCCTGTGGGAAGAAACATCATGTGAGACAAGGGAGGAGTCAGCCCATGGAGTTCTAAAGGAATCCCCAAGTCTGGGTCACAGGGAAGATTCTAGAACTGTGACTAAAGACCCAGGTCAGGACTGGGATATATGAAGAATGGATATGAAAGGGAATTGAAGACTTTCCTCAGTGGGGTCCTTCCCTATGACATTTACTGGGAAGCAGATCCCTACCACCACAGTTATAGGGTGAACAATTGGTGATTTATGTTCATAAGCGCTTTACAAAAGAGTGAGTGTTAGCAATCAGCTTCAGACTGGGCAACACATGTGTGTGGATGGTACTTCCTACTAGGCAGGTAGGGCAAGTTCTCCCTGGGACATGAAAGCCCCCAGTGGACAAGATCCCCCACTCCTTTCCCTACCTGAATGCTTCTTCCTCCACATCACAGTTGTAGCCACCGCAGCTCCAGGGAGCACAGCTCCAAGGAGAACCAGGGCAGCAATGAGGCCTACAGTGGGGATGGTGGACTGAGGAGGGGGCACTGGAAGGGAAAGGAAGGTGAGACCCTGAGCCCCAGGCCTCATCCTGACCCTCTGAAAGGCTCCAGATTACTCTGAGCAGAAGCTCAGTGCCCACGTCCCCTTTCTTACCCCATCTCAGGAATCGGGGCTCCAGCAGTCCCTCATGCTGCACATGGCACATGTACATGTATCTCTGCTTCTTTCCAGGAGGCACCACCACAGCTGCCTACTTCTGGAAGATTCCATCACCCTCCAGCCTGGTGTCTACCAGCTCCGTGTCCTGGGTCAGGTTCTTCCCATCTCGCTGCCAGATCAGGGCGATGTCAGCAGGGTAAAAGCCCCCCGGCATCTCTGACCTGTACCCCAGCTCTTGTATGCATAAATAAAAATCTTTAAAATAAAATAAAATATAAAAAAATAAAAATAAATAAAATTAATATGTGTGACCAAAGTTTTAAAATGAGAATAAAAAAATCTGTGTCTATCACTGTCTTATGCCTCCAGAGGGTTAATTATAATGGTGTCTATATAAATTCTAATGAAAAAAAAATTTTGAGATCACAATCTAAAATTTTGGTAATCAAAAACTAGTTCAAAACTTAATGGTTGAGGGCCTCCCCTAGTGGCACAGGCAATTTAGTGCAACACTGTCAAGCTGTCCGCAGACTCTGCCCAGCCTGTTCCATCCTGGCCGGCCGGCGAGAGTCCCACATGGTGCGGCAGACCTCTCCTGTCTCACCTGCTGCTCCCCTCAGCAGTGTATTTCGTCAGTCTGCCTGTTCTGTTCCCAACTCTGTCTCTGGTGAATCCTCTCACCCTCCCACGCACCTGGCCTGTACTCTGGTTCTTGTATAAATAAATAAATAAATCTTAAAAAAAAAAAAAAAAAACCTTAATGGTTGAATTTGAAGCACACATGCCTTACGGTTGTAATGTTGGGTAGCAATATGTTTAAATGTCTTTATTTTAAAAAGGAAGTGCACAGTATTCAGAAAAAAAAGCATAATTTATCTAGTCTACATCAAAAAAGATAAGTTTGCATTTTGATAATTGTAACTAAACTTCTCTTGATAAAATTCTTTTCCAGGAAAAGCCCCAGTTGACTTCTTTCTTTACTCTTGTCTTAGCAATAATTTCAAGAGGATGCCTATGGCCTCACGGGCAAGTTACTTAGCAGTACTGAGTTCCTCACATGTATGTAGGAAATGTATATGATATTAAGTCTCTCTGGTTGTTCCTGTTTTTCATCAGTCTATCTAGTGCTTGCCTAAGAAAGAAACTTGGTTATAGATTATTATAATTATCAATTCTGGAATTAATTTAAAATTCCAATCCCAAGAAAAAACTAACAGCTACAATTGGTATCTCTCTCTTAAATTTGTTTTTTATCATAATTATATGGTGGCCAAATTTCATATAAAACTAAGGTTTTACTAAGTTTAACAATGAGAATGTGTTAAATAATTACAATCACTTTTGCTAAAATCATTGAGCTTGCAGGTTTATTTTTGCTTCTTATTATAAGCAAATTAAAATTTAATGTCATCTCACCTAAAAAAAATTAAACCAATTAAAACATCCAGTACAAAGGAATGATAGCATAACAGCTCTTAGAATGTCTTACAATCTAAATAAACCCACAGATTTATGGTCAACTAATCTTTGACAAAGGAGCAAAGAATATGCACTGGAGCAAAGAAAGTTTGCTCAATACATGGTGCTTGGAAAACTGGGTTGCTACATGCAAAAGAATGAAGCTTGACCACTACCTCACACCATGCACAAAAACCAACTCAAGGTGGATTAAAGAACTAGACATAAGACATGAAACCATAAAATATATAGAAAGAAATACAGGCAAAACACTACATGGCATGCACCTCAAAGACATCTTTACAGACACATCACCCAAAGCAGTGATAGTGAAGGCAAAGATAAACAGCTGGGACTACATCAAATTAAAGAGCTTCTGCATAGCAAAAGAGACAATAACAAAACAAAGAGAAACCCCACCGACTGGAAGAACTGTTGTGTTTTTGCACACAACACTAATGATAAAGGACTGATCACAAAAACCTACAAAGAGCTGATGAGATTCAACAAAAACAAAGAAAATAATCCAGTCAAAAAATGGGAAGAAGAGCTAAAAAGAAACTTCTCCGAAGAGGAAATACAAATGGCCAACAGGCATATGAGAAAATGTTCAACATCACTTGTAATCAGGGAAATGCAAATCAAAAGTACAATGAGATACCTTCTCACACCAGTGAGAATGGCACATGTTAAAAAAAACTAGCAACAACAAATGTTGGCGAGGATGTGGAGAAAAAGGAACTCTCCTGCACGGCTGGTGGGAGTGCAAACTGGTCCAACCATTATGGAGAGCTGTGTGGAGATTTCTCAACCTACTAAAGATAGCGCTCCCATATGATCCAGCAATTCCATTCCTAGGTATTTACCCAAAGGACACAGAAACATCAATTCCAAAGAACACCTGCACCCCTATGTTTATAGCAGCACTGTTTACAATAGCTAAGTTTTGGAAACAACCCAAATGCCCAAAAATAGATGACTGGATCAAGAAGATGTGGTACATATACACCATGGAATATTACTCAGCATTCAAAAAAGATAAACACATGCAATTTGCAGCAACATGGATGGATCGGGAAGGGATCATGCTCAGCGAAATAAGCCAGAAAGAAAAAGAAAAATACAAGATGGTCTCACTCATAGCAGGAATCTAGAAAACCTAAATAAGGGACCAGGAAAATGAATAACTATAAGAAAGTGAAAATCAAAATCAACAAAGAACTATGAACTAGAGACACATTATGGGGGGTGGTGGGTTGGGAAAGAAGGGCTTGGGGTCAAAATAAGGGGGTTGCAATTGTATGGGGAATATAAAAATAAAATTAAAAAATAAAATAAAATTTAGAATATCATCATCAAAAATAAAAGAATGTCTTACAATCAAAAAATTAAAAACTAGGATATCATAACTCTAAATGTAAATAAAGTATTTTTGTTAAGGAATTTATTTGAAATGGATATGGTGAAGGTATTAGGAAACATTGAATGTCAAAATAAAATGGCTATCTTTAAAAAGAAACGGTATAAAAATAGGAAGGCAAAAGAAAGTGTTGAAGGTTTGAGAGAGGTACCTGGAAAAAACGTTAGGTGCTTGAATGACTTTATAGAAATATTTAAGTTTATCATCAGTTATGTACTTATGTAAAACCAAACTTTAATTTCCTTTTCATTTACAGTAAACACTCAAGTATTCTTCAACTGCTCTCACTAGTTTATGATGACAAATTAAGGACTGTTTATGTAATCTAAAATCTTGGTGCTTTTTTACCCTCGGGCTACAGGAGAAAAATTCTTTTCCTATCAGCATTGCTGACCCTCATCAAAGAAATAGCTCTGTTCTTAAAAATCCTGATCACTCCGAGTAATTAATTATTTTATAAAAATCTGTAAGTTTTTTAATCCAGCTGTTACAGGGCACCCCAATATGAAATGGGTTGCCTGACTGTGGGTCCTCACCTGTGTGCTTAAAAGGGACTTATTATTACACAACTGCAGGCACACACAAAGGTTAATAAAGGGTTTATTTACAAAAGAAGGGGAAATGAAGAAATGAATAACTCAGGGAGAAAAAGAGGGAGATAAATTTGCGAAAGCATCCCACCAGTTCTACTGACCTATAATTGTTAGGGGAAAAGGATTTCCTGTGCAAATTCCATACAGGCTTTGTGGACTCCACCCCCACTCCAGACCAAAGCCATCAAGATACTGAAAATGACAAATCCCATCATCACCAAAGGGAGGGTTGCTGGGACCTGAGGGCGGAGTTAAGCAGCCAGGTTTGTTATAAAACCAGACACGTGGGCCTTGGGGCTCTTGCTCTTGGCATCACGGCTCTTGGCTCTCCACCAGCTCTCAGAGTGCCATTGGGATTCCAGGTCAGCAGAACAGGTAGGACCCATTCATGAGTTTATCTGCCTCTTTTTCTCCCTGAATGATTAATTTCTTCATTTTCTCTTTATTTTTTAAATAGACCTTTTATTAACCTTCTGTGTGCCTGCAATTGAGTATTAATAAGTCCCCTTTAAGCCGACAGGTGAGGACCCACAGTCAGGCAACCCGTTTTAGAGTGGGGTTGCCCTGTAACAGAATCCCAATGGCACACTAAGAGCTGGCCAAGAGCCAAGAGCCCTGAGGTAAAAGGGCGAACTAAGGCTTACTACATGTCTGGGTTTATACCAAACCTGGCTGCTTAACTCCACCCACAGGTCCCAGCAACCCTCCCTTTGGTGATGATGGGATTTGTCTTTCCCAGTGTCTTGATGGCTTTGGTCTGGAGTGGGGGTGGAGTCCACAAAACCTGTATGGTATTTGTTCAAGACATCCTTACCCCCTAACACTATGACAACTTCCTTGATACCAAAAATTATAAAATATTAAAGTCTTTGTCCTAAAAGGACTCTTAATACAACGGATAAAAGTGTTTTCCTTGTAAAAACAAATTGGGACAATCTGGATATATTGAAAAAAATACATAACACATTAAATTTCAGTCTTCCTTCCTATCCCTCTATGGGGACAGGACATGGTAACCAAATTCCAAACTAACAGCCCATTGGCTCTTCTAGCCACTTCTACAAAAGGTAGAAATAATACAGAAGCCCGAGGTCTCAAATGTAATGATATTTAACAAATAGACCTTACATTCATGTCTCTAAAGACATCTATTCTGCATAAATTCAAGCCTGGGCCCAAACAGGGTGAACTGTTACACATGTTCAAAAAACCCCTTTTATCTGGTATTGCAGTGATGGAATCCCATCACAAATAAAAACTGGTAATGGACCTCCCCGGTGGCGCAGCGGTTGAGCGCTGAGTTGTGAAGCTGCCCGCAGCCTCTGCAGTGCTGGTCCGATTCCCGGGCTGCTCCCCGGCCACTGGAGGAGGGTCCCACATGGCGCGCAGACCTCTCCTGCCGCCCGCTGCTCCCCTCAGCAGTGTACTTCGGTCCTTCTGCCTGCTCTGCTCCCCGCTCTGGCTCTGGTGAATTCTCTCACCCTCCCGCGCTTCTGACTGTACCCAGTGCATGTATAAACAAACAAACAAACAAACAAATAAATAAAAATACATGCCTCTTTAAAAAAAAATATATTAAAAAAAAACACAAAAAACAACTGGTAATGGACCTGCTTACATCTCCAAAGCCTTTAACTCTTTCCTGCTAGTTTGGAATATTCAACACGTGCCTGGCGTCCCTTGTAGCCCTACAGGACAAGCTACAGTTAAAAGAGCCAACAGGCTCCTTAAAACACAACTTATTAAACAAAAAAGGGGAATCTAGAGAGCAAGTTGCCCCCACAGGAACAAATACATAAAGCTCCATTTACTTTAAACTTCCTAAATTGCAGCCCCTCCGTCCTAACAGCTGCTGCAGGCATCTCACTCCTGCTGAGTCTGGCCAGACCTGCGGTTTGCACCGACCCCGCTGCCAGGACCAGACTGGCCGGGCCTGTCCCATCCCAGACCCGGGATGGGGGCGCTGCTGTCTGTCCCCGCAGGCACGGGCTGTGCGCCCTGACCAGGAGTTGGGTCCAACAGGGGTGAACCCCGCTCCGGAGACTCACCCCAGCGCCGGCTCCCGCGTCTCCCCACAGCCCCAGGGCGCGGGCGGGGACCTGGGCAGCCAGACCCGCAGGTGCTCCCGGCTGCCCTTGGCTGTTTGCGGGTCTCCGAGGGGTCCCCGCCTTGCTCTGGGGGCGCCAAGTCTGGGATTCCCTGTGCTGTTAGCTCACTTCCGTGGTGATTCCCGCTGGTTCCCCACAGTTCCTGGTCACGGGTCTGTGCCTGCAGTAGCCCCTTTCTGCTCACCATCCTGCTGGATCTCTAGTTTGTTCTTGCTTTTTTCCCCTTTCTGTAGGTCCGAGTGAGCCGGCTCTGTGGGTGGGGGAGGTCGCAGGGTTCTGCTGCTTTCCTCCATTCTCGGCCTCTGTCACAGCAACTTTCCTCTTCCCTGCAGTTTGCCAGCTGAAAGGATCAGCACAGTAAAGAGGAGAGCCAGGCCAAGTTTCTGACAGGCAGGAACTTTATTGCGCCCCTGGGTGAGGTTCGGAGACCTCCACAAGGTCGGAGAAGTCGTGCCCATTGCAGGGGAGAGCTGTCCTTTTATAGGGTGAGGAAAGGTTAGGCGGGAAACTGCATATGCGGAATCGAAGTGTTTTTCTTTCTTTTTTTTTTTGGTGGTTTTTGGTTGATTGCTATCAGGTCCTGTTTGTGTTGGGTGGAGGCCTCTGGTTTCAGGAGCCTCTGCAGTTTCATGGCCGCTCCTTGTGCCCATGGCGTGGGGCCCTCACCAGGCCCCCTGCACTGACCTTACACCAGTGTGGCCAGTTTATCTACCTGCCGCTTTTTCTTCCCATTAATTGTTGTAATGGGAGAACTTACTTGTAGAGTTTCTTTGCCGCCATGTTGATCACCTGACTGTTTCGGAGATTCAAAAGCTTGCCATACACCCCCTTCCCAGGAGGGGGCAGAGAATGAAGAAGATGGATCTTGTGGGCTCAATGAAGCATCCACTCCACCGACCAGGGTTGATCAAAAATAGGTAAAAAGTGAAGCAGAAAATACTTCAAAGGTCGCAGTGATGCCCGAGACCCCAGCAAATTTGTTCTTCTCAATGTTAGCTCACATCACCATAAATTGTAAAGGCCTTAAGGCAACATGGCTGCTCTTGCTCTAAGGACTATTATATTCCATTCCATCCAGTGTAAGTAACACCACCTATTGGACACATATTAAATCCACCTGTGTTTATGTTTACTCACATGTTGAAGGTCTGAGAGAGGCAAACACACCTATTCTGCATTAGTTAATTTACTAGAGGGAACTGGCTTCCTCCTTGGGGTCCACTAAGAAATTGTGGTACTAAATGTAACCCAGAAGGTTATCAGGGTGGATGGCATTTCCTTGTTCATGACTGTTTTTTCCTCACAGAAGATCTGCCCATTTGTGCCCTTGATACCCACAGCTCTGGTCATTATTTTGCATCCCTTTCAACCTCAATTGTACCTGAATCACATTTATGTAGGTATGGATGACGAAAATCACAGTAATATAATGAAACATCAAATTTTCATTCAAACAGCAGGAGTAAGAGGTACATCAATATTGGGGGGAAAAACTTGCCTAAACCTAATGTCCCCATCTGCTCTCCTCCCTAGGTACCACTTGGAGAAGGGCTAGGCCTAAATTGGGTCATCTATAGATCAACTAACCTTATAGTAAATTCTTTGTTTGCTAACCAGTCCCTAAAAACTGGGAACCTCGAAATTTATTGGTCCAGCAAACTAACACAACCTGGAACTGGGCCCTTCCATGAAATTATTATTGCTATCCTGGACAAGGAATCCAGGTTTAGCTGGGTCTTTATTAAAAATCAGACATCACTCTCAATTGTCTTCTTTAAAGCATTTTTGGTGCATCGCCTTAACCTTTCCCCCTGGTGATCCATTAAGGATCTTATTAAGCCTAGACATCTTGTATGGATGAGTAATGACACTACAGCTCAGGTCTTGATCCATACTTGTAGACCCTATATTTTTATTATGACATCCAGAACACCCCTAACATGATGGTGACCACTTATTCTGCTTCTAGCCAGCAAAAGGTTAAACGTTTTAACACCACCTTTCATGCCAATGCCACATGGTTAACCCCTTGCATCACTCACCGTAACATCACTAACCTTAACGTTGCACGTGTGCTCATTCTAAAACAAAGAGCTGACAGGTAATCTTACCTGTGAGTGGATTGAGAATCTGCTCTTGAACAAATTACCAAAGCTTTAGAACATGCTCTTTTCGGGTGTCCTCATAGCTGCTATTATTGCTGCCACTGCTATGGCCGCGACTGCTGCTACTGCTACAGTTGCCCTATCTCACTCCATTCACCCTGCACAGCAAGTGAATCGGTATTTCCAAAATGTTACTTCTGAACTCCTGACTCAAACCACCATTGATCAGGAAATCTGACAGCGACGAATGCCCTCGAGGCACAGTGTCCTGGCTTGGAGAATATCAACGAGCCCTCAGGACACACACCAGACTTAATTGTGATGCCAAGTACCACTCAATGTGCATTACTCCTGTTCCTTTTACCACCACCTCCTCTTGGCAAGACGTCCAATGGCATCTGTGGTATTTTATGAATATTTTCAAGCACATAGAAAATTGAAATAACAGTGCAGAGCACACCACCTAGATCCCAGCATTGGCATTTGCCACGTTTGCTTTATCACTTATCTTTATCCACGGATCCATCTCTCTGTTCATCCATCTTATTTTTCTGATGCATTTCAAGCAACTGAGTCAGTACCTTTCATTTCTTAACAACTGAGCATTCCAATTAACAACTAGAGTTCAAATTGGGTTAAGATTTTTCTTTGAGATAAAACTTTATTTGGAGAAATGCACAAACCTTAAGAATACTATTAGAGGAGTTTTGACCCTTTTCAAGAACATTATGATATATTATCATTTTCTTCTCTTGGAAGCAATGAACATTTAAATAATTTAATGATGTGTTACACTTAACAATGTAATTTATTGGTCCCCCTACCTTTTGAGTAACTACCACAGTCCAATTTGACCTCCTTGGCCCCTCCATTCTCATCATGTTCCTGTGACCACACTCTCCTTGGAACAGAGTCCATGCCTGATTCATCTACATAGTTATTTGTTTTTATTATATTTATTTGGATAACTTTGATTTTTCAATCATATACATTTTTAGGGGTTATTGGTACAAAACTCCAAAATATTTTATCATCCCATATAAATATGACATATCAATATATGACATTCAGCTTTGATCTCTTAACAAATAAGTTGTTCTAATTTTCCTTTTTCCTTTCATCCACAAGACTATTAGTTCTGTGGATAACAGCAGCTTAGCTGTTTTCATACCTGCACAGCCAAATATTAACTTATATAGCTATGGTAAATATTTTTATTATCAGTATTATTAGACAAACTTGTATTTACACACAATGCCTGAAGCATAATTTCATTAGAGCAAGAGATGGTCATTTCTTCTAAAAAAACGAATGTCTGAAGTTAGATGAAAGACAAGGAAATAGGGCCTCCCTGGTGGCCCAGGGATTAAGTGTCAGTGCTACCAAGCTATCACCAGCCACGGCACTATGAATTGGATCCCTGGCCAGGGAGCTGACCCACAAGGCAGAGCAGACCTCTCCTGTCTCACCCACTGCTCCCCTCAGCAGTTTATTTCAATAGATGCACCTGTTCTGCTCCCCACTCTGTGTCTGGTGAATCTTGTCACCCCCCACACCTCTGGTCTACACCCGAGTTCTTGTATGAATAAATAAATAAAAATAAATCTTTTTTTAAAAAGAGAAGGAAATAATGATTTAACTTTATAATTAACATGTATGCACCCAAATCATTAGTTCCTTTACATGAATACTACTTTAATATTATATAACAAGTTAGTAACAGAAAATACACAAGCCAGAAAACTTATAGCCTTAAATTTCAAATCAACCATCAACTTTTCTTAGATATTTGAAGACATAAAAATAAAAATCTATTCATATAACAGCATGCAAACTACATACCTTTGTAAACTGGTGGGACAATCAAACTATTTCCTAGGTTTAGCTGAAATGACCATCAAAAGTGTTCAGATTATATCCACCTTGTTTCTGAGCAATTTGCCTCCTTGAGCCTAAGCAGAGGACAATATTAAAATATATGAATGATCCCCACTGACACTGTGGTGTAAATGGGTGTCTGGCTCTTTGGGCTTCAAACGGAAACCAAAACAGCCCGCGAACACTGAGTGAGGCTAAGCATCCTGTCCACATCATTTCCTCTGTAGTCTGTGCTTTGTTACTGCAGCTTCTAGAAAAACAAGTGAGTTTAGTTTGTCTCCAGATTCTTTCTCTCAGGGCTTGAGGAGGCCTGAGCCTCTCTGTCCAGGACCCCAAAGCTCTTCACACTGGGCAGGATGGTCTCTGACCAAGTCCTTGACTCATGATCATGGTTTTGCATCAATAATCTGTATCTCTTAAATTTGTCCCAAGCTCTGAGATCCACTCACTTTCCCCACCCCCACTTGAGATATAATCCTGGAAACTAGGCTGATCCTAGCCGGCCCCAGAGTCTGTCCTCACAGATTTTCTGTCCCCTCTAAACTGGCTCCTGGCTCTCCTCCTTGGTTTCCCTGCTCCTCATTCAGTCACTATAGATATTGTCCTGGAAGCTGGGAAAGGTTCCTCCTCTGTGTCATGGTGTCTCACTGAGACCCGCCCTCCAGGCAGATGCCCGACTGCGTGTTCAGACTCCTGGAAAGGAGTAGGGGCAGGACGAGAGGCTGCTGGGCGTGGGTAAGGGTGACTAATCCACGGCATCGCTCCCCTCCAATTGGTGGGTCCAGGTCACCTTCCCCCACAATTCCGATACTCAAAAGGGGTGCCTTTTGGCTACAGGTCAGAGATGACAAAAAAGGGGGTGCCTTTCCTGTCATTCTCTTCCAGGTGGGTAATGAGGCCTCTACTGCCTGCTCATCCCTGGACTGTGTCCTCAGACCTTCTTCTGAACTCCTGCCTGGCCAGCTCATAAACTAGAGAACGAAGAAATCCTGGCCATAGTAGGGAAGTATGAATTTCAATTCTTACACCACAACTGAGGCAGGAGGTAAATGCTGGAGACTAAAGTGAGAGATTCATGGCAGCTGACAGGGAAGCTGCCTTTGTTCTCATGAGACCAAGTGAAACACAAAGACTTTGGGCAACTAATGTAAATCTTCTGTCTTGGTTTAAAACCAAAAAAACAATTATTTCTTATAATAATTAAACAAACTTAAAACAAGTGTTTTCTTCTTAAAGAAAATTACCAGGACCCCAAAATTACCAGAGCCCTATGGGTCAGTTAAAAACCATTAGGGTGTCCGTACATTCTGGAAAGTTGTGTCCTCATTGTTGTTCAACTCAAAGTATGTTTTAATTTCTTCTTTGATCTCCTCTTTAATCCAATGGTGTTTCCGTAGTGTGAGTTTCAATCTCCATGGAGTAGGAAGTTCCTCCTTTCTTTTCATGGTTTATTTCTGGTTTGATGCCTTTATGATCAGAGAAGATAGTTGGAATGATTTTTGATCTGAATGTATCTGTTGATGTGTATCTTGTGGCCCAAAATATGATCGATTCTGAAGAATGATCCGAGTGCACTTGAGAAAAAAAATGTACTTGATTTTCTTGCGTGCAGTGTCCTGTAAATGTCTGTTAAACCCAGTTCTAGGTCTTAATTTAGGGCTCTGGTGTCCTCGTTTATTTTTTGTCTCCTTGATTTGTCCATTGGTGAGAGTGGGGTGTTGAAGTCTCCTTCTACATATGCATTTTCTCTAATGTCTGTTTTCAGAGTTGATAATAATAGTCTTCTATATTTCAGTGCTCCTTCGTTTGGTGAGCCTGCACACCTATGCTTATTGCAGCACTATTATAGTAGGTAAGATTTGGAAACAACCTGAATACCCAAAAATATATCACTGGATCAAGAAGATATATACACAATGGAATACTATTCAGCAACCCAAAAAGATAAACTAATGCCATTCGTGGCTACATAGATGGAACTAGAAGGGATTATGCTCAGTAAAAAAAAGTCAGTCGGAAAAAGAAAAATATCAGATGGTTTCACTTTTTAGGAGAAACATAGGGGGACCAAATAAGGGATCAGGAAAAATAATAACAATAAAAAAATAAATTAATTAAATAAACAGGCAACTATATATCAGAGACATTCTGTGGGGGAAGGGGAGGGAGGGGTATCAAAACAAGGGTGGGAAGAGCACAATGGACCATGGTGATGGTGGGAACTGGTGGTGGGAGTTCTATGGGGACTACACCTGAGAAAAGAAAGCAAACGTTGTACAAAAATAATGATGTAAAATATATATAAATAAATTATAAGAAAAACACTAGAGTGTGGGCCTCCCTGGTGACAAAAATATTAAAATCTCTGCACTATCAAGCTATATCAAGCCACTAAAGCGTGAGTTCAATCCCTAGTCAGGGAGCTGACCCACATGGTGCAACAGACCTCTCTTGTCTCGCCCGCTGCTCCCCCCAGCAGTGTATTTCAGTAGATTCGCCTATTCTGCTCTCCACTCTGTCTCTGGTGAATCTTCTCACCACCAACACCTCTGGCCTACACCCCAGCTCTTGTATGCATAAATTAATTTAAAAAAAAAAGAAAACCACTAGGGTGACTGTAGGTCTAAAAGTCTCAGGGTAGGCTCTGTGGTGTAGAGACTCCCCGGTCTCTTTTGAGGCAGCAAAGTTGTCCTCTCTTGCACCACTTTCTATTTCTACTCTGTTCATCTTAGCCACAGACTCAAGGTTCTGCTACTCCTGACCTCACTCTTCATCTTGGAGGCCGTCCCATAATCCAAGAACTAAGTAAAATCCTCAAGTTAGTAAAAACTGCTTATAGTTAAATTAATAAAACTTCTCCATATCTTCACAAATAAAAACTAATGCAAAATTTAGTAGTTTAATTTAAAACATATTTGCCTTAAAGTTATGATTTGGGGAATTAGTATTTGATTCTGTGTTTAAATGTGATTACTTAAAAAAAAAAAAAAGCTCATGCTATTCAGCAAAGAAAAAAAATAGGGTAATTAACCTGCTCTATGTCAACAAAGATAAATTTGCTTTTTGATATTAATACCAAAACTTCTCTTTATGAAATTATATTCCAAAAGACAAATCCACTTATCATTTAAAGTTTTATTGAGTTTAATTATAAAAATTTGGTAAACATCTAAAATCATTTTATTAAAAATTACCTTTTGCTCCTTATTTTAAGGAAGCTGAAATTTTCATGTCAGGAATAGAAATTAAAAAATTAAAACATGTGTTTAAATGTTAGACTTCAGTCCAAGGAGATGATAGTATAACAATTGCTTCACTATTTGACAGTCTAGAAAAAAACTAGGGTCCTATAAATCTGAATACAGGTAAAGTAAAATGTGCTTTTAAAAAAAGGTTTAATAGCAAAATAAAACTGGTTATCTTGGAAATAAGGTATTATAAAAACAGAAAAGCAAAAAAAAATATTTAAAGTTAATGAAAGACCTCTTAAAAATTGTATGTGGTCTTTGTAACTCACTATAATAGCATTTAAATTAAACTTTAATATTCCTGGCGTGATTATATGATACCAAACTTAAATTTTTCATTGCAAAAAAGAACTAAAGTATTCTTGGACTATCTTTACTAACTTTTAATAATCCTGTCAGCATTCTTAAGCCTTGTCAGAAAAATAGATATGCTTTGAAAAATCTTTGTCACTCTGCGTAATTAAGTATTTTACAAAAATCTGTACATTTCTTAATCCTGTGCAAACTTCCATGATATCAAATATTCTAAAATAGTAAAGATTTTGCAGAACTTAACAGACACTTCTCCAAAGAGGAAATGCAAATGGCCAACAGGCATATGAAAAAATGTTCAACATCCCTTATCATCAGGGAAATGTAAATCAAAACTACACTGAGATACCACCTTACACCAGTAAGAATGGCACATATCAAAAAAACTAGCAACAACAAATGTTGCCGAGGATATGGCAAAAACAGGACTCTCCTACACTGCTGGTGGGGGTACAAACTGGCCCAACCACTATGGAAAGTTGTCTGGAGGTTCCTCAGTCCACTAAAAATGGAGCTACCATATGAGACCCGGCAATTCCACTCCTAGGGATCTACCCAACGGACACAGAAACACTGATTCAAAAGAACACCTGTACCCCTGTTTATTGCAGCACTATTTACAATAGGTAAAACCTGGAAACAACACAGATGCCCAAAAATAGATGACTGGATCAAGAAGATGTGGTACATATACACAATAAATGGAATGCTATTCAGCAATCCAAAAAGATGAACTCATGCCATTCACAGCAACATGGATGGCGCTAGAAGGGATTATGCTCAGTGAAATAAGTCAGAAGGAAAAAGAAAAATATTGGATGGTTTCAATTATAGCAGGAATATAGGGGAACCAAATAAGACATCAGGTGAAAAAACAATAACAATACAAAACACGACAAAACAAAAACAAACAAACAATTATAAATGAGGCATCCTGCAGGGGAGGAGGAGGGAAAGGGATCATAGGAAGGGAGGGAGTGAGAAGCACAGGGGACTGTGGTGATGGTGCACAGGTGCATTGGTGAACGAATTTCTATGGGGACTACACCTGGGGGTGGGGGGAAGCAAACATTGTCTAAAAATCAACAATGATGTAAAAAACATATGAAAAAATAAATAATAAATAAATAAATAAGACCCCCCCCCCCAAATAAATAAATAAATAAATAACTGAGGACTGGAGCCCGCTGCAGTCTCCAGACACTCTAGCAAAGCTGTTTAAATTCTGAGCCGCACGATGAGAATTTTATAGAGTCCACAAGGAAAATATCTTACATTTCCAAGGATTTTTACAGAGAACAGTCTGTAACAGGTGTGTAGTTAATGTACTATTTGACCTGTCTCTGCACTGAGGGGAACAAGGAGCCTTATCTCCACGAGTGTGGGTGTGAGCAGGGCCATCCGTTTGAGCTCTGTCTTTACTGGAAGTTACTGATTTGTGGGGAGACAGCTTTTTGGTGTTGCTGATGCTGCTTCTCAGCAAGGCCAGGCCCCCTGTGTCTTGGCTCTTGGGCACGTGCCCTTGGATGAGACCAGGTAGATGGGCCCTTTTATTGTTGATTTTACTTTACAGTCTAAGTTCTTTCCTTCCCCCTGCTCCTTCTTTTCCAAAAGTGCCTGTTTTGTCTGGGTGGCCTTGATGACTTGATAAGCCTCCCTCTCTTTCAAGGAATTTTCTGGAACCAAAGGGATCCTCCTTCTTCATTTTGCTCTGCCTCTCCCAGTGCTGCAGAGACTGCTCACGAGCGGCCTCCTCTGCGTTTAATTGGCTTGACTGTGAGGATGATGGCAGAGGCTGATGTGATGGATCTTCGCTCCACCACAGTAGTTCTGGTTGGGGCCTCTGCTCCTCCTCTCCCGCCTGATGACTCTCAGCAGAAAACACGGGCCACAGAGGTCCACGGGGAAGGACTGTGGGTGCTGGGGTGGTGGGTGTGGTGTGGGCACCTGCATCTGGGAGGTGTGAGCCTGATCCCTAAGTCATGTACAGGGTCTTAAACCAATGACACCTCAATAATGAAAAAAGGCGGGGTGCAAAGGAAGTAGGATACCTCTCCTGAAAGAAAAATATCGTTCACCCATAATTCTATATTCACCAAAAATGTCCTTCATGAGTGAAGACAAAATAGGTCTTCAGATAAAAAAAAAACAGGTTGTGTCCCCAAAGGTCCACCCTGTGTGAAATGGTAAAGGACATTCTCCAGGCTGCAGGCAAATGATACAACATGGAAACTCAATCTCAAGAAAGAGGAAAAGCATCAGGAATGCAAATATCTCACTACGTGCAAATTACCATCTTTTTTTTTTTTTCACCCTTTTCTCATTACTTTATAAATATAGCAGTTTAAAATGGAAACAAGGGCCTCCCCGGTGGCGCAGCGGTTGATCGCTGGGTTGCGGAAGCTGCCCTCAGCCTCTGCAGCGCCGGTTCGATCCCCGGCTGCTCCCCGGCCACCAGAGGAGGGTCCCACATGGCGCGCAGACCTCTTCCTGCCACCCGCTGCTCCCCTCAGCAGTGTACTTCAGTCCTTCTGCCTGCTCTGCTCCCCGCTCTGGCTCTGGTGAATTCTCTCACCCTCCCACGCTTCTGACTGTACCCAGTGCTTGTATAAATAAATAAATAAATAAATCTTTAAAAAAAAAAAATAAAATAAAACAAAATGGAAACAAAAACACTCCTCAGGGCTTGTCACCTATAGCGATATATAACATGTAACACCAACAACATAAAAGACTCACAGAGTTCAGGTGTCTAAATAGTCACGAGATCCTATATTATGTAAACGAATATATTAGCAATAGGAAGTGGACTGTTATGTTAAGGATGTGGGATGTAATTCTGGGGTCTAGAAGATCAACCTTGCGTCCCCGGGCGCTGCCTGCGGCAGTGGCAGCCACCTCCCACTAGGCACCATGGCTGCCCTTAGACTCCTCAAGAAGCCCGGGTTCTTCAAAAAGAGGACTAAGAAGTTCATCCCACAGCAGACAGTCTGACACGACATAATTGAGGGTAACCGGCAGCGAACCAGGGGCACTGATAACAGGGGGCGCAGAAAACTCACTGGCCAGATCTGATGCATAACTGGGTTTACTGCTGCAGGGTAAATGGTTTTTTCAGGCTTTTCTGCCCTCCCACCATCAGGATTGCCCTGCCTGATGGGGCATGCTCAGTTGTTAACATTGTTGTAAGCTGACTTGTTTACTTCTGTGGGCCATGGGAGTATTGAGATATAATCACCAAGAGAAGCTGAAGAGAAGAAGTAGCAGGAGAGAGGCAAGAGAGAGAAGGGGAGAAAAGAAGCCAGAGAAGCCCAGAGTGAAGACTTGCTGGGACTTGGAGGCCTGCTGGCTTCCTGGCCCCCCAGCACCTCAGCCTGCCGTGTACCTAGTTGCTGCAATGCATGTAAAGCTCAATAAAAGCCTGAGAAAGCCACCGAGGGCCCCAAGACTCTCCTTTACCTGTCTGCTGGATCAGAGAAACCTGCTCAGTGGCCATCCTTCCTGTCCCTACAACTGCACAACAAGAAAACAAAGTGCAGGTGGCTCAGAGGCTCCAGCAAGTTCCTGGTGCACAAGGTCAAGGACCCTGAAGTGCTGCTGCTGAGCAACCCCCTTTCTGTGCTGAGGTCGCCCCCTCCAAGGGCCACAAAGCCACTGTGGAGAGAGCAGTGCTGCTGGCGCCCAAGTGGCCCAGCCCCAAGCCAGGCTGCTCAGTGAGAAGAAAGCCAGGATGTGGATGTGTGTTGTGCAAATAAAACCATGAAACCACAAAAGTGAAACTAATACAAAAAAATGCTGATAGGATATTGAAACAGAATGCTAGAAAAGGAGCAGTCTTAATAATCACCTTTATTGAAGGACACTTTCACAGGATACAGAGTCCTTGTTTTGCCTCTCTTTACTAGAGGAGCTTGAATCTGTCCCTCCAGGGTCTCTGGTCTCTGTTGTGTCTATAAGAAACCACCACTGACCACACTGTTGCTCCCTGTGCATTAGGCACCTCAGTGTTTGCAACAAACTACTCCAAAGCCAGGCAGCTGAAAACAGCAGAGATTAGGTATTTCACACTTTTCTGTGGGGCCAGCCCTGGGTCAGGATTTCAGTGGCGGTCAGGATCTCGGCCAGAAGGGAAAGGCTCTGTTTGGAAGTTTCTGGTTCAAAGCTCATTCATGTGACTGTTGGGGGAAAAGCCTCAGTTCACTGGGGTGTGGTTATCTCCGCGAGTGTCCACACCATGGAGCATGCCAGGTGACTGTCCCAGAGAGTGACCAGGGGATACACCACAGCGCTGTGCCTGGGAGGGACAAGGAGGCCACTGTGGGCCTGTGTCTAGGGGGACTTAGACCTTTTTTCCTCCATTCTGAAATCCCATTAACTTGCTTTATGACTGGCTCTTTGTCCTCCTCTAGGCAGATATGCCTGTTTTCCCAGCTCTGATCTCAGTGTTTACCTCCCCTGTCCCAGGGCTTATTCTCTCCAGTTTTACTGTCTTTGTTGAGTCCTCGTGGACACTCTGGCCTCATTTCTGGGGCATGTTTGGTTAGCACCTCTTTTTTTTTAAATTATTTTTTTATTTTAACATTTATCATTTTTTACATTTTTTTTTGACAATATTTGCTTCCCCCCACCCCCTTAAATCGAGTCCCCATAGAATTCCCTTCCCCAAGGCACCCATGTACCATCACCACAGTCCCCTGTGCTCCTCCCTCCCTCCCTTTCACCTCTCTCCCTCCTTCTCCCCTGCAGGATGTCTCTGGTTTGTAATTGTATGTTCTTGCTTTGTTGTGTTTTGTACTGTTATTATTTTTTTTACACTGATGTCTTATTTGGTTCCCCTATATTCCTGCTATAAGTGAAACCAGTCACAAAAGACATTTCTCCAAAGAGGAGATGCAAATGGCCAACAGGCATATGAAAAAATGTTCAACATCCCTTATAATTAGGGAAATGCAAATCAAAACCACGCCAGTAAAATTGGCACATATCGAAAAAACAAGCAACAACAAATGTTGGTGAGGATGCAGTGAAAAAGGAGGTCTCCTACATGGCTGGTGGGAGTGCAAACTGGTCCAACCACCATGGAAAGCTGTCTGGAGGCTCCTCAGTCTACTAAAAATGGAGCTACCTTATGACCCGGCAATTTTACTACTAGGGATCTCCACAAAGGACACAAAAACATTGATTCAAAAGAACACTTGTACACCTATGTTTTTTGCAGCACTATTTACAACAGGTAAAACCTGGAAACAACCCAAATGCCCAAAAATAGATGACTGGATCAAGAAGATGTGGTACATATACACCATGGAATATTACTCAGCAATCAAAAAAGATAAACTCATGCCATTCGCAGCAAAGTGGATGGGGCTAGAAGGAATTATGCTCAGTGAAATAAGCCAGAAGGAAAAAGAAAAATATCGGATGGTTAGCACCTCTTAAAATGTACTGCTTTTACCTCTGAAGCCTCTTTATCTCTCCCGAAGTCTCTGCCTGTACTGTGCCTGAAGCTGCCTAATTAACCCTAACTTGCCCTGAGACTCAAAAATAATGACTTCATCTTAGCTTTTGCCTTTGTCAAGCCATCCAGAGCACATGAATTCCCTTATATGATTATTACTTTAATATTACATGTTATTAACAGAAAACACACAAGTTAGAAATCATAGTCTTAAATTTTAAATCAATCATCAACTTTTCTTAGATTTTTGAAGACATAAAAATAAAAAGCATTTCAAGTAACTGTTCTAACTGCATGCATGTTTGTAAAGAGGTGGGACAATCAGCTGTCCTATTTTCCAGGTTTTGGCTGAAATGACTCTCTTTAGTGTTTCAGGTTAGTATTTGGCTTGCTTGGGGGCAACTTGCCTTTGGGCCTAAGCAGAGGACAATACTAAAGTACATTCATGACCCTCTCTGAGAATGTGCTATAAATGGGTGTCTAGCTGTTTAAGGCCATGGGTGGAAACAACAAACCCCTTGAACCAAGAGTTTCACACATTTTCAGTTACTTTCACTTGATCTGAGATCAAAATCTGTGGTTTGAGTTTCCTGCAGCTTCTAGAACAGAAATGGTTTTACTTCGCTGCAGTCTTTTGCTCAGAGCTTAAGGAGATGCTCCCTGCTTTCCTGAGCATCCCTGTCCAGGGCCCCATAGCTCTTCATACTGGACAGGGTGGTGTCTGTGCACATCCTTGTTCCCTCCCTCCTGTTCCCTCCTGTGCAGCCCTTCTCCTCTGGGCTCAGGTGCTGGCCCTGCCTGTGGGAGGTTGACAATGACCCATTGTCATCAAACTCAAGGCCTCATTTCAGTCAACACTTTGCTGTTTCTCATCTTTAACAACAGCTGACAATGGTCTTGTCTGAAAATGTTTTCCTTCTCTGGCTCCTGTACAGTTTTGTTCAAATGATGTGACATCTTTTTTTGTGCATGTGGAAATTAAATCATAAGATGTTCTGAAAAAATTATTGCAAACACTGTGCACTGAGCTAGTCAAAATTATAATGTTATTATATTGGGGGGATGAGGTTGTATGAAAGAGGAGTCAGTTCACCAAAGATGAGGCACGAAACTCAACAAAGAGTCCTGGTAGATGGTATTTGGAGGCACAGAAACAACAAGTAGAGAAACAGCTAAAAGAAGTAAAACAGGACGTGTCAGAGATACAAGAAATGGGGAGATGGAAGCCTGGGCACCTCTGTCTTCACAAAAAGCTTTGCTCAAATATTGGACTTCTAAACTTATATACATATACTTATTTGAAAAAATAAAATAGGACAATTAAAACAATATACTGTATAAAAGTTATGTGAATGTGATCTCTAAATATCTCACTATACATTAAAGTTTTGGACCCAGTCGATTGCAGAAACTGATACCTTGGAGAGTGAAACCACAGATAAAGGGGGGACGCTGTGCACTGGGTAGTGTCCATATCAGATGTAGAGCAACAGGAACTCCCCACTCACTGCTGAGAGAAATGCAAATAGCAGTCACTATGGACAATATTTGGCAGTTTCTCATAAAGCTAAACACAGATTTAACCTAAAACCTGTTAACCATTCTTCTGGGTTATACCCAACTCATTGGAGAACATGTTTGCACAAAACCTCCAGACAAATGCTTGTAGCACAAAAGCCCTTAAGTGTGGGCTGCACATGGTGATCTTTCCAAAGACTGCTGTGTGGGAAGGGACACAGACAAGAAAGAACTTCACCGGGAGGAAGTAGAGACCCGGCCACAGCCAGGTGGGGAAGGTGATGTCATCAGTGGGGATCAGGAGCAGATTATTAACCCAACTATCAATATGTTCTTGAGAATGACACCCATCTCTGTGGTCTTCCAAACCCATCACCCCAGTCAGACAAAATCAATTTCAGGGACCTTCTACAACCTGCCTGAGCAGGACTCCCCTAAATGTCCAGGTCATCAAAACCCAGGAGAATCTGAGACTGATGATAGAGTAAATGAGTTTAAGGTCAGACTTTTTTCCACCCTCCTACTGTTAGGGAGGAGGCCCCACCCAAACCTCTCATGGACACCTGGCCCAGGCAGCAGGGGTACCTGTGGAAGTGTGGGCAGCTGTGCCGAGAGGCCAAGGATAAAGGGCAGAGTCACGCTGAGGCAAGACAACAGCTATGAGCAGCTCCAGGGCGAGACAACATGAGACGAACTCCAGAGACAGGACACAGAGAAACACTGGGAGAGAAAGCTGGCCTGTCCCTGATCCAGCAGTAAAGTCCTGTATACATCTATCAAAGCCTCCAAAATTACCTTTTCGTCTGGGAGAACCAACAATGAACCTACCTGGCCTGAGCTGGTTGCAAAACACTGACTCAGCCACAGCAGCCTTCGGAAACATGCTGGGTTCTGTGATATCAGGATGGGGTCCTGGGACAGAAAGAAGAAAAGCTAATGACACACAAATAAGCATGGAGTTTATGAATAACATATCAACATTGCCTCATTAGCTGTGCAGTAAGGTAGTGATATAAGATGTTAACAACAGGGGAAATGTGTGAGGGAACGACAGAAATTCTGTATCAATTTTATAAGTTTTCCATAAATTACAAACAATCCTAAAATAATAATGTTTATTTAAAAGAATAACCCTCATGAACGTGGACCTTTCCAGATCCTGTGAAAAATAATGTGAAGGTTTCTCAAAACAATAAAAATAATGTACCATGTAACCCAGCAATTCCTTCATTTGGTCTTTTTTCAAAGAGCACAAAAGCACTACCTTGCAGGGAGACACGCATCCTGTGCTCACCGCAGCTCCCTGTACAGCAGCTGAGTCATGGAAACAATCTTTGTGCCCAACAGCAGAGAGTGGGGTAAGAACATGTGGTATATATACTCAATGGGATATTACTCAGCCATAAAAAAAAAGATGAAATCTTTCAATTGCAATACCATGGATGGAACTGGAGGAGATTAAGCTAAGTGAAATAAGTCAAAAGAAAAAAAGACATGTATCAGACCATTTTGCTCGTATACAGAATATAGAGAAACCAAAAAAAAGGTCAGGTTAAAAAAAACCAAACAAACCCTAGACACATGACTGGGGAAATGAGGCTACTAGAGGGGGAGGGAGGGTGAGAGAGAATGTGGGGGGCACAATGGATCTGGGGAAGGACTCTGGGTGCTGGGGGGGGGGGGGGGTGTGGTCACTACCTCTGAAGAGATGGGAGCCTGTTCCCTACATGAATTGTAAATCACCGTGACTGCAATTTGAAAAACAGCCCTCAGCAAAGGGACAGGGAGTGGAAGAGAAAAGTATCTGCTTTGGTAATTTCACATCGAAGAGATGTGCAATTATTCCCTTAAATCTCACACAGTACTGTAAATCGGTGTTATTTCAATTAAAAAAAAAAATTAAAATAGGGCCTTCCCGGTGGCGCAGCGGTTGAGCGCTGGGTTGCGAAGCTGCCCGCAGCCTCTGCAGCGCCGGTTCCATCCCCGGCTGCTCCCCGGCCACCAGAGGAGGGTCCCACATGGCGCGCAGACCTCTCCTGCCGCCCGCTGCTCCCCTCAGCAGTGTACTTCGGTCCTTCTGCCTGCTCTGCTCCCCGCTCTGGCTCTGGTGAATTCTCTCACCCTCCCACGCTTCTGACTGTACCCAGTACTTGTATAAATAAATAAATAAATCTTTAAAAAAAAAATAAAAAAAATTTAAAAATTCAAATAGCCCTCAGGAAAGGCTCAGGGAGCTGAAGGGAAAAGCATCTGCTTTGCAGTCTCCAGGGTGTGGTCATCAAGGGGCTGCAGAGAGAGGCTGTGGGGACAGAAGATGGCGCCTCAGACACAGGCAGCTCCAGAGCCTCCTCTCCTCTCCTCCACTCCCCCCACCCCAGCCTGGTGCCAGGGCTGCTCACAGGGCATCTCACCCCCTCCCCCAGTGATGCTCAGCCCCAGCTCACCCTCTCAGCCTGAGTCACACACACCCAGCCTCTGCCCTGGCTGCCAGACTAGGACAGCGCCGCAGCGCCCCCGTGTGGCCACAGGGCTGAGGGCAGAGGGCGAGAACCCTGTGATCTCCCAGGTCTTCCTGGGGCTCCCAGAGGGACAGAGCTGTGCCCACAAGGGGGAACCTCCATCTAGATTCAAATTCAGTGTCTGAATTTTTTCCCCAAACACATGCTGACGTGACGGTCCCTCTACACAAGTAACCACAGACTTTGTTTCAGGGAGGAGCAGGTCTCCAGGCCATAACAGCTGGATGCAAGGACCAAGGTGGGCCCCAAAAACACACCAAGTCTCCACAGTTTCCTGGGATGAGACCCTGACCCAGGGTCGCTTGTTTCCTTGCTGACTCCAGGGTTGAAACTCCTTCCCCAGGGAATCAGCTCTAAACTCTTCACCCCTAGGATGTACTGAAGGAGGGAAGAGGTCACGGGCTGGCAAGAGAGGTGTCTCCTGGAGGGGTGCAGAAAGGGAGGAAATAGGGACTTTAGAGGAGGGAGGCCAGAAGGAGGGGAGGAGGACCCAGAGAGGATGGGGGCAGGGAAGGGTCAGCTCAGGGGACACTGGTTGGGAGGGGTGGTCTGTGTGGTGGGAGGCCCAGAGGCTGTGGCTGTAGAGTCTGTGTTATCATCCAGCAGTGACTCCCTGGGGGACGTGAGTGTGGGGGTGCAGGATCTGCTGGTTCTGTTTCTGTAGCTGACCGGGTAACTGTACTGAAGTTAAAGGCATCTCCGCATTGCAGGTGTGGGGTGACTCATGGTCAAGGTGAAGATGGGAAAGGAAGAGGGGAGTGGTGATGAAGGGATTCCCCTCTTCCAGAGCAGGCCCCCTTTATGCTGAGGTGACAGGGAGAAGCAAGGAGCCCAGAGAGGGGGCACACAAGGCATGTGCCACCTGCAGGGGCAGTCCTGGGCCCTGACCCCAGATTCCAGAGCCTCTCCCTGTGCTGGTACCTCACAGCCCAGTCTGAGTCCATCTCAGCTCACAGCCCTCAGCCCCTGGACACCTTCCAGGCACCAGGACTCCCTGCACCAGGAGGAGTAGCCCAGGCCTTGGAATCCATGTTCTAGAGCACAGAGGGCAGGGGGTGGGAGGAGTGTGGGGTCTGAGGTGGCCACAGATCAGCCAGGAGTCGGGTCCTAGGTTACTGACTAATTTTTCCCAGAACAAAATGCGTCCCTGGGCCTCCCCGGTGGCGAAGCGGTTGAGCGCTGGGTTGCGAAGCTGCCCGCAGCCTCTGCAGCGCCGGTTCGATCCCCGGCTGCTCCCCTGCCACCAGAGGAGGGTCCCGCATGGCGCGCAGACCTCTCCTGCCGCCCGCTGCTCCCCTCAGCAGTGTACTTCGGTCCTTCTGCCTGCTCTGCTCCCCGCTCTGGCTCTGGTGAATTCTCTCACCCTCCCGCGCTTCTGACTGTACCCAGTGCATGTGTAAACAAAACAAACAAACAAATAAAATAAATAAATAAAACATGCCTCTATTAAAAAAAAAAAAAAAAAAATGTTCTAAAAAAAAAAAAAAAAATGCGTCCCGCCTCCAGGGCCAGGTGTCTGCACTCCATACCAAGATGCCAAGGATGGACCCTCTTGCCCAGGGTGAGACCACCCACCTTTGGAGTCTGGAGGGTGGCCCTTCCCCCTCCCTAGCCCTGGGAGCCCAGGCCTGGGGTCCTGTCTCTTCTCCCTCCTGGACAGAGAGGCAGGGACCTGCTGTCTGGGTCCCTCAGGCCTCGCTCCTGCCACCTCCCGCAATGAAAGTAAGGGTTTGTGGCTCTACTTTCTATTTCCTTGGCATGTCCTTTCACCCCTTCACTTTTAACTATTTTTGTTTGTATAGAAAGTCTTTCTAGCACATGGAGAGTACAAGTCTCCTTGATATTATCCAATCTAAGAATCTCAGACTTTTGATTGGAATTTTAGTTAATTTATTTTTAACATGATTTTTGATATGGTCAGAATTGAGTCTATCATTCTGATATTTATTTTTTAATTGTCAAACATCTTTTTTATTCCATTTCATCTTTTTCTACCTTTCTTTGATTCAAACATTTTTTTTTTCTCTGAAATTAATTCTTCATGTGGCTTTAAATATTTTTATTTTAGTACTTTCAATTGTTGTAAGTATTTAAATCTGCATTTTTAATTTTTCAAAATCTACTTAATTGAACTACATCCCATAACATGTAGGAAATTTACAGCAATATAGTTCTAATTAGTCACCTTAATGTTATTACTGTAATATATATATTAAACCAAAATACATTTTAGCCAAATAAAACTTTATAATAAAAAATTAAGTAATCATTTCTATTCAATAAATTAAGACAAGTCTACCAAAAAGAGATTCTGTGTGTCTCTGTTGTTAGTTATTGCTCTAATGTGTGAGTTATTACCTAGTGTTATTTCCCTCGGCCTAGAAGAAATCCTTTAATGTTCCTTTGGACAGAAGTGCTAGCAATGAATTCTCTGTTTTTAATTATCTCTAGTGTATTTACTTTGTCTTCTTCCTCCCCACTTTCATTTCTTAAGATCTTTACATGAAAGAAAATGTCACAGCTTGTAGAGATGCCATTTGTACCAACAGCAAACAGCCTTAGAGAGGCTGGGCAGAAGCCACCAACAAACAGCAACACCAGGGACAGGTGACAGTGCTCTCTGCAGGCAATGTCAGAGGTAGGGCCTGAGGCAGGTGTGATGATGAGGTCTCGGGAAATGTCCCAAAGGTATATTGAGGTCTCGAAGTCTGCGGAGGTCTTGACAAAGATCTTTCTAGAAGTACTTATAAATCTGACCTGCAGCCATCTGTCACGTGGCTCAGGCAGGCTGCTGCTCTGGCTTGTATCCTCTTCTGGAGGCCTCAATTTGAGCCTGACTGGCCCCTTTATAATCCCAGCCATTTGGTTGGTGCCAATTTATCTCCATTGGATTGGTCCATTTGGAGGCCCAAATGGTCTCATAAACCTTGAATGGCACCCGTGAGAGCTTGAATCTGATTGGTCCATTTACAATTCTGTCACTGTATTCATAAATGAAACACCTGCCAGTGTGTCCAGATGCCTGAGGTCAGGTAGTCTCACACCGGAATATAGGCTGCTGTCACTCAGAGCCCATCTGATGGGTCCACAGGCTACCCATAGTAAGGTCTCCTTTACACCCAGCATCAGGGATCACAGTGGGAGTGGGCTTCAGCAGGGCCAGATACTCACCTGAGCAGCCAGAGCAGGCACCCCTCTATCACAGCCCACCAGGCCGATCTCCCACCTGCCACAGCACAGCCCAGGTCATCTCTGCCAGAGCTCAGGGATGCCCACAGGCTACATGCTGAGCTTGGGGCCTGGCATGCCATGGGCCTCTCACCCTGTGACTTACGTCAAACCTTGCTGCTGAAGCAACCTTAGCAAAGCTGCTCACACCCCAGTGAGTGCACCAGGTTGCAGGGATCCTCATTGATGTAGCTACTGGAGAATGACCACTGTCCAGTTCTGCCTCCTGAGGACAATCTGTCCCCAGAGGACAAACCCACTGGGGCTGCTGTCCCCTCCTGGGTGGCTCCTGCATCGTGGACAACACGTGGCCCCTCAGTAGGTCTGAGGGTGACTCAGCTGTGACAGGCCTGGCAGAGCTGTGGCCACAGGAGATGTTCCCCAGGGCCCTGTCTCCAGGCAGACGCTGCAGGTCACCTCCTCCAAGAGGACCAGTCGTGGCCCCGAGGTTATGACTGTCCCACAAGGTGGGTGAGGAGGGAGAACAACAGAGGGCAGAGGAGACGCTCAGGGTGGAGGTGACCACATCTGCCCTGGTCAGGCTGCAGGAGCCTCCTCCCTGCCCCGCACACTCTTATCCTCTCCAGTCTGTGCTCCCCACGGCACCCCAGGCCTTTCCCAACATGGACCCTCACCTGCCTTCTCTGCTCCCCACACCAGGCAGGGAGGGCTCACAGGGCCTGGCATCACCTCCACTTTCTCCCCCACCCCCTTTCCCTGCAGCCAGGAGAGCAGACAGGGGCTGAGCACCCACGATGTGCCAGGCCCTGAGCTGAAACTCACAGGCATCAGCTCACCATCCTCACCACGTCCCTGACCTCACCATAAACAGGTTAAGGAAACTGAGGCTCTCGGAGGGGAATCCCTGTGCGGGTCCCACCTGCGTGCTGTGGGGACAGGCTGGAGTCCAGGCCCAGGGCAAAGCCCACGCCCCTCAGAACCCGCTGCAGGGGCTCCAGCTCCTGCCCGTGCCCAGCCCTGGACATGCCCTGCGCCCAACACCCAGGACCCTCACCCTGTCTCCTCAGGGTGACTCAACTCCCTGTCACCTCCTGCTCCCCCTGGGGCTGAGGTCACCTGTCACCTCCTCAGGGAGGAGGCCCAGCGGCTCCCAGGTCAGGGCCCCTCGCTCTGTGATCCCCGGGCCCATCTCCAGCTGGACCCTGAGTTACAGACACACAGAGCCCTGGGACGGCTCACTTTGAGCCCAGTGCCTGGCAGGTGGCACCCCAATACATGTCATTTGAGTTAAGAAATTAACAGTTACACAAAAAGCGGCTCAGGAGAACTCTTGTTCGGGTAATGTCTAGTTAGGACAATTCCATCAAACACATGCTGAAAACCATGTCTATGGGTGGCATTTACCCTCCTTAAGAACACAAAGATTTCAGATATTTCAAGGGCGATTATGTGAATATTTATATTTATTCTGTTTGAACCCAGAGGTCAGGACCTGGTCATGTCTGCAGCAGTCTCGGGCCCAGCCTCTGTCATCACCTCCTCTCTCCCCTCGTCTCCCTCCATCTCAAGAGCAACAGCAGGAGAATTTTTAAATTCAACTTAATCACATATGGCTGCCTGGGCAGGTAGTCAGCGCCCTCACTAAGAGGACCCAACCCTCACTCTGGATGTTTCCAGGGGATTTGACCACAGTGAGGCCTCAGCCCCCTCAGCTCTGAGAACCTTCCTCACTGCAGCTGCCACAGCAGGGGGTGGGGGGTGGAGGCAAAATGTTCATTTTGTTTCATTTTTGCCTTTTTGCCCTGCTTTTATTGCTTGCTTGGGTTAACATTTTCTCCCTTCCCCACAATTTTCTATTTCACATCATTATAACCACAAAAATTAATACAACTTTTACAATAAAAAAGAAGACACCTCCAATCCTGGTGGCTAATGTGGTAACAACACTCTTCTTCTGCCTCCTCTTCTGTGTGGACCAGGACAGTCATCCTGAGCACAGGGTGAGTAAGGAAGGGAGGGAGGTGGGGGAACCAGCCTGGGTTTATCTGATCCTCTCCCTGCTGCACACGGAGGGTGACCCTGGGGAGATGGGAGAACCCCAGAAATGAAAAACAATCATTTTACCCACTCTAACATTTTCCCTTCCTCCAGGACCTGAGGTAGACCCTGCTCCATCTCCCCCTCCCTTCCTGGACTGTGGACAAAGGCTCAGCTCAGGAACTGGGGTGACCTGGGCTAATCCTGCCCCTGGGCCAGGCCAGCAGGGCACACACTCCCCCCTCCCCCTGTGGGACTCCCTCCAGCTCTGGTCTAGAGAGAAAGTAGCTGCAGCCCATGGAGGCAGTGACCTCCTGGGAAACAGAGGGGCTGCCAGGCTGGAGCTCCCTGACTCCAAAGGAGATGAGCTTGGAATGAGCATTAAAGGAGGAGAGAGGGAGCTGTCAGGGGGCCTGCCCCCACATCCCAGCAGGGTCCCACCCAGGCTCCTTACATCTAACCATGAGAATAGTCCCCAACTCCCTCCTGTCTCCAGATCCTCTGCTGCCTCAAGTCCTGCTCCAACCTGCTTCTCCACGGAACTGTACTTACTGGGGTGTTGCCTGACACTCTTCACTCTGTGGGATTTGAATTCATTTATGCTGGAGCTTGATGTGCAATTGCCTTTGCCTTATGCTGTGTGCCCTGTCTCTCCTGACACACACACACACACACACACACGTACGCACACACAACACACTCCCCTCTCCTTGGGAACCAGATCCTCACTCAGCACTGGGGTTACTCTGACCCTCTGTCTCTGGTCCCCTCAGAGTCGCCCTCTCTGCAGTGTCTCTACTCAGTGGGGTCTGAGCAGCCCCAGGAGTCCCTGCACCTCCTGCCTCTGACCTTGTGGGAAACCAGCCCCTCACCCTGCATGACAGTGAGGAGTTGAAAGCAAAGTCCTGAGGTCAGTGATGGATGGAGAAGACAAGTTATTTTTTTCTCTTGGTTTAAAAGTTTTTTTTATTACTGTATTTTTTGAAGTAACACTCGTTTACACACTGTATATGACTCAAAGTTGGAGACTCACCTCTTCAGATGCACGTTCCTTTACCACACCCACCACCAGTGCACCCAGATCTTCCTACTCCTTTTGTTCCCCATCCTCATCCCCTCTGGTAGCCTCAATTCTGCAGCCAGACTCCAAGGGCAGGTTAGATTTTATCTGTTCTGATCTGCATCCCCTGATGACGTGTGATGGGAGCATTTTCCATATAACTATGGCCATCTGTATCTTCTTTGGAGAAGTGTCCACTTAGCTCCTCTCCCCATGTTTGATTGGGTTGTTTTCTGGTTGTTGAGTTATATGTATTATTGTTACATTCTGAATGTATTATATGAAAATTATTTCTCCCATTCCATAGGATGTTTTTACATTTAATGACAGTGTCCTTCGCTGGGCAGGAACTTGCAGTTTGATGTGTCCCCACTGTTCTATCTTTGCTTCTGTTTCTTGGAGAACAGAAGATATCGAGGGCAGTGAGTCTACTGTGTAGGACACACTATGGTATCCACGTCATTGTGCATTTGTCTAAAACCCACAGCCTGGACACTGCCAAGAGTGAACCCAACGTGCAGCCACCAGCAGTGAGAGATAATGATGAGCAGGTTCTTCATGTGACAGACGTGCCGCTCTGGGCTTAGCATGTTATTAGGACATGATGCAGTTGAAGGGATTTTAGTAGGATTTAATTTTGAAAGTATTATTTCATGAGCACTAAAGAAAATTGTATACTCAAAATTTATATCACACCACAGCCCTCCAGTGAGACAGGTCATCTGCTCAAAACCAGTTAGCAATTTATCATTTCTCTTTCCAGAAAAAATATATCTATGCCTGTATCTAGTCACTAGTGTTTACTATTGTATAAGTACAAGAGTGTAAGACACAGAGTGGGAGAAATGATTGCAAATCAAATCATGTATCTGATAAAGGACTTGTATCTAGAATTTATACGATAAATGAAGTCTTACAACTCGACAATAAGAAAAAAATTGATCCAATGCAAAAAAGGACAAAAGACTTCACCAATGCAGGATACAGATGCCAAATAACTGTGATCCTCGAGATCACAGGTTCTTAGGGAAAGACAGACTAAAAACAACAGTGATACCACTACACGCTTATTAGAAGGCAAAGGTCCCCCTAAAATGGGCAACACCAAGTGCTGACAGGATTGGATGATCCACTGCTGGCAGGACTGGACGACCCAATCACTAGGAAGGACAGGACATTTCTTTTAAAGCCAAACACAGACCAACCATACAGTCCAGCAAGCACTGTCCCTGCTATTTACCCAACTAATCTGAAAACTCATTATTTGTAAAACAACAAACAGAAAACCAAACCAAACACCCTGCATGGAAGTAAATGTTTATAGCAGAACCCCCACTAAGTGTGCGCTGCCCATAGGGACTTCCTTCCAAAGACAATAATAACAAACAAAAAGAAAATGAAGGTGAATGTGTGTGCACCTGATGTGTGCATGGAGACCAGCCTCAAATGGAGGCCATTGTGCCTGAGCAACTCTGCTCACAGGTGTCATCAGAAGAGGAATGTTTGAGAAACTGTCAGCCAGAGGCACTAAGGAGACGTGGTTGGAACTTCATGTGGTGTCCCTGGGTGGGATGTCAGAGCATGAAAAGAACATTAGGAAAATTAATAAAATCCAAATACAGCACAGAGTTTAGTGAAAATGCCTCAATATTGCTTTCTTAGCTGCTCAAGTGCACTGTGGTCACGTGCGATGTTAAGTTTGGAAATGAAGTGGGTTATATAAGAACTCTACTGCCTTTGCTACTTTTCTGTAAATCTAACAGTATTTTTTAAAATGTTGTTTGACATTAATTTTTAAATTGAAATAACATTTTAAAAAATAACCCTCAACATGGTTATAGGTTGTAGAAGGGAAAATGATGAACTTCCCAGTTTTCCCAGGTATTGCTTTCAAGGGACTGAAAGAGGAGTTCTGGGGAGAAAAGCTGGAAACCTCACACCCAGGGCAGGCTCCAGAGTCTCCTCTCCTCTGAGCCCTGCTTCTCTGACTCCTCACAGAGCATCTCACCCCCGGGACGCCGCCCTCCAACACCCCCAACTCTGCCCACCTCAGCCCCCGCCCCGTCCTGGCGGCTCCACCAGAATCCGGAGCAGCGCGGCAGCGCCCCCGTGTGGCCACAGGGCTGAGCACAGGAGCCCAGAGCTGCCCTTTCTCCTGCTCAGCCAGGCCCTCCCCAGGCTCCCAGGGCTCCCAGAGGCAGGACAGGGATCTGCACACAAGGGGGCGCCCAAGTCCTGTGTCAGTTTAAGTGTCCTTAATTTTGGTCTCCAGGACAAAATTGGTTCCTAGGTTCTGGGCAAATACCCATATAGGTTGCCTCAGTCTGTTGGGATGGAAACTTAGATTCCAGGGTCCCTGTACTTTGTTTCTGCTTCTGCTTCCAAGGACGAAAGCCCCTCCTCCTGGGAATCACCTGACATTCTCCATCCTTGGATGAGGGGAGGGGCCTAGGAGAGCCCCCAGGGCACTGGCTAGGAGGATGGGGAGGCTCCTGGAAAAGAGAGCAGAGGATGGAAATGGGGACTTTAGGGGACAGAGGTGGAAAGGGGTGCAGTGGGGAGCCAGAGAGGACCGGGCAGGGAAGGGGCAGCATGGGGGACAATGTTGGGGGAAGGTCTATGTGGGTGACACGGGCTCTCACTGGGGGGCTGGAGCGTCTGTCTCACCTGGGGGGATGCAGCAGTGCTGGCCTGTGACTGCCCAGGGAACTGCGCACATCCGGGGCCTTGCCCGTCCTTGCAGGGCTGGTGTCACCCACACACACACGCACATGCTGGTGACGGAGAGGACTGTAACAGGGGGGCCCCCAGGGGAGGGTCCAGCTTCCCTGTCCCACCCAAGGAGGGTGGAGCTGATCAGGGAGAGAAGCTGGAGAGGAGGCTGAGGAGGAAGGAAGCAGGATGGAGCCAGAAGGAGACCTGGGGGAGGCACATGGAGCAAAGACACATAAAGAAGCTGCACTTGCTTCTTGGCCTTGGACTGGGTGACACAGACGTGGGTGAGAAATCCATGTGGAGGTGACAATGGCAGCTTCTATCTTGATTTTGCTCTTTTCCTTCCAGACTTTTCAACCCAGTCCACCTGTTTTCTATGGGTCCCACCAGGAAGTGCTTTAGACTCATGGAAGGTTTCAGGCCCTGCTTTAGGCCAACCCTGTTTGGCTGAATATTTACCCATGAGGGGATGGTGACATTGGGTGCTAGACCTGGAAACTTTTTTCTTTCCTTTTTCTTTGTTGCACACTAACTGTATTAAAGTTCCTTTCCATTAAAGGTCTTACATGTTTTGTCTTGATGTGGGGGATGGCAGAGAGATGGGGGAGACAGATTGTTAAGGGGAGTCCCCCTCCTTATTCAGAACATCCCCCCTCAGTTCCCCAATGCTGGGGTGTCAGGGGGGTGCAGGGACCAAAGATGAGAGCAGAGCAAGGCCTGTGCCACCCTGGAGGACCATCCCTGGGGGCTGATTCTGGGGTTCCAGGGCCTCCCTGCCTGCAAGTGGGCCAGAGTCAGCCCTGCTCACAGCTCCAGGCTGCGGACAGCCCCTCTGTGCCGGGACCCTGCAGACACCGCTCTGGAGATGATGTGAAAAATAAATGAACAGAGAAATTAATTGGAATCTAAAAGCACTAGAAATATTTTTTTTTTTAAATCATGTTTATTTTTAAGGACACTTTCAGGGGATGTGGCATTTTCCTCTATCAGGACCTTGAGTGTCATGTGAGTTACTCTAGCGCAACTGTTTCTTGTGGGGAACAGCGACTGATCGCTTTATCGCCTTACTTTTTTGATGGTTTGCACAAAATAACTTCCTACTTTGCATCTAAAACAAAGATCTGGCGTCTCCACAGTCCCTGAGGGGGAGGCGGCAGGATGGGCCTCACTCAGAGGCTCCAGCTCCAGGTCCCACGAGGCTGCGATGGGGACGAGATGTTGGCGGATCTGAAGGGCCGTGATCAGCGTGGAAGGACCTGCCTCAGAGCTCATGCATGTGGCTCCTGGAGAAAACCCTCAGGTCCTTGTCCTGTGGGTGTCCCCTTAGCTGAGCGTCCACCGTAGGCAGGGAGTCACCCCAGAAAGTGACCAGGTGGGGAGCCCGGGCGGGAAGTCTCAGCCCATGTGAGCCTGACTCTGTGATGTGGTGCGTCCCTTCTGCTTCATTCTCCTCACGAGGAAGAGCCAGCAAGTCAGACACACTCACAGGGGGAACTGTCTCCCCTCCTGTGTATCACAGAACTGGTGGAAAATTGAAAACTAACACAGTAGACCTTCCGGACACTCATTATTTCCATTCTGCCCACATGAAAAATAAGCTGCCTCCCACTCAAGGCCCCTAAAACTCTCTCCCATCACAGAAGCAGCGTAAGGTCAGCATCTCATCATGTGACGCAGGGCCACACAGAGGAGGCTCCTTGAGAGCATCTGTGCAGTGAAGCCGTCTGTGCTCAGCTCCTCGTGGGCTGAGGCAGTTTCCTGCCCCACAAGCCCTGGATGTGGATACAGTGGAGGACAGACATAGGGAAACTTGTAGACCCATTTTTTAATATATTTTTAAAGCAAATTTATTGAGATATAACTTAATGACCATCAAGTCCCTGTTAAAGGCTCACCTTTCATGTCCTTTTGGTAAGCACAGAGCAGGGCAACCCTCCCATACTTTATCTTGAGAACATCTCCATCACCACAACAACCTTGTTTACTGGGCCTGGGCCCATGGGTACCACCCCACCTCCCCCTCCCCAGCCCTGGGCAGCCGGAGCCCACTCTCTGCCTCTGGGGACAGGCCTGGGAACTTCTCTCTAAACACACCCCAGGTGACTCTGCTGACACAGACCTGCAGTTGGGCATTTGGGGTCCCCTAGCCCAATGCATGCTGGTGCCCAGGAACATACTCCACTGGGTACTGGGGTCACAGAGAACCATGTGACCCCACTCACGAGGACCTGTAGCCTGGGGTGTGTGAGGAGAGAAGGGCAGCAGTAGCTGCCTAAGAGGGGGCCAAGGGCAGAGCCATGTCCCCCTCAGCAGGAAGGGGACATGAGAGCTGGGTCTTGAAAGCCAGATGTGGGCACGGGAACAGAAGTGGCTCAGGGAGCCGATGGAAGGCCTGCATGACCTCAGCAGTTACTTTCTCTGTGTGACCTTGGAGATTCCTCCCCAGCAGTCTGTGAATTGGGAATTGATACTGTCCTAACACCCCTCCCCCATTCCCTTTCAGAAACAAGGACATGGAGACTGGGGGGTTATGGCAGTGCCCAGGTCTGAAACCCAGCCACCTGGCTATGGAGTCAGGGCCTGCTGCCTGACACCACTCTGTCAACTGAGCAAGGGAACTAGAAGGCAGTGACTCAGAAGCCATCACCACCCTCTCCAGATACCACACACTTCTTGGCTGGATAGTAACTAAAGACAAAAGGACAGTAAAATCATCATGTATCATTAGTCACCTTTTATGTAAATGGACTGAGCTGACAGATAAAAAAGGCATAGAGTGGCTGGTTGGACCAAAAAACAAAGCCCAACTTTCTCCTGTCTTCAGGAGACCCATTGGAGCTACTAAGGTAAACAAAGAGAATAAACTTGAAAAAGTTCTTGGCTAAAAACACAAGTGATTTGGGCACCCCCAAAATTACAGGGGCTGCCATATAAGATAAAATCAACTTCCAGCTAAAAAAGGTAACAAGAGACAGGGATGGACATCATATGATTAAGGAATCCTACATCAGGAAGACATAACACTCATCAATATACATGCACCAAACAAAGGATCAGGAAAACATATAAGGCAACTAGTAACACACCTGAAAATAGATATTGGCAGCAACACAGTAGTGGTGAAGAAACTCAGTGCCCCACTTTCATCAAGGACACACCCACCTGATAGAAAATCCACAAGGAAACTGTTGCTCTAAGTGAGGCATTATGAATATCTACAGGGCACTGCACTCCACAGACTTCTCAATTGCTCATGGCATAGTTATCAGAATAAACCACTTGGTAGGTCACAAAACAAATGTCAATAAATTCATAATGACTGAACATACTACCGAATGACTATTGGGTTAAGGAGGAAAATAACCAAGAAATTTAAAAATACCTTGAGACAAATAATAACCTATCCATGGGGCACAGCAAAAGCAGTACTAAGAGGTGAATATAAAGCAATACAGGCCACACCAGAAGCAAGACAGAGTTCAAGTAAAGAATCTAACCTTACACTTAAAACAGCTAGAAATAACAAATGAAACCAAAAGAGAATGGAAGGAAAAAAATTAAAGCAGAAATAAATGACACAGAAATCAAAGACAAACCAAGAATATCAATGAAACCAAAAGCTGGTTTGGTTGAAAAAAAAAATAAACAAAATAGACAAATCTTTTGCTACACCTTCAAGGAGAAAAAAATGAGAAAAAAACTCTAATAAATAGAATAAGAAACAAAAGTGGAGAAGTTACAACAGACATTTTAGGAATAGAGTGAGTCATAAGACAATACTAAATATCTATATGTCAATAAATTGAATAACTTCAACCTAGAAGAAACTGACAAATTCTTAGAGGTATACAAGCTTCTGAGACTAAATCAGGAAGATTCAGAACAGAGCAACTGCAAGCAAAGACACTGAAACACTGATCAAAACTTTCCCAAACAACAAAGCCCAGGACTAGACATTTTCAGTGACTTCTACAAAATCTTTAAAGATGAACTAACATCTGACTTCTCAGCTCTTCAAAAAACACAGAGGAAGAGGGAACGCTGCCATCACATCTCATGAGCCCAACATTCCCTTGATACCAAAAGCAGAGAAGGACAGACCTGGCTCTTCTCAGGGCTGCTGAGCCTCTGCACTGCTAGAGACCACGAGGTTTATTGGAGAAAAACATCCTCCCTTCCCTTCCCACCCCACGGAACCCACTCCTCAGACCCACTCTGCTCAGAGCACCAGGCCTCTCCATTCCCAGCACCTGGGCCCGGGGTACAAACTGCCCTCCCCTCCCCATCATCATAACCAGTGACTCCCCAGGACAGAGGCCCAGACCCAGGCCCCCATGAAGGACAGGCCAGAGCCTGCCTGTAGCCCTGTCCCCTCAGTGTAAGCAGGTGTCCCTGAGAAGCCTCAGGACACACGACATTGTCCCCAAGGAGTCGGGGTCACCCCAAAGGCCCCTGTCAGCTCTGTCTGCTTGTTCAGTTCACCTGAAGGTCAGTCCCTCCCCAGCTCTGACCTGCCAGGGACAAGGACAAGGTCCTGCCCCAAACACAGCAGGAACCGGGTCAGATCCCTGCTGAGGGCTTCATACTTCTCCTCTCTAACTCTGGGGGGGATTCCTGCCCAGGGTGTCAGGGACCCAGTGGGACAGAGCAGCAGAGAAGGGAAATGAGTCCTGATTAGAGATAACACCCTCAATCAGCAGGCAGAATGAGGGGTACCCCGGGGCCTCCAAATGTGTATTCTCTAAATGGCTTTTGCCATCTGCCACATAAAGGTAGAGCACACTCTGAGTGTGAAAGAACACAATAGAGCAGCACCATGGAGAGAAAGTGAAGATGGGATAACAGTTTCCCAACAAAACACTGAAAGTTACCCCCGCCCACCCCAGCTCTCAGCCCAGCCCAGCCCCCAGCTCCATCCACCCCAGGGGGAGGGGACTAGGAGGGGAAACTAGGACTCAAAACCATGCCTGGAGGATACACCCAGAAACCTCATCTCCCCCCAATACTGCCCTTGAGTCCATGTTGGGAGGAAAAAGAGGGGGGTACAGAGCACCTGGACAACTCTGGGCGGAACACTGGACACCCTACAGGAAGGACAGTCACCCCCCTCCTGCCTCTCCAGCTCCTCAGGGTTTATTTTTGCTGCTTTGTCAACACACACTGTTCCCCATTCACTGAACTGTCTTGCCAGATAAAAATTGTCCTGATGCTGATGGGTTAATCATTTACTTCCCTCTTTAATGGACAGATACCTCTTACTTTTTAATTGTTTCAAGTGCTTTTGAAATAGTTTCAGATAAATATCTAAGGTTGCCAAAAGACAGAGGAGAAGGTAAAATGAATTGTGAATTGAAAATAAAACTACTGGGCCTCTCCTGGTGGCGCAGGCAGTTGAGCGCCACACTGTGAAGCTGTCTGCAGCCTCTGCAGCGTGGTTTCAATCCCAGCCGGTGAGGGTCCCACATGGCGCAACAGACCTCTCCTACCTCGCCTGCTGCTCCCCTCAGCAGTGTATTTCATCAGTCTGCCTGTTCTGTTCCCCGCTTTGTCTCTGGTGAATCCTCTCACCCTCCTGTGCATCTGGCCCAGTTCTTGTATAAATAAATAAATCTTTAAAAAAAAAAAAAAAACTACTGATGGGAAGAAGTAAACCCCTTTCTCCAATGTGCAATCCAGTAAAGGTTGTTAACAAGGTTAAGATGAGGGGTTCACAGGGAAAGCCTCTTCCATAAATGGTGCTGGGGACGCTGGACAGTCACGTGCAAAAGAATGAAACGAGACCACTCTTTCACACCTCACACAAAAATCAACTCAAAATGGATAATAGGCTGGGATGTAAGACCAGAAGCCATAAAATCCATGGAAGAAAACAAGGACAGAATGCGCCATAACACACGTCAGAGATACCTGTGTGGCCCTGTCCCCTGCAGTGAGGAGAACAGGGAATGTGGCAGTAGGGGCTCCAGCACGCTAAACAGCTGCTGCACAGGAAGGCGCCATAATGCAGAGAGCCCTGCGGAGAGGGAGGAAGCACGTGCACACCACACACCTGACAGCACAGACAGAAAATATCTACAACTGTTGGTGGGATAGGCCTGGGCGCTGCTGCCATCACCACCAGAAAACCATAAGCAGAGCCAGGAATGGAATCTACAAGCACTTTCACTTCTCAGATCGCTGGCCATTGATCTGAGAGAATGGGGGGCATCGCACCCTGAAGGGCCCGTTCCACCATCTCGTCTCCAGCTGGCCTTGCTATAATCAGTTACACACAGACAGTCACAGCAAACAGCCGTCAGAACAGGCCGTGACAGTTGTGCTCCTAGTATACAGCACGTTGAGCCCCCAGAACTCTTATCAGTCCCTGGCCTCACCCAGACACTACACCGCCACAGTCAGTTTGTATGAATTCAACAGAACAGAAATTATTATGCAGACCTTTTAATTTTGCTTTGTTGGAACTTCTTATAGGAACCCTCAGACTGAGAGCTCCTAAAAGCCAGGAGTCAGGGCTCAGGACCAGCCAAGCTCCCACCATCAGATGTGGCCTGCGGTACCTGTATCTTTGGGGAAATCCCTCTCGAGGCTCCCAAGACATCTGGGGTTTCTGGGCCTGTCAAGGGACTTCTTACCCTCATGACAGACCTTTTGTACCCCTAAAAGAAGTGCCAGGTTATTGTTTTCTTGTAGGCTCTGAGATCAGTCTGGTTTCTGAAAACACAAGATTCCAGACAAAGCTTTGATAAAATACCTGTATTTAAAATTGTCTATTAAAGAAAAGGGGAAAAGTAACTTTATTGGATTTATGAAAACATTTTTTTAGATTTATTTATGCGTAGAAGAGCTGGGGCATAGGCCAGAAGTGGTGGGGGACAGGGGGTGAGAGGATTCACCAGAGACAGAGTGGGGAGCAGAACAGGGAGATCTACTGAAATACACTGCTAAAGGGAGCAGCAGGTGAGAGTAGATAGTTGCCCCATGCGGGTAGCTCCCTGGCGGTGGATCCAACTCAGGCCTTCACGGTGTCTCTTCCAGGCATCTCCTTCCACGTCTCTAAGTTCCTGGTTCAAGTCCAAACCCAAGAAGCAAGGCGGCTTCTCCACATGTCTCTCCTGTGTGTCTCCCGGTGCTCTCTGTGCTGACAAACCCTCATGTTCTGAGCAAGTCGTCCATCAGAACAGCCAGTCACAGCTGACACTCCTGGTGTCCGTCATGATCAGCCCCAGAACTTGCTGTCAGTCTCCCGGGTGTCCTGCCCCTGGTACATCAGAGGGTGTCAGTGTCCGGCACTCTTTGGGGCATCAGCAGGGCAGGATCTCAGTTTAAAACAAGAGCTTCAGTTCAAAGAAAACAGATCATGAGTCATGTAGCGTGTGCGTGCAGCCTGTGTGTGTGCAGGTTCCTATACCAGGTATGGGCCCTTCCTCCCTGGTCCCCTCTCAGAAGGACAGAGCTAAGGTAGAGCACAGGGCACTGTCTGTGGTTCTCATCTGTGTGCTCAGTTGCAACCACTCAGGCTCAGGGAATAGCAATGAGGTTTCTCTAACAAACGGGAGAGCAGGGAAATAGTTTCTAAGGCCTCAGTGGCAGCTGTTCACCCCAGATACAGTCCGCAGTGTCCAATAGTCCCAAATTAAGGCTGCCCAGGTATGGTGGTATAGTCCCGTCAGGGAGGGCCTGGAGCCAGTGGCACAGCCGCAAGTACTGGGACAGGATCCAACTCACAGTGACAGTGGGAGGTGCTCCCAGAGGGGCCCCCTCTGAGGAGACACCCCAGCAGGCACAGACATAGTCTGAACACCAGGCTGGATGGGAAGGAGGCAAGAGCACCGGGAAGTAGTGCCGGACAGTCAGCAGCAATGACAAATCTCAAAGGTGACTTTGCTGCTGTAGCCCTAGTGGGCTGCATGCCCTGGGGCGGTGTGGGGGGACAGAGAGCCTCTGCTGCCAGATTGACTGCCACATTTGTCCATGACACTGATGGTGGTTGGTGGTAAAGTGCCCACCCAATGTCACCCACTGCCACTCCCGCTGCTGGTTGCAGTGGGCACAGCTGTCAGGGTGGCCTGGGCCCTGTCCTCAAGCAGCGGCCTCCTGGATCCTGTCAGGGTGGGTGGGGGTCCATTCAAACCCAGCTGATGTCCCTGAGCTATCATTTGTAGCCCAGCGAGATGGCCTCAGCAAAGCTGTCCTGTGGCACCCACTGCAGGGTGGCCTTGGTGCTGCCCAGAATCAGCTCCTCTGGTGGGTAGGGGAGGGGAAGCCTAAGCCCTAGGGGCTCCTTTGCTTAGACCTGGCTTGTTCTGGGGGAGGGGCACTCTGAAGGCTGCCTGCCCACTGGCAGGAAACACCCTCTGCCACCACCTCTAGAGCTGTGCCCACCAGCCCCCACGTGCAGACGCAGGTGCCAGGGCAGGAAACCCCCACTGCTGCTGCCAGCCCTTTCAGACTCCTGCTCCCACTGGTCTCTGGCTGTGCCCACTGGGGCAGCCACACCAACAAAGCCTGCATGTCTCACCACTCAGGGGGCTGGAAAGAGCTGGGTAAGCCACGGGGATCTGGAGTCAGTGTTACACACTATACTATTATATACAAACATATACACATTCATACGTATTTATTAATGCCTTTAGTAAATTTTACTTGATAAATCTGTGTAATATATTTATATCAAATGAGTGAGAAATCCACCCAGGGATAGTGACAGGCCCTGCACATCTCTACTTCACAGTCTGAAATGTTGGGTGGCATCCTGACCCCTCTTTCTCACTACCCAGATGTTACATTAGGAAATACTGTAAAGTCCATCTCTAAATATATCCAGCTCCAATGACTTCCTATTATTTTGCTGATCACACCCCATAAAGCTACCAAATTTTCCATCCTAGAATCTGTGCTGGTTTCTTACATTTATCCTCCCTCCGGTCACCTTCACCTCTTGATTCTGCACAGCAGCCAGATTCAGGCTTCTAAAAAGAGGTTGCACCATGTCACTCTCTGTCTAGAAAGGTCTGTTAATCCCACAACTTACTCAGAGAAAAGATTATGAATTCCAAACCAATCTTCAGTGACAAGCCTAAATATTTGGCAATTATTTCCTTTTATAGAAAAGTATAGGTTTTTAACTTTGAAACATAGCAAAAGTGCAATTTATCAGTTTAGTTAAAAATCCAGCAGCCAATCAAGTTTCCCTGTGTAAATATATTTAGATTCACATAATTCTATACTTATTACATAATGCTTTTAAATAAAAATCATCAAAATATTTAGTTAAATAATCCCATATCTGGATTGAATCATGGTAGCAGGGAGATGACACTGTGTATCTCACCTGCTAGGAAGTGGGTCATTTGTATAGTCACTACTAGATTCTATCAGACCTGCTGTCATGCTGAGGCTTCCCCGTGAACAAAGTACTACAAGTGGTCATTGCCCGCACAGAAGACGTAGCTCACTCCTGACACCAGGCACCACCTGAATCCTGTATTTGTGTTTCCTTGTTATGGTGCTGAGCGTTGGTGTTATTAAACACAATGAGTTTTTCTTAATAAATGTGGTGAGTTAAAGCAGGACATAACCTGGTCCCCTCAATAATTTACATTCTTTCCACCTTTTTAAAAATTATTGTTGAGATAAAATAAGTTACAGATTCACTGGCTGGAAAGACACAGTCACCTCTTAGGTCACCCTTGGTGTTTACGCAGGAGGTTGGTTTCTCTTGGTCTCTCAGCATGACCTTCCCTCAGCAGGGCCCTCAATGCGGACTTTCAAATGCTACCATTGCTATGTCTCCTGGCTGGATGCAGATTATTTTCCCTCATTAAAAATATTTAATAAGGGCCTCCCCGGTTGGCACAGCGGTTGAGCGCTGGGTTACGAAGCTGCCCGCAGCCTCTGCAGCGCTGGTTCGATTCCTGGCCACCAGGCAAGAGTCCCGCATGGCACGCAGACCTCTCCTGCTGCCCGCTGCTCCCCTCAGCAATGTACTTCGTCAGTCTGCCTTCTTTGTTCTCCCCTCTGGCTCTGGTGAATTCTCTCACCCTCCTGCACTTCTGACTGTACCCAGTACTTGTATAAATAAATAAATAAAATCTTTAAAAAAATTAATAATTGGGCAATAATCTACTCAGCCTTTGTAATCTCTCCATTGAGTAACTTTTCATTTTTACCATTTCTTGCTGGCTGCTTTGCTTTTCTTCTGTCACCTTCTTCACATAACTGTGGTCCTTTCCCTTCAAAGGGGAGAAATATTTGAATGAGCCTCCAATTCTATCCCACAGTGTAAAATATTGTCCACAGTTGTAGTCAAAGAAGAGGTAAAGGTGTGTATGGTAAGCTGAGCCCTTAATAGATGGCCTTAAGATTTGAAGATACAAAAATCCCCATCATGGATGGAAACTGTCCAGATATTGACCAAGATGTAGCACCTAAATAAGCCAGCATGTGGACCATACACTAATAATGAGTTGAATCCAGCCATTTGGAAACTCTCCTATGTTGTCATATAATTTGCTGTATCCTCTCAGGTCCACAGAAGCAGTGAAATGGTGGGAATATTTAATCCATGGTAATGACATAACAGTAAACAATTTCTTGCAAGACTTGACTCTTTAAAAGGGTGTTGGGCCTCTCTGGTGTCCTAAGGGTTAAGTCTCAGCACTACCACCGAGAAGGCCCACTGCAACAGCCTGAGTGGATTCCAGGCCAGGGACCTACCCACATAAAGAAAGGAGGTGAGGGGGGACTGGACCAAATGCCCTCTGGGCAATATGTATGTGGATGGTACTTCCCATTAATCACGTAGGCAAGTTCTCCCTGGGATATGAAAGCCCCAAATGGACATGATCCCCCACTCCCTTCCCTACCTGAGCACTTCTTCCTCCACATCACAGCTGCAGCCACCACAGCTCCAGTGAGCACAGCTCCAAGGAGAACCAGGCCAGCAATGATGCCCGCGGTGGGGATGGAGGGCTGAGGAGGGGGCACTGGAAGGGAAGGGGAGACCCTGAGCCCCAGGCCTCATCTGAAAGACTCCAGAAGGGCTCCCAATTCCCCTGAGAAGAAGCTCAGTGCCCACATCCCCCTCCTCACCCCATCTCAGGACTCGGGGCTCCAGCAGCCCCTGATGCTGCACATGGCACGTGTATCTCTGCTCCTCTCCAGAAGGCACCACCACAGCTGCCCACTTCTGGAATGTTCCATTCCCCCCAGGCCTGGTATCCACCAGCTCTATGTCCTGGATCAGGTCTTGCCCATCCCGCCAGGTCAGGGTGATCTCCGCAGGGTAGAAGCCCAGGGCCCAGCACTTCAGGGTGACCTCATGGTCAGAGGTGAGGTGGAGGGTCACCTCTGTCTTTGGGGGATCTGAGGAGAAGGGTCAAAGCATTCACACTCTGGTTTTTTCCTTCCTGGACACTGAAGCAGCCTCACTGACCATCCTCAGAATGGACATGACAATTGGTTTGGAGGGAGGAAGCACAAAACCCAGAACCCAGCCTAGTCTGGGGAATCTGTGATAATCAGGTGAGAGCCCAGGGTAGGAGAACACAGACTTTTTGCTCCTGACCTGGGTGGAAGATAAATGACACAGAAAGGCAGGAGTCAGATCCAGAAATGTTCTCAGACCAAAAAACAAGACCTTGAAAGAGAAACTCATAGTTCCCAGGGTTGCTACCAGGTCAAAGGATCCAGGGAAGAGTTATTTCAGGATGGCCTTCCCTCCCTCAGGAGAGACTGGACTCTTAACCGTCCGGTAAAGTGGTGTCTTCTGGGCGAGTCTCTGTCTAGCACAGAACATGAAACCCAGGGGGACTCTCCCTCTCTGCCCAGAAAGCAGGTGCTGTTCTGTCCATTATTCCATTTCCCCTGAGGGGCGCCAGGAGAGGGGAGGTCCGAGGCCTTGTGGCCCCTCTTACCTGTGCGCTGCAGCACCTCCTTCCCCAAAATCAGGAATTTGAGGAGCCACGGGAGGCACCTGCTCTGCACACTGTGCCTGACGCGCTCGGCCCTGCCCGCCGCCTCCCACAGGCGCTGGGTGATCTGAGCCCCCGAGTCCACGGGGGTCCAGGAGCGCAGGTCCTCGCTCAGGGAGATGAAATCCGCGCCGTTGTAGGCGAACTGGTCATACCCGCCGAGGAGGTTCAGGTCTGGCCCCACTTCACAGCCAAACATCCTCTGGAGGGTGTGAGACCCTGACACCCACATCTGCTGTCAGTCCTGAGGTCACCCCCCTGCACCCCTACCCTCCCCTCCTTGAATAAACGTAAATTGAAAATGAAATTTCAGGCAGGAACATCCCCGGGCTCTTCCCGGTGGAGGGGCCTGGCAGATCCACTAGCCTCAAGGGGTCAGTGGACCCTGAGACTCGGGACACCCCGGCCTTATGGTGGGAATGGGGGTGTGACCTGACCCTGGCACCGCTCCGCGTAGCTCACCGTCCTCGCTCTGGTTGTAGCGGCCGCGCAGGTCCCTCAGGAGCGCTTTGAACCACTGTGCGTTGTTCCTTTGGATCAGAGTCTCCTCGTCCAGGGCCTCCTGCCCCACCTGCCCCGCCCAGGGCGCCCGCGGCTCCGCACTCTGGCCGGGAGAGTCGCTGTCAAACCGGCCGAACTGTGTGTCATCCACGTAGCCCAAGGCGATGTAGTGGGGCTCCCCAAGGCCTGGCCGGGACATCGCCGTGTGGAAAAGCCTCAGGGAGTGGGAGCCTGGGGGCCGGAAGGGGAGACCCTGGCTGACCCTCCTCTCAGCGCGGGCCCAGGGCCCAGGGAGATGGGCCTGAAGGGGATAAAGGGGCGGGGCCGTGAGAGTGAAAAGGGGCTGTGGGCCAAGAAGGGCCCAGACTCTGGGGTACCGGAGCACTCAGGGCAGGCGGGAGGGGCAGAAGAGGCCAGAACACAACAGGCCTGAAGGGGTACAAGAGGTTGGGAGGAGATGAGCCTTTCCTGGGGTCCTGCACCCGCAGGGGGCTCCTTGCTCCTCCCTCCTGGAGCAACAGTGTCCAGCTGGACACGCACTCACCCGCCCGGGTCTCCATCAGGGCCAGGGACCCCCAGAGCAGCAGCAGGAGGGTGAGGGGCATCACACCCCATCCAGGGGTCTGGGGAGAAGGAGTCCAGGAGGGTCCTTGGAGACTTTGCAACTGGAGCAGGATGATGCTGATTGTCTTCCCTGGACACCCCCAGGAAATGGGGAGAGAGAATGGGGGTGAGTGTGGGGTCATCAAGTCTTCACCACCCCACAGAGCCTGTGAGAGGGAGACATGATGCTGTGACAGGGTGACATCCACAGAAAGGGGAGGCTCCAAATTCCCTTCCCCACCTTAGGGAGGAGTGGATTTGGGCTGGGAGAAGCAGCAGCCTGGAGGAATGAAGAAGCTAGTAGTATTTTCAGATAATTGCAAACATTCCACTGTGATACTGAATTAAAACTATACAGGATGGTAGTTTTAAAAGGTTATTTGCAAAGTGAAAGTTGAAATAATATCATGGAATATTTCCTATTCTGTTACATTTCCATAGGCCTCTCCTGCATATTGCTAATGTATGATCTTTTAAGGTGATACATTGTTTCTTAAGTTACATAGATACTCAGTGTTAATGACACTGGAATCAAATAATCAAAAAATGATTTATTTTTAAATAAATCACAAAAGAAAAATTCATACTGTAAATTGTCAAGTAGTGATGCACTCAATTATTCATAATTCTGGTTTTCTCTTAGAGCTTTTATTTTATCAGGCAAAATTACTATCATTTGTAACTGTTGATTTTCTTCAAGAAATAGACATTAATTTTGAGGAAATTGTCTGCTAATTAACCAAATTTAAATAACCTTAGTTTTTGTCATTCATCCCTTCAGGTAAGGATGGTATTGCCCACAAATAAAGAGTCTAATTCATCTCATACAAATATTTTCCTTGGGACACAGTGCTTGGGGATGCTGCAGAAGTGCTCTGTGTGTCCTTCCAGATCAGCACACCAGATATTTTAAAATGTGGAGTTGAGGATGATGCAATAATGAAGGCAACATTTAATACTTTTTCCAAACCTTTTCAAGTGAAACTGGCTTTAATGTTTGTCTCTGCAGGTAAGTGCTGGTAAAGAATTACTGCTTCTGCAGTGGTACTATAAGCTCCACTCTTACTAATTTTTCCCTCAGCTAATGCTAAAATAGTGAAAGGCAAATGGTGTCTAAGTGATGTTTTGGAAATAATTGTACATCATGGATCCCATGAAAGGTTCTGGGTGACTTCAAGGGCTCCACAGACCACACTTTGAGAAATGCTCTTCTCAGGAAACCAGGGAGCATCTCCCAAGTGTTCTCTGCCTTTGCCTCCCCTTCGCTTCCCAGCATCCCTCTCCCTGGCTGGCTCCTGCCTCCCCAAGTTGCCTCCCCTGCAGATACAATGGGGAGCAGAGAGAGGACCCTAGAGACGTGGAGCTTGCACTGTCAGGAGAGATGGACACTGAGTAAAGGTGATAAAGACATTTGTAAACCTTACCTGAGCCCCGTGCTAGGAGGAAGGAGCGTGTTTGTTGTGAAAGCAGAGAAGCAGGAGCACTAACAGGTCCCAACCACTATTGTCTATAGTATCAAAAGATGTAAAAAAAAATAAATATTAAAAAAAAATTAAGCATAAGGAAATCAGATTTTTTCTTCCTACATCTGTCACTTCCACCCCTGACACATCGTGCTCTGGCCCCACAGAACAGCCTGTCCCCTCTGCCCTCAGCCCCCCTCCACATCCTGCCCCAGGACCAACCATATTGAGGAGGCCTGTAGCCTAATCTGACTCCTGGTCCTGGCCCCATCCTCACCCTCATCTGCTCTTCCCCTCATTTATTAAGCACTGAAGGACAGGCCTCCCCCAGATGTTCAGAAAGGTGTCCCCAAGACAGACCACTTTGGCATGTGAATTATTTCCATCTGAGCTTCATCAGGGGTTCATCTTAGGAAACAGCTACCACTTCTATAACTACCTAGTATGAAATTTGCTGGTTTAACCCAAAATTAGGGTATTACCAAAAACAAGCTTTGTACCCGAGAAACCTACCTATAAGTCAGGGCAAACATAATTATAGAAAATCTGGTCTTCATCTTATGAGCCACCCTTTCCTTGCCATGTGATCCCCTCCTCTCTCCTGGAGGTCCCAGACCCCTATCTTACACCTTAGCTCAGGAGACACACCCTTGTTCCCCATCACCCCCTCACCCCGCACAGATTCCAGACACTCATTTAGATGTAGATTCCCTTGCATATATAGGGAAATTTCATTGTTTTCTAGTACTAAACAAAAAAGAAAAAGAAAAAAAACTTACAAAAATTGCATGTGCTCAGAGTTCTTGAAATTTAGAGATTTAATCACAAAAATGAATAATTCAGTAGATGAATTGGAATATTAAAATCTCACTTCCACTAAATAATGTAAATGGAAAAGAAATGACAAGTAGAGAGAAGACCTACAAGAAAAACTGTCTATCGACCAGGAGATTCCAACTAATTAATAACACACGTGTCAATGAATGGACAGTAGAAATGATGAAAAAAGTTCAAGAAAATCCCTGAGCACTCACAGATAAAATGTGCACACTGAGTGTCCTCCCCGGGTTCCTCCTACAGAGGATGAGCAGCCCCACACCATGACCTGCCCCAGGAACTTTCAGAAAGAGGCTGGAGATGGACAGACCTTGGGGCCCTCAAGAGACAACTCAGGCCTGGAGGCCAGAAGACCCTGGAGCCAGGCCTGCCCCGTCCTCAGGGAAATCCAGCCAAACCCCATGTCAGGCCCAGGTGAGGGAGGCGCTGGGAGCACAAACATTCACTTCAGCTGTTTGTGGTCTCAGGGGTGACTGTCCACGTCCCTCCTCTAGTAGGCAAAGGACACTGGTGGGCAAAGGGGAGACAAAGATGATGGACACAGAGAACAGGACACAGGAAAATCAGCCACAGGCGAGCGGGGACAGGAGAGAGGCCAAGGGTGAGGTGAGAGATCCAGGCCTTCAGCCCTGCCCCGGTGAGCAGGCCCCAGGCCCCAGGAGGCAGGACTGAGGCTGGGGGACAGGGGTCTGCCCAGGATGAAGCAGGCAGAATAATTGGTGTGTGTGATGTGTCCACAGAGATTCTGACCCTGGAGTGGTCTTGGGGGTGATTAGGAATGAGCACAACAGGAACTAAGCTAGTGAGGGAACAAGATAATTATAACTCCAGGGCCAATTAAAAAAATCAATCCAAGAAGGAAAAGTGTCCTGGTCTACTCACTGGTTCTCATGTGCAAACCCTGGATCCTGGGGTGTATCTCAACAACCTGCCAGAGGGGCCTCCGGGGCCAGTGCCTGTGCTGTGGATCTGAGGGGCCACTTTGAGGCCTCCTTGCCACTCAGCCAGCTCTCAAGGCCTGGGCAAGAGGCCTGGACAGTGTGGGCAGGGACTTCTCCAAGATCCTGGCTGAAAGATTCCATGTAAAGCAGCAGAGAGCAGGGCGACCATCAGGAGCCCTAGAAAGGCTGCTGGGAGACAGTGACAAGCCTCCCTGGGGTGGAGGCTGCAGCTGCTCACCCAAGAGCTGAAGCACCAAGAGGAAGCAAGTCCCCAGGCCCTTCAGAACATGCCCCCATGCTCTGTGGTGCCCAACCCCTGACACAGGAGACAACTTTCCTGAAAGACACAATTCAGAGTGAGGAGGACATTAAAAAATGGAACAGGACGCATCTCAACCGATGCAGGTGTCGGTAGAGACCAACCTGGCCAAGTCCAGAGAGCAGCTGCTGCAGAACCTCCAAGAAGCAGACGCGTGAGCATGTTAGGAGCTGACACTGAGGAGACACTGAAAACTCAGTCAGAGCCGAGATTTCTACCAGGCTGACAGGCACACGGAACAGCTTACTGGTGGACCCCACTGTAGGGTAAGGTAAAAAATCAGGCTTTTCTGCCCTCCCGCCATCAGGATAGATGAGGGAACCCTGTGTTCCTGAATGAATGCCTGATGGCGGGCACCTGGAGTAGGGTGTGGGCATAGGTAGATGAGATTCACCTGGGCTGAGACTGGGCTTTTTTAAGGGCGGCGTCACGGGGAGACCAGCGGCAGCAGAAGCCGAAAGAGAAGCCGAGAGAGAAGCAGAGAAGAAGCAGCAGAAGCAGAGAATGCCAGAGAGCCCAGATAGAGTGAAGATTTGCTGGGGGCTGGGAGGACTGCCAGCCTCCCAGCCCCCCCAGCACCCCTGCCTGCCACGTACCCGCTGAACCCCAATAAAAGACCTGCAAAAAACCACTGAGGACTCTGACTCCTCCTTTACCCAGTCTGCATGGGATCAGAAAACCTGCTCAGTGGCCCATTCCTGCCCTTACAATTGGTGTAAGTCGGCAAGATGATCCATGCAGATGGGTATGGAGCCCTCCGAAGACCTGGAGGGACTAAGGAGTAAAAGACTGCCTGTGACAACGCCGGAGGCATCATGGCGACCCAGGAGATGGACAATGTCCAGGATCTACGGGATAAGACCTCGCCCGGAGGAGGAGAAGGAGACGCCCGAGAGAACCAGCCAACGACACCTGAAAGGACCAGCCAACGACCCCTGAGGCAGCAGAATCGTCGGGGAGGAGAGGACCACGATTCAGAGCTTGCCAGTGCTGATGCAGGTTGATATGTTTTGGGACCCTGGGGGTGGAACAGTGTAGGGGCAGGAATGGACCACAGTGCAGGTTTTCTGATCCCATGCAGACCGGGTAAAGGAAGAGTCAGAGTCCTCAGTGGTTTTTTGCAGATCTTTTACTGGGGTTCACCAGGCATATGGCAGGCAGGGGTGCTGGGGGGCCGGGAGGCTGGTAGTCCTCCCAGCCCCCAGCAAATCCTCACTCTATCTGGGCTCTCTGGTGTTCTCTGCTTCTGCTGCTGCTTCTCTGCTTCTCTCTTGGCTTCTCTTTCGGCTTCTGCTAGCATCCCCATGACGCCGCCCTTAAAAAGCACAGTCTTAGCACAGATGTACCCACTTCAGGTGCCAGCCATCAGGCATGCATTCAGGATCACAGGGTTCCCTCATCTATCCTGATGGCGGCAGGGCAGAAAAGCCTGATACCTTTTACCTTACCCTACAAACAGTTTTTTTTTTTTTAAATAATAAATTTTATTTTTATATTCCCCCATACAATTGCAAATGCCCCCTTCTGACCCCAATCCCTCCCCTCCCGCCCCCCACCCCCCAAAAAGTGTCTCTGGTTCATAGTTGTTTGTTGATTTTGATTTTCACTTTCTTGTATTCATTTTCCTGGTCCCTTATTTAAGTTTTCTAGATTCCTGCTATGAGTGAGACCATCCGGTATTTTTCTTTTTCTTTCTGGCTTATTTCGCTGAGCATGATCCCTTCCAACGCCATCCATGTTGCTGCAAATTGCATGTGTTTATCTTTTTTGAATGCTGAGTAATATTCCATGGTGTATATGTACCACATCTTCTTGATCCAGTCATCTATTTTTGGGCATTTGGGCTGTTTCCAAAGCTTAGCTATTGTAAATAGTGCTGCTATAAACATAGGGGTGCAGGTGTTCTTTGGAATTGATGTTTCTGTGTCCTTTGGGTAAATACCTAGGAGTGGAATTGCTGGATCATATGGGAGCTCTATGTTTAGTAGGTCTAGAAATCTCCACACAGCTCTCCATAGTGGTTGGACCAGCTTGCACTCCCACCAACAGTGCAGAAGAGTTCCTTTTTCTCCACACCCTCGCCAACATTTGTTGTTGCTAGTTTTTTTAATATGTGCCATTCTCACTGGTGTGAGATGGTATCTCATGGTAGTTTTGATTTGCATTTCCCTGATGACAAGTGATGTTGAACATTTTTTGATATGCCTGTTGGCCATTTGCATTTCCTCTTCAGAGAAGTTTCTTTTTAGCTCTTCTGCCCATTTTTTGACTGGATTATTTTCTTTGTTGTTGCTGAGTCTCATCAGCTCTTTGCAGATTTTTGTGATCAGTCCTTTATCATTAGTGTTGGGTGCAAAAATGTTCTCCCAGTTGGTGGGGTTTCTCTTCCTACAAGCAGTTTTGTTTGTAAACCCCAGGAGATGGGAATCTGGGGGTGGCCAGTGGGCCTTGGTGGCCAAAAGCAGCCTGTGTATGCCCAGCAGCCAGGCAGTGGAGAAAAGCCAACTGAGAAGGCAAAAGCTGGTGCTGATGCTAAGTTGGGAAGCCCTGAGTGGCTGTTAAGCAGCCTGAGTATGCTGAAGACCTGTGAGTCTCGTAAAATCACCTGTGGGTGATGCCCTGCTCATTCTTGAGTGAGGGTGAGGAGCTGAGGAACCTGTCCTTGGGGGACGGGTGGGGAACGTGGCTTGGGGTGGAGCCCAAGCCATATGTAGAGTTTTGATCCCCGACCCATGTGCTTGTGCAGTGGGTTGGCCTGAGTGCAGGGGTCTGCGAGTCGCACTGGTGGCTATGAAGGCCGAGTGTTGGAGCGACCGCTGACAGAAACCCTGAGGGTTGGTGATTACCCCCAACAGAATAGAATCACCAATTCCAGAGCTAGTGTTTGCACAGATAGAATAACTACTTCTGAAAATTAATACACATGGGGCCTCCCTGGTGGCACAAGGGGTTAAGCACAGCACTATTGATGGGGGACAAGGGTGAAAAAAATTGGAAAGGAGGCCTCACAAGACTAAAACCCAATTCACCAGGAGGTCGGGGTAGAGGGGATTAAGTGACCATTAATCTAGCTATAGAAATCAAGATCCTTAGGCTCCAGTGCCTTATCACAGGGCATAAGGCCCAAGCAGATGTTGCAGGGAGTGTCCAGAGCACATTCCTGAGGGTAAAGATTGGGCCCACTGTGAAATCACCTGTCCCTTTTGGATTCTGCATAGTTACCTAAAATCAGCTCAAACCTAAGGCTCACAAGGAGTGAGCCCCTCCCAAACAACTATATCAGTGCAGTCTCTGCACGGACCAGGGGCAGCAATCCCTCTGCCCACCTGTAACTATGCAGGTGCCTCTTTTCACCAGCTCTCTCCCTCTGCAGGGCAGCAGCTTTTTGCCTACCTGTGACCTGTACCTGTCGGGACTTCTCTCCACTGACCTCTGTCAGAGGAGGCAGCTCTCCTCAAGGCTGCCTGCCTGCAACCACGCAGGCCTCTCTCAGCAAACCTGTTCCTCTTGGGACAGCTGTTTCTGCCCACTTGTGTCTATGCAAGTGTCTTTTACTCTTCTGTCCCTTGCCCTATTAAACCTGCCCTTTAAATATAACCAATGTCTCTGTCTCGTGGAGAAACTCGCTTGGGAAACTAGCTGTGTGCCACTGAAAGGTTCCAGGTTTCCTGACCCACCGAAAGGAGGGTGGAACTGAGCAGTGAGGAAAAGCTACAGAGGAGACTGAGGAGGAAGGAAGCAGGATGGAGCCAGAAGGAGCCCTGGAGGAGGCACGTGTTGCCGAGAGACACGTGAAGAAACTGTGCTTGTCTTTTGGTCGTGAACTAGGTGACACAGATGTGGGTGAGAGACCGGTGGGGAGGTGGCAATGGCAGTTTAATCTTGATTGTGATTTTGCTCTTTTCCTCCCAGACTTGTCTGGTTGTTTCTGACCCTTTTCTGTGGGTCCCCACTGGGAGATGTTTTAGACTAGGGGCAGGCTTTGGGGCCTTGCTCTGGGCCAATCCTGCTTGGGTGGACTTTTACGCATGAGTGTACGGGTAACTTTGGGTGCTTGATTTAGAAACTATTCTTTGCCTTTCCTGTATTGTTTCCTAATTGTATTAAAGTTCCTTCCCACTAAAGTCTCATATGTCTTGTGTTGATGCGGCGGATGGCAGAACCCATTTAAAATAGGCAGGTTTGGGCCTCCCTGGTGGCGCAGCGGTTGAGCGCTGGGTTGCGAAGCTGCCCGCAGCCTCTGCGGTGCCGGTTCGATCCCCGGCTGCTCCCGGCCACCGGAGGAGGGTCCCACATGGCGCGCAGACCTCTCCTGCCGCCCGCTGCTCCCCTCAGCAGTGTACTTTTGTCCTTCTGCCTGCTCTGCTCCCCGCTCTGGCTCTGGTGAATTCTCTCACCCTCCTGCGCTTCTGACTGTACCCAGTGCATGTATAAACAAAACAAACAAACAAATAAATAAAAATCATAAATAAATAAAAATACATGCCTCTCAAAAAAATAAAAAAACAAAACAAAAAAAAAAATAGGCAGGTTTGCAGGGTCTGGGGTATCCCTCTCCCTGCCCTGTAACAAAACTTTTCAAGAGTGCACCCAAGGACCCTGCACTCCAAACCCACTGACTCCAAAAAAACCCATCATATGGCACCCAACGTGTGCTTCTTCACTGCATGGGTAAGCTTTCCTCAGTTTCTCTATTTTTGTCCTCTTAGGAGCTCTCTTTCTCTGAGAGGAGTTGGTGTTCAGTGACTGTCTGGCTGTCCTATACGGATTGAGGGGTTCAGGCCAAGGCTACTCTTTGGCAGGTCTGAAAATGCAGGGGAACAGCCTTCCAGTTGCCCTAGGCCCAACCAGGTGAGCATCACGTGCTCTTTCTTTGCTTCACTACCTTGCTAATCTCAGTGGAGCTGCCATTCCCTCTGTAGCTCCCCCTCTCTGAATCTGTTTTTGTTTTTTTTTTTTTTTAAAGATTCATTTATTTATACAAGAACCGGGGTACAGGCCAGATGTGCAGGAGGGTGAGAGGATTCACCAGAGATAGAGTGGGGAACAGAACAGGCAGACTGACGATATACACTGCTAAGGGGAACAGCAGGCGAGACAGGAGAAGTCTGCCTCGCCATGTGGACATCTCTGCAGCCTGCAGGAATTGAACCGATACTGCAGAGGCTGCAGACAGCTTCACAGCACTGTGCTCAACTGCCTGTGCCATCAAGGAGGCCCTGAATCTGTCTTTTAAGTGCTTTCCTACATCACCAGTAATTTGATAGTCTCCTACCCTTGTTATGGAGACCAGATTTCCTTTCCTCGGTTAAACTTTCTTGTTATATCTGCCTTAACTTTAAGACTCGTGAGTGACTAAGACAACTCCAGTCAGCTATTTTAGATCCTACAGCTCAGAGCTAGGCCTCTGATCCTACATTGTAAATCATCTTCTTAAATAGGGTTTCCTTGTTAACAGGTGTTGAGATCAGCCATACATGGGCCAAATGCAAGCTATCTTTCTTAAAACATTTCTAAACAGGAAAAAGAGCCCTAGACAGCCTTCCTTTCCACCCAGAGGAGAATGGCCAGGGACAGATAGTAAGTTGAGGCCTGGGGATGCTCAGGCCTGGGGAGTTCCTCAAGGTGGAGATGCCCATAAAAATAGGGCTGCTCCCCACCCCGTGAGGGTAGCCCATGGCTGCCCCCACTACAATCTGTCCAGGATAGATTCAACTCTTTCAGGCTCTCATCTGTGATGGGGTCTGCTCCCTCCATTCCTGAGGACTCACCTCAGGGCTCTAAAAGACCTTAATTCAGCCTGACATCTTGGCTTGTTAACCCAAAAGGCAGAGTTACCCTCAGCTATAACAGCATTCTCTAACTAAACCCTTACTTTGGCTGAGGCAAAAGATAAAAATGCTGGAAAATAAAGTGGGGAACACCACCCTGGCTGACACATGTGGGGTGCCCCATTGTTCTCAGCTAGCAGCTGCCTGGACCTTTGCTCCGTGCTGAGTTCACTGGTATTGTTAGGGGAAAAGGATGTCCTGAGCTAATACCATGCAGGCTTTGTGGACTCCACCCCCACTCCAGACCAAAGCCATCAAGACAGTGGGAAAGACAAATCCCATCATCAGCAAAGGGAAGGTGGCAGGGACCTGAGGGTGGAGTTAAGCAGCCAGGTTGGGTATAAAAACCAAACATGTGGGCCTTGGGGTCTCTTACTTTCTCGCTCGCCTCCTGGCTTCATGGCTCCTGGCTGGCGGCCAACTCTGAGAGCGCCATTTTGGGATTCCTAATCAGCGAATCCGGTAGGACACATTTAAAACTTTGTCTCCCACTTTTCTCCCTGAGCTGTACATTTCCTTACTTGCCCTTCCCTTGTAAATAAACCTTTTATTAACCTTTCGTGTGTGCCTGCAGTAGAGCATTGATAAGTCCTTTTAAGCGCGCGGGTGAGGACCCACAGTCAGGCGACCCGTTTTGTATCAGGGTGCCCTGTAACAGTTTGTCCACCACCATCCAGCCATGGGGGACTAACTAGGTTTCTCCTTTTCATATTGATATCTCTTCTGGCCAGTTCCATTGGTAGAAATTTCTATTTCTGCCATGCACTCCACTTTTTAGGTCTGTTTGGTTAGTTAAAAAAAAAAAAAAAGCCTGTCAAATTACATTGATCTTCCTAACAGGCTATGTAGGGTGCTTTATTGCTTAAGAGACAACATAAGAGATATTAATCTGTTGCCTCTCTTGGCCTCATGATCTGCAAATAAGGTGCTCTCTTGTCTTAAGAAAACTGGTTCCCCTCCTGGTTTGGACAAAAACAGAAACTTAAAATGAAATCCTAGGGGTTTTTTTCTGCTTATCTTTAAAATTGTTTTCACTTCTGCATCTTATGTAATGGTTAAAAATGAATACTTATCCTATGTAAGGATTTTAACTTCTATTTCATTAGAAACCTTGAGGTTTATCAAAAAGTGCATCAAAAACACAGTGAGGCCTCCCCAGTTGGCACAGCGGTTGAACGCTGGGCTGCGAGGCAACCTCTGCAGCGCCGCTTCGTTTCCTGGCCATCTGGGAGGGTCCTACCAAAAAAAAACAAAACAAAACAAAAAAAAAACCCACAGTGAATCAAACTAAAACTTGAGTTATTTCAAAATTAGGTTGTTTAAGGTGTTCTAAGCCTCTCCTGAGATTTAAAAAGAAATTTTTTTCTGACCTTAGAAAACTAATGTAAGTTCTGTTTACAGGGTCTGTGAAGCCAGAGCCACTCTTAAAAATACAAAGTTCAGGTGTGTTTAATTTAAAGGCGTTGCTAAATAACCAAGATTAAGTCAGTAACAGGTTTATCAGTGTCTTCACAAATATTGGTAAAATAACTATCTCTTAAAATTGATACACATGGCCATGATTTTAAATGCAAATCATGAGATCTCTTGTTTTACCCCCAGAGGGTTAATTATAAACTGGCGCCTATATAAATTCTGACAAAAACAAATTTTGAGATCTTGATCTAAGAATTTTGGTAAACAAAACTAGTCACAATCTAATGATTCAAAACATGCCTGAAAGTTATAATGTTGCGTATTAATACTTTTCCCAAATGCTGTTCACTAAATAAGGCTCATGGTATTCAAATTTTTAAAAAAGGTAATTCTGGTTTGCTTTACAATGTCTATACCTAGACACTCCTTAGCCAAGTTCTCTTTCAGGAACACAAATTAGCTTATCTCTTTAAAAGAAACTTTTGTTTTTCCTTAAAAAAAAAAGTCTTAACTTTTTCCCCCCTGGTCCTAGCCAAAATCCAGATGATATCCTCAGCCAGTTGGACAAACTACTCAGTTGTACTGAGTCACATTAAGTCTGTGATTTTTCTTGCTTTCACCATCCTGTCTAATGTGTTTTCCCCCGATTATTTGCCAGCCTGGAAAAAACTTGGTGTGTGTAGTTGTTCCATTAACAGCCTGCAATTTGAAATTCTAGTCCTAAAAAAGAAAACAAACAAAAAACTACAACTGCAAAAGCAATCTTAAATCTGTCCTTGTTAAATATATAAAATAACTTTCCTTATTGTAAAGAAACAACTTTCAGGTCTACATTTTGCTCCTTATTGTACGAAAGACAAAACAAAGTGTTAAATGTCTAAAAGAATTTTAAAAATTCATGTGCTTTAATGACTTGTTACATAATTTACTAACTTTAACAAAGACTACTTAAGTAATCTAATAATCTTGTTACTCTTAAACTCTCAGGTTTGGTTAACTAAAAATCTTATCAGTATTGCTAAGTCTTATCAACAAGTAGATGTACTCCAATCATTGTCACCCTGGGTATTTTATAAAAATCTGCTAATACCTGATGTTATTAATCTATTAATATATTATTATATATTATATTATTATATTAATATAATCTGCTAATAACTTCCAAAACTAACGTCTTTGAAAAGGACTCCTAAAACCTAATGAGTTTTTCTTGTGAAAAACAAATTTGCTCAATTTAAATATATTGATGCTCCATAGGTAACATTGTCATCAACATAAGTATAAATAAATAAAAATGTTCTCAGGTATGTAAAACTTCCTAATGTGTAATATATTCTAATACAGTATCATTGGACAAATCTAATTATTCTAAATATGTATGTCACAGTATTAAACATGCTTCCCTACTAACTAGTACTCAGAGTTTAAAACACTCTAACTCCTGGGCCTCCCCTAGTGGCGCAGCAGTTGAGCACTGGGCTGCGAAGCTGCCCACAGCCTTTGCAGCGCCGGTTTGATCCCTGGCCACCTGTGAGGGTCCCACATGGCGCAAAAGGCCTCTCCTGCCGTGCCCGCTGCTCCCCTCAGCAGTGTATTTCTTCAGCGGTCTGCCTGTTCTGTTCCCTGCTCTGGCTCTGGTGAATTCTCTCGCCCTCCCGTGCTTCTGACTGTACCCAGTGCTTGTATAAATAAATCCTTTTAAAATAAATAAATAAATAAATAAATAAATAAAACACTCTAAGTCCTGCTACTCGCAGAGGTTATCTACAATAATGCAAATCACTCAGACACCGGGTGAAATCAAGGGCGAGTAGTGGAAGCCATTGTTAAGTTCACAAACCTGTATTCTAATACATGAGAGGGCAAAGTGGTTCTGGGGACTCATGTTCTTAGAATTTGCAAAAAACCCCAACACTAGCCATGGGACCCAAACTCAGTCACACCAGGTTTTAAAAGTGTCTTTTAAAATCTTTAATAATAGGGATGAAAGTGAAGGGCTAAAAACGGAAATGAAGGCCGTGGTAAGTGAGTGAAGACAGGCTCCATTAACAGGCACCACCATTGCCAGCACCCTGCAGACGCAGCTTATCCAGGCTCAGAGAAACAGAAGATTGACCTGCCTGGAAGAAAGAAAGAACACTAAACCCAAAAAAATCTGAGTACACATTTTTTCTCAAGCGCACACGGATCATTCGCCAGGATCGATCACATACTGGGACACAAGACAAACATCAATAGCTACACCAAGATTGAAATCATACCAACCATCTTTTCTGACCATGAAGGCATCAAACTAGAAATAAACCATAAAAAGAAGGCAAGGAACTCTCCTACCTCATGGAGATAGAAAACCACACTACTGGAAGACCACTGGACTAATGAGGAGATCAAAGAAGAAATTAAAAAATTCTTTGAATTGAATGACAAGGAGGACACCAATATCCTAAATGTATAGGACGCAGCAAAAGCAGTAATAAGAGGAAAATATATAGCAATAGAGGCTCATATCAAGAAACAAGAAAGAACTCAAAGAAACAACCTAATCTTGAAGCTCAACGAACTAGAAAAAGAACAACCAAAAACCCCAAAACCAGTAGAAGAAAAGAAATAATAAAAACCAAAGCAGAAATAAATGAAATTGAAACTAAAAAAAAATTCAAAATATCAATGAAACCAAGAGCTGGTTCTTCAAAAAAATCAATAAAATAGACAAACCCCTACCCAGGCTCACAAAGGAAAAAAGGGAGAAAGCACAAATAAACAGGATCACAAATGAAAGAGGAGAAATCACAACGGACACAGCAGAAATCAAAAGAATAATCAGAAACTACTGTGAACAGTTATATGGAAACAAGTTCAACAATCTTCCTACAACTCTATAATCACCCAAAGCTAGATAAAGAAGAAATAGAACACCTAAACAGACCAATTACAAGCAGCGAAATTGAAATGGTAATCAAAAACCTCCCCAAAAACAAAAGCCCAGGACCTCATGGATTTACAAATGAATTCTACCAAACATTCAGAGATGAATTAATGCCTATCCTTCACAAACTCTTCCAAAAAATTGAGAAGGAAGGGGTAATACTAAACACATTCTATGAAGCCAACATTACCAAAACCGAACAAGGACAACACAAAAAAAGAAAACTACAGGCCAATCTCCCTAATGAACACTGATGCACAAATCCTCAATAAAATTTTAGCTATCAGAATCCAACAATGTATCCATAAGATAATTCACCACGACCAAGTAGGATTCATTGCAGGGACACAAAGATGGTTCAACATCCGAAAATCAATCAACGTTATTCAACACATCAACAAAAAGAAATATAAAAAGCATATGATAATATCAATAGATGCCGAGAAAGCTTTCAACAAAGTACAACTCCTATTCATGATAAAAGCCCTTGAAATTCTTGGGATATGAGGAACATACCTCAACATCATAAAGGCCATATATGACAAGCCAACAGCCAGTATCATTCTCAATGGCGAAAAGCTGAAAGCATTTCCATTAAGATCTGGAACAAGACAAGGATGTCCACTCTCACCACTGCTTTTCAATGTAATACTGGAAGTCCTTGCCAGAGCAATAAGACAAGAGAAAGACATATAAGGAATCCAAATAGGAAAAGAAGAAGTCAAACTATCACTATTTGCAGATGATATGATAATATACATAGAGAACCCCAAAAACTCCACAGAAAGACTAATTCAACTAATCAGTTCAGTAAAGTGGCAGGATACAAAATCAACACACAAAAATCAGTAGCCTTCCTATACACAAACAATAAATCTGAAGCAGAAGAAATCAAAAAAAAAAAAACATCCATTTTATTATCGAAACAAAAAAAATCAAATACTTGGGAATAAATCTCACAAAAGAGGTAAAGGACCTATACAAAGAAAACTATAAAGCACTGTTAAAAGAAATAGAAGAAGACACAAAGAAATGGAAAAACATACCCTGCTCATGACTTGGAAGAATAAACATTATTAAAATGGCCATCCTACCAAAAGCAATATACAGATTCAATGCTATTCCAATAAAAATGTCAATGTCATTCTTCAAAGAAAAAGAACAATTATTGATGAAAGTCATATGGAATCACCAAAAACCCTGAATATCCAAAGCTCTCCTGAAAAAAAAAGAAGGGAATGGAGGCATCACACACCCAGACTTCAAACTACACTACAAAGCCATAATCATCAAAACTGCATGGTATTGGAACAAGAACAGACACACAGACCAATGGAACCGAATAGAAAATCCAGAAATAAACCCACAGATTTATGGTCAACTAATCTTTGAGAAAGGAGCAAAGAATATGCATTGGAGTAAAGACAGTTTGTTCAATAAATGGTGCTGGGAAAACTGGGTTGCTACGTGCAAAAGAATGAAGCTTGACTACTACCTCACACCATGCACTAAAACCAACTCAAAATGGATTAAAGAACTAGACATAAGACCTGAAACCATAAAATACATAGAAGGAAATATAGGTGGAACACTATATGACATGCACCTCAAAGACATCTTTACAGACACATCACCCAAAGCAGTGATAAGGCAAAGATAAACAGTTGGGACTACATCAAATTAAAGAACTTCTGCACAGCAAAAGAGACAATAACCAAAACAAAGAGAAACCCCACCGACTGGGAGAACATTTTTGCACCCAACACTAATGATAAAGGACTGATCACAAAAACCAACAAAGAGCTGATGAAACTCAACAAAAGCAAAGAAAATAATCCAGTCAAAAAATGGGCAGAAGAGCTAAAAAGAAACTTCTCTGAAGAGGAAATGCAAATGGCCAACAGGCATATGAAAAATGTTCAACATCACTTGTAATCAGGGAAATGCAAATCAAAACTACAATGAGATACCATCTTACACCAGTGAGAATGGCACATATTAAAAAAACTAGCAACAACAAATGTTGGCGAGGTTGTGGAGAAAAAGGAACTCTCCTGCACTGTTGGTGGGAGTGCAAACTGGTCCAACCACTATGGAGAGCTGTGTGGAGATTTCTGGACCTACTAAACATAGAGCTTCCATATGATCCAGCAATTCCACTCCTAAGTATTTCCCCAAAGGACACAGAAACATCAATTCCAAAGAACACCTGCACCCCTATGTTTATAGCAGCACTATTACAATAGCTAAGCTTTGGAAACAGCCCAAAAATAGATGACTGGATCAAGAAGATGTGGTACATATACACCATGGAATATTACTCAGCATTCAAAAAAGATAAACACATGCATTTTGCAACAAAATGGATGGAGCTGGAAGGGATCATGCTCAGCGAAATAAGCCAGAAAGAAAAAGAAAAACACCAGATGGTCTCACTCATAGCAGGAATCTAGAAAACCTAAATAAGGGACCAGGAAAAAGAACAACTATAAGAAAGAAAATATCAAAATCAACAAACAACTATGAACCCTAACCCTAACCCTAACCCTATGGGGGGGTGGGGGGGTGGGGAAAGGAGGGATTGGGTTCAAAATAAAGGGGTTGCAATTGTATGGGGAATATAAAAATAAAATTAAAATAATAAAAAATAAAAAAATAAAGCTCACCCAACTTCCCTGGCTAGCCTCACAGTGATCATGCTTATGACACTTGGTGTCCCTAACAAAGCAAAAAAAAAAAAAAAAATCTAGTCGTTTTCACTGGACTTGCAGCTCTGTGCACACACACAAGCCAGCCCTCCCGCTGAGTCCGTGGCTATCTGCCTCACTCCACATTTCAGGGCTCCCCTGGTGGGTGTTGCCTTAACAAGGGATACATGGGATTTAAAACAGCTTCTCTGCTAGGAGCAATTATTCCATTAACATTCTTTTTAGTCTAACAACACTCTAAAATGGGTTGTTTACCTGGTAAAATTTATTCCCATGTCACAACACCAAAACTTACTATTTTACTGCTGCTCACCTTGTTAGTAAACCTGACACTCAATGCCTGGCCCCAAATGACAGTACATGTTACTGAGGGCCCTTAGCCAGTGCTATACTTCTCACTCTCCTCTTTATTTTTTCAATAACTCTTTTTTTAAAGATTTATTTATTTATACAAGCACTGTGGTACAGTCCACAGGTGTGGGAGGGTAAGAGAATTCACCAGAGACAGAGCAGGGAGCAGAACAGGCAGAAAGATGGAAATATACTGCTGGGGGCAGCAGTGGGCAAGAGAGGAGAGGTCTCCTGCACCATGTGGGAATCTCCCTGGCCAGGCAGGAATTGAACCAGAGCCACAGGGGCTGCGGTTGTCTTCGTAGCGTTGCGTTAAACCCACTGTGCCACAGGGGAGGCCCTCACTCTACTCTTTAAACCTTAACATACACAATCTCCTAGTCAAATGTGTTTCTTCTAACTTAAGGTGAGCTTTTCAAGTTTAAACTCCTCCAAGGAAAAAAACAGCTGACCCATACAAGAGGAGCAGCCTGTCTAGGATGCCCCACCCCTTGGCCTTCTGTATATGCCTCCTTCCTAAACCAGCAACAACAGGTAACTCAGGGACTAGTGCTAGGGAGGCGATATCCCAGGCCCATGTAGGTTGGGCCAGCTCTATGTCCCACTCCAGCAGGAAGCAGCTACAGAAAATGGACCTCCTCCTTGCAACTCCCCAAAAGGTTTAGGGCTGGATATTGTCAGGGGGCATGGTGGAGGACAGGAATAGAAAAAAACTGAAAAGGAGGCTCCACAAGACCAGAAACCTGGCTCACACAGGAGGTGGGGGTAGAAGAGATTAGCATAGCCATGGACACAGCTATGCAAACCAAGATCCTTAGGTGCCAATGCCTAATTACAAAGCATAAGACCCAAGCAGGGATCAGACTGCTGTAGTGTCCAGAGCACAGGCCCAAGGGTAAAGATATGGCCTTTGAGCCCAGCAGACCCCAAAGGTAAAGACATGGAGATTAAGCCCACAGTGGAATCTCTGGTCCCTTTCAGATTCCGCATAGTTATCCAAAATCAGCAACTAACCCAAAGGCTCACAAGGAGTGGCCCCTCCCAAACAGAAGACTGTATCAGGGCAGCAGTCCATTTGCCCCCTGCCCCCCTGTGACTGTGCAGGTGCTTCCTTTTCGCTAACTCTCTCCTCCACAGGGCAGCAGCCTCCTGCCTGCCCGTGACCTGTACCATGTCGGGGCTTGTCCTCACTGACCTCCTTAAGCTGAGGCAGCTCTCCTCAAGGCCACCCGCCTGCAACCATGCAGGCCTCTCTCAGCAAACCTGTCCCTATGGGGCAGCTCTTCCTGCTGCTTGTGTCCATGCAAGTATCTTTTACTCTTCTGCCCCTTGCCATAATAAACCTGTTCTTTAAATATAACTGATGTCTTTGCCTCTTGGAGAAGCTCACTGTGTGTCGCTGAACGGGGAGCTCTCGTGAAACCATTCCCAGAGTGAACCCAAGGACACTGCACTCTAACCCACTGACTCCAAAAGCAACATCCTCCCCACAGTAACAAATATATAAAGCTCTATTTACTTTAAACTTCTTAAATTGCAATTCCTCCGCCCTAACAGCTGTTGAAGACTTCTCACTCCTGCTGAATCTGGATGAGACCTGCGGTTTGCACCTACCCCGCTGCCCGGACCAGACTGACTGGGCCTGTCCCATCACTGACTCGGGAGAGGGGGCGCTTCTGTCTGTCCCTGCAGGCACAGGCTGTGCGCCCTGACCATGAGTTGGTGTCCAACAGGGGTGAACCCTGTTCTGGAGACTCACCTCAGTGATGGCTTCCTCACCTACCCACAGCCCCAGGCCATGCGCTCACCAGCTGCCCCTTAGCTATTTACAGGTCTCTCTATGGAGTAACTACCTTCCTCTGATGGCGCCAGTCTGCGATTCCCTGGTGATGTTCACTCACTGCGTTGGCGGCTCCCTCACGGTTCCCCACAGTTCCTGGCCACAAGGCGTGGAGATGTTACAGGGCAGCCCCGATTGATATAAAACGGGTTGCCTGACTGTGGGTCCTCACCCGCACGCTAAAAAGGGGCTTAATACTCCACTGCAGGCACACACAAAAGGTTAATAAAAGATTTATTCACAAGGTTAAGGGGAAATGAAAAAATGTATAACTCAGGGAGAAAAAATGGGAGATAAAGTCTTAAATGTGTCCTACCTGATCTGCCGATCTGGAAACCCAAATGGCACTCTGAGAGCTGGCTGCAAGCGAGGAGCCGTGAAGCCAAGAGGCGAGCGACAGAGCGAGAGAGCCCAAGGCCCACGTGTTTGGTTTTTATACGAAAACTGGCTGCTTAACTCCACCCTCAGCTCCCAGCCACCTTCCCTTTGGTGGTGATGGGATTTGTCTTTCCCAATGTCCTGATGGCTTTGGTCTGGAGTGGGGGTGGAGTCCACAAAGTCTGTATGGAATTAGCTCAGGACATCTTTCCCCCTAACAGAGCCTGCAGAAATTCCTTTCCGCTCAATGTCCTGCTGGATCTCTAGTTTGTTCTTGTTTTATTTCTCCTTTCTGTAGGTCGGAGTGAGCTCCTTTCCTCCCTTGCTGTCCTCTGTTCAGGGAATATAGACCTTCTTTCCCTAATTATTCTAAAGCTCCAACTGTCTCTTTGTGATTGCTTAGTTCTCTATGGTCTCACTGTCTGAATGTTTCTGTGCCCAGAACTAAGTCTCTGTGTCCCAGCCCTTAACTTTTTTTCTTCATGGTCCTTATCCATGAATGGCCTGTTCCCCTAGTCCTGGGTCTTATCTCTGGAGCTTCCCTTACCTGCCGAAGTCCCCATCTACCAAGTCCCTAAAGCTACCTGATTATCCTAACTTGCCCTAGGACTCATTCCCCTCCTGTCCCAGTTCTTGCAGGGACCTGCCGCTTTTGCTCCCTGTTAATTCTTATATGAGAGAACTTTCTCAAGCATGTCTTTGCCGCCATGTTGATCAGCTGGCTTCTGGAGATTCAAATGCTTGCCCTAAATCTGCCTACCAAGAGAGGACAGAAAAGGAAGGTGGGTCTTGTGGACTTAGTGAAGCATCCGCTCAACCGACCTGGGTGATCTATAAAAAATTAATTAGTGAAGCAGAAAAGACTTGAAAGTTCATGGGGACTCCTGATACTCGCAGAAAATTTGCTCTTCTCAATGTTAGCTCACAACACCATAAATTCTAAAGGCCTTAAGGTAATTATACCAGAATTGTAGGTTTTCAGGCCTAGTGTCACAGCCAGGAACGGATCACAGGCTACAGGGGCAGCACTGAGTCCCACCCACTAGACCACCTGGGGTTGGTGTCTCATGAGACCGCAGCAGGAACTCCGCTTGACACTCTCAGGCAAGCACGGAGAAGAAGCAGATGTGTTTAGAGAAAGAAAAAAAGTTTATTGAGGAGAAAAGGAACAGAAAGTGACACCCCAGGCCTGTGTATCAGGCCAGGGAGGGGCAAGGAAGCCCAAGTGGGTCGTGCCTCAGGGAATATAGACCTTCTTTCCCTAATTATTCTAAAGCTCCACCTGTCTCTTTGTGATTGCTTAGTTCTCTATGGTCTCACTGCCTGAATATCTCTGTGCCCAGAACTAAGTCTCTGTGTCCCAGCCCTTAACTTTTTTTCTTCATGGTCCTTATCCATGAATGGCCTGTTCCCCTAGTCCTGGGTCTTATCTCTGGAGCTTCCCTTACCTGCCGAAGTCCCCATCTACCAAGTCCCTAAAGCTACCTGATTATCCTAACTTGCCCTAGGACTCATTCCCCACTCTATGGATGGAGACCCTAACTGCTGTTAGGACAAAGGTTATCCATCAGATCGATGACTGCTTCCTGTTGAACATGGGTGACTTAGGGACACAGGGCTCCACCGCAGGATGACAATGTAAGGACCTCGGAAGAAAGACAGTGGTGGCTTCATAGTGGGTTTCATTGAAGGACCATGTGCAGTTTGATGGCCTCCAGAGCAGATGATCCTGATGAGGGCAATGAGAATTCAATGGCCCAAGCAAGAGGAAAATGAAAAAAAAAAAAAAAGTTTTAGTAAGGGAATGCAAAAAGGAAAACAGCCAGAACAGGAGTTTGTTGTTTGAAGGATTTAAGAGTAAGGAGGGCACAGACTCATGAGCTCCCGAGTCTGCAGGGGTCCAGGAGTGCAAGTCCTCGCTCAGGGAGATGTAATCCGCGCCATATCATAGGCGAACTGATCATACCCGCCAAGGAGGTTCCCGTGGGGCCCCATTTCACAGCCAAACATCCTCTGGAGGGTGTGAGACCCTGAAACCCACACCTGTGGTCATCATGAGGTCACCCTGCTCTCTCACCCTCAATAAACCTAAACTGAAAATGAAACTGCAGGCAGGTGAGTCCCTCTGGCTCTTGCCAGTGGAGGGTCCTGGCAGATCCACCAGCCTCGAGGGGTCAGTGGAGCCTGAGACTCGGGACACCCCGGCCTTATGGTGGCAATGGGGGTGTGACCTGACCCTGGCACCGCTCCGCGAAGCTCACCGTCCTCGCTCTGGTTGTAGCGGCCACGCAGGCCCTTCAGGAGCACTTTGAACCACTGCGCGTTGTCCCTTTGGTTCTGAGTCTCCTCGTCCAGGGCCTCCTGCCCCACCTGCCATGCTCAAGGCGCCCGCGGCTCCTCACTCTGGCCCGGAGAGTCGCTGTCGAACCGCCCGAACTGCGTGTCATCCACGTAGCCCACGGCGATGTAGCGGGGCTCCCCGAGGCTGGGCCAGGACATCGCGGTGTAGAAAAGCCTCAGGGAGTAGGAACCTGGGTGCTGGAGGGGGAGACCCTGGCTGACCCTCCTCTCAGCGCGGGCCCAGGGCCCAGGGAGATGGGGCTGGAGGAGAGAAATGGGCGGGGCCGTGAGAGTGAAAAGGGGCGGTGGACCAAGAAGGGCCCAGACTCAGGGGACCAGAGCCCTTAGGGGAGGCGGGAGGGACAGAAGGGACCAGAACACAAAGCGCCTGAAGGGGGTACAAGAGGTTGGGGAGGAGATGAGCCTTTCCTGGGGTCCCGCACCCACAGTGGGCTCCTTGCTCTTCCCCCCTGGAGCAACAGTGTCCAGCTGGACACAAACTCATGCGTCCGGGTCTCCATCAGGGCCAGGGGCCCCCAGAGTAGCAGCAGGAGGGTGAGGGGCATCACACTCCTTCCAGGGGCCTGGGGAGAAGGAGTCCAGGAGAGTCCTTGGAGACTTTGTAACTGGAGCAGGATGATGCTGATTGTCTTGCCTGGAAACCCCCCAGGAAATGGGGAGAGAAAATGGGGGTGAGTGTTGGGTCATCAAGGCTGCACCACCCCACAGAGCCTGTGAGAGAGAGACATGATGCTGTAACAGTGTGACATCCACAGAAAGGGGAGGCTCCAAATTCCCTTCCCCACCTTAGGGAGGAGTGGATTTGGGCTGGAGGAAGACACAGCCTGGAGGAATGAAGAAGGTAGTAGTATTTTCAGATAATTGTGAATATTCATACTAAATTAAAACCGTACAGGTGGTAGTTTCTTAAAGGTTATTTAGAAAGTGAAACTTGAGGGGCCTTCCTGGTGGCACAGGCTGTTGAGTGCAGCACTGTGAAGCTGTCCGCAGCCTCAGCAGTGCCAGTTCGATCCCCGCGGGCCTCAGAGCAACGCACATGGCAAGCAGACCTCTCCTGACTCGCCTGCTGCTCCCCTCAGCAATGTATATCACCATTCTGCCAGTTCTGTTCCCCACTCTCTCTCTGGTGAATCCTCTCACCCTCCACACCTCTGGCCTATACCTTGGTTCTTGTATAAAAAAAAAAAAAAGTGAAACTTGAAATAATATCATAGAGTATTTCCTATTCTGTTACATTTCCATAGGCCTCTCTCGCATATTGGTTGAAACTTGTGCTAATGTACAATTTTTAAGGTGATACTGTTAGGAAGAAAGGATGTTCTGAGTTAATTCCATACAGGCTTTGTGGATTTCACCACCACTCCAGACCAAAGCCATCAAGACACTGGGAATGACAAATCCCATCATCACCAAAGGGAGGGTTGCTGGGAACTGAGGGTGGAGTTAAGCAGCTAGTATTGGTATAAAACCAGACAGGTGGGCCTTGGGGTGCTCTCTTGGCTTCAGAGCTCTTGGCTCTCCACCAGCTCTCCGCGTGCCATTGGGATTCCAGGTCAGTGGAACAGGTAGGACGCATTTAAGTCTTTATCTCCCTCTTTTCTCCCTGAGTTGTACATTTCCTCATTTCCCCTTTCCTGTGTAAACAAACCTTTTATTAACCTTTTATGTGCACCTGCAGTTGAGTATTAATTAAGTCCCTTTTAAGCACGCAGGTGAGGACCCCACAGTCAGGCAACCCGTTTTATATTGGGATTGCCCTGTAACAGTTTGGCACCCAACATGGTTCTCAAGTTATACCTGTGGTTGCCCGGCCCAAAGTTAACTCCTTGCGTTGGTCACCTTAAGCGCACTAGGTCTGCAGAGCATTGGTAAGTCTTTGTACCAGGTCTTGAACAGTTTTGTTTCCTCTTGCATATGGCTCTGTCTGGTTTTTCAAACATGAATTTAAGCAGTCTCATCCCTAGCTTAAGTTCTTTCAGTTTTATTCTGGCCTTGACTTTAAGTAGTCTTTTCCTGTTCACTACCAGCTTTATAAACATCACTACCAGCTTTATAAACATAAATTATTTGGTGAAACCAGGACTGTGGTACATGATTTTACTTCTGAATACATACATGGGTGGTTTACAAGCGATCCCTTTACAGTCTGTGCTTCTGGGTGTTTTTTTGGTAATGTGTGTAAGTGCCATTTGCTACATTCTTGATTCTATGAGAGGTAGATGTTCTACTTCACGTACTGAGAATGTGCACCAACACATTCAGGCTCTTTTTTTTTTTTTTTTAAAGATTTATTTATTTATTTATTTATACAAGCACTGGGTACAGTCAGAAGCACGGGAGGGCGAGAGAATTCACCAGAGCCAGAGCGGGGAGCAGAGCAGGCAGAAGGACCGAAGTACACTGCTGAGGGGAGCAGCGGGCGGCAGGAGAGGTCTGCATGCCATGTGGGACCCTCCTCCGGTGGCCGGGGAGCAGCCAGGGATCGAACTGGCACTGCAGAGACTGCAGGCGGCTTTGCCACCCGTCGCTCAACTGCTGCGCCACAGGGAGGCCCGCACATTCAGGCTCTTAACATAACTATGCAACAACAAATTCAGGCTCTTAACTTAGCTATGGAACAACAAATTCAGGCTCTTGATTTAACTACTAAGAGCACGAGGGATGAAAATCAAACCGTTTTTGAGTCAGCTTTTAGAAGCATTTAAGATCAAGCTTTTAAAAGTATACAGGATCATACATGCAAAGAATGAAGCTTGACTTCTACCTCACACCATGCACAAAAAACAACTCAAAATGGATTAAAGAACTAGACATAAGATCTGAAACCATAAAATACATAGAAGGAAATATAGGCAAAACACTACATGACATGCACCTCAAAGACATCTTTACAGACACATCACCCAAAGCAGTGATAGCGAAGGCAAAGATAAACAGCTGGGACTACATCAAATTAAAGAGCTTCTGCACAGTGAAAGAGATAATAACCAAAACAAAGAGAAACCCCACCGACTGGGAGAACATTTTTGCACACAACACTAATGATAAAGGACTGGTGACAAAGATCTACAAAGAGCTGATGAGACTCAACAAAATCAAAGAAAATAATCCAGTCAAAAAATGGGCAGAAGAGGGCCTCCCCAGTGGCACAGTGGTTGAGCGCTGGGTTGCGAAGCTTCCTGCAGCCTCTGCAATGCCGGTTCGATCCCCGGCTGCTCCCCGGCCACCGGAGGAGGGTCCCACATGGCATGCAGACCTCTCCTTCTGCCCGCTGCTCCCCTCAACAGTGTACTTTGGTCCTTCTGCCTGCTCTGCTCCCTGCTCCGGCTCTGGTGAATTCTCTTACCCTCCTGCGCTTCTGACTGTACCCAGTGCATGTATAAACAAAAACAAAAAAACAAACAAATAAATAAAACATGCCTCTATAAAAAAAAAATGGCAGAAGAGCTAAATAGAAACTTCTCTGAAGAGGAAATCAAATGGCCAAGAGGCATATGAAAAAATGTTCAACATCACTTGTAATCAAGGAAATGCAAATCAAAACTACAATGAGATACCATCTTACACCAGTGAGAATGGCACATATTAAAAAAACTAGCAACAACAAGTGTTGGCGGGATTGTGGAGAAAAAGGAACTCTCCTGCACTGTTGGTGGGAGTGCTAACTGGTCCAACCACCATGGAGAGCTGTGTGGAGATTTCTTGACCTACTAAACATAGAGCTTCCATATGATCCAGCAATTCCACTCCTAGGTATTTACCCAAAGGACACAGAAATATTAATTCCAAAGAGCACCTGCACTCCTATGTTTATAGCAATACTATTTACAATAGCTAAGCTTTGGAAATAACCCAAAAGCCCAAAAATAGATGACTGGATCAAGAAGATGTGGTACATATACACAATGGAATATTACTCAGCAAACAAAAAAGATAAACACATGCAGTTTGCAGCAACATGGATGGAGCTAGAAGGGATCATGCTCAGCGAAATAAGTCAGAAAAAAAAATAAAAAAGAAAAAGTACTCTTTCATGACTCTCCACGTGCACACGACCATTTGGAAGGAGCGAGGACTCCTCACCGCAGTAAAAAGGATGTCAAACACCCATTAGAAATCCTGGCCTTGCTGTTGCTGTGATGCATTGTCCTGGCCACCAAAAGGGTGGGTCTGACATGGCAAAGGGCAACAGGGCAGCTGATCTGGTGGCTAAGACCGCTGCCTGTTTTGCTCTCCGGGGTGCACTCATCCTGCTTGTGGACCTGACTCAGTATGCTCCTGAATACACTGAGTGGGATGAGGAGAGAGCTCATGCATGGGGATTTACTGAGTTTGACCCCAGCTCCACTTGGAGAGTAAACTCCCATGGGATGATACTCCTCCCGGAGGCCCTGGTAGACCCAGTGTAAAACATCTGTCAGTACCAGGCTTACACCAGCAGGGGGACCTGGGGTGGTGGTCGCTTCCGCCCAAAGATGAGTCACTTCCGCCCAAAGCGGAAGCTGATGCAACAGTAACCGGATGTTGCAAATCCACCTAAAGCGCATGTGCAGGCTTTCCGAGATATATATAGCCCCTCCCCTTGAATAAAGAGAGTTCCTGCTTCCAGCCAAGAGAGTGCACGTGTCTTTTCATCCCCAGCCCCTCTGCCGTGTTCCTGAACCCCATTGGCCTGCAGGCAGGACCTGCAAGTGGCGCCTGAACGTGGGACACGAGTATGAGGGATCCTCTGAGGGACCGATCAATCAGTAAGGTAAGGATTAGGTAAGTGATCGGCATCATGGGCAATACCATGTCCAAGGGCCAACTTGTTAGAGCCCTGCAACTTCTGCTTAAACATTATGGAACTCCCATTAAGGTTCAGACCCTTCATGATCTAGTCTCAGTCCTCGCAAATACCAGCAAATGGTTCTTTCAGCAGGACACCGTCTCAGTAAGAAACTGGGAAAAGGTCAAAGCAGACTTCCTTCTTTACAGGGACCTTTATGGACCCCAAACTATTCCCCTTCCGTATTTTTTTCTGTGTGGCAGCTAGTCCATGATGCCCTTAGTGATGGGGGAGCAGCTGCTTATGAACTAGTGGCTGAGGTATTGCACTCTGCAGCTCAGTCCGAAAGCGAAATGCCAGCCACATGCTCGGCCGCAGCAAGCTCAGCCACAGAAACCCCCCCTTCTCAATCCTCAAATCCGGGGGTAGATTCCTCTTCAGACGAGGGGAATGTGGAGGACAATACAGACTATCCACCTCCCCATGATAGACCACCCCCATCAACCAAAAATCGGCGGCATCCCTCCCCCACCACTCTCCCCTCTGCCCCTCCACCCAACTCCCATGGCTCTGACCCAGACCTTCCTGGGCTTATACAGTCCCTAACTTCTGTTCTTTCAAGATTTGTACCCTCCAACTCTGAAAATTCTCGGGAATCCCTTCTGGCCTGCCCGGTCTCAGTTGTTCAAAATGATCAGGGACAGCAGGTCCGGCAACATTCGGCACTGCCTTTCCAAGACCTCAAGCTCTTAAAAGAATCTATCAAAGACTATGGACTTCAGAGCCCTTTTGTTCACCAAATGTTAGACACCTTTGAAACCTTTATTATGACACCCAATGACTGGAAGGATACTTTCCGCGAGGTTTTGAGCCCGGGGGATTATCTTTTGTGGAAGGGTCAGTTTACAGAACTCTGTGACCAGTATGCTCAAACCAATATTCAAAGAGGTTTTCCCCAACAAACTAAAGAAATGTTAACCGGGGAGGGTCCCAATTATAGTACTAATCAGCAACAATGTTTATATAATCCTGTTGTTTTTGCACAAGTAGCCTTGGCAGCAAAATCAGCTTGGAAGGCACTGGGATCCAGGGGACAGCCTCACCAATCCCTTACAAAAATCCTTCAGGGCCCCTCAGAGCCATTTGCTGACTTTGTAGCTCGCCTTCTAACAGCAGCCTCTCGAATTATGGGTGAGGGCGAGCCTACCTCTATACTAGTTAAACAATTGGCGTTTGAAAATGCTAACAAATGGTGCTAGGAGGCCATTTGCCCATGGAAGGATAAACAGGATATTTCTGGGTATATTCGCTTGTGTAAGGATATTGATGGGGCTACCGTTACAGGCACCATCATGGCGGCAGCTCTGCAGCCATGAGCCCAGCACCCCCCCTCCTTTGCAACATGATTCATTGGACAATAGTTAATAATCCCCCTTTCCTTTCCTTTCCTTCTGCAAGTTTCCAGAAAGGGGGGTATTCTCCTGTCATTCTTGTCTACCAATTCCACCACTGGACTCCCTTCTATAGTGTCTTTCAATCTATCATTCAACAATCAATCCTCCCTCAATTGTAGCTGTCACCTTTCCTCTTGTTGGTCCAGAACCCTCAGCAATTCCTTTGTTGTCATGCGTTTCCCTAAGGTCATTATTATGCCTGTCAATGTGTCTGAGTCTACTTCTCAGGTAATCATCTGAAATCAACAAGCAGGTCCGGCATTGGTTGTTGGCGCCTTGATCTCCGTCTTCTCGATGCTGGCAGCTGCGGCCGCGGTGGTTGGCGGCCTAGATCTATCCAACTTCATACTCAACGCAGATATCAACAACCATCTCGCAGTCGGACTACTCCAGAGTCTCCAGCACCTTTCTCATACAAAATTCCATCAACAACCATCTTGCAGTCAGACTACTCCAGTTGAATCCACAAGTTTCCTTAATACAGGAAGAAATTGACTTATTGACTTTAACTGCTCATGTTCCTTGTATTCCTACCTATGCCTTCACGTGTGTTACACCTGCCATCCTTTTCAACTATTCCTTTCAAGTTCATACCCTTAATGCCTACCTGCGCGGCCCGTGGAACCAAACTTTCTCAATTTTACTGCACAATTGGCTAATCAAATTCTAACCATTGACAACATCCGTGCTTCAGTACAAAATCCTTGGGGGAAGCAATATCACTCCTAGGTACAGTCCTCTTCTGCCTGGAAATCATTTTCTACATCCAGTGGTGCCAGTGGAATAGACGTGGTGCCAGTGGAATAGACGAAAAATCTGCAAGTAGCTCTCCAAAACGTGTGCTATTCTCCATTACAGCCCACTGAAAATCCCAGGGTGTGGATAAACATTGCCCTTGACCACCTGTAGGCCAATGACGGGTAAGATGGTGGTGTACCCGTAGCAACCTAAGACAGCTCCACTACCTTACCTAGGATCCTGGTAGTGGGTGGCTATGACGGGTAAGCACGTGAGTACGACTGCCACAACCTAAGACAGGCCCAGTGTGTGTCCCCCCATCAATAAAGTAAAAATGGGGGAGATGTCAGTACCAGGCTTACACCAGCAGGGGGACCTGGGGTGGTGGTCGCTTCTGCCCAAAGATGAGTCACTTCCGCCCAAAGCGGAAGCTGATGCAACAGTAACCGGATGTTGCAAATCCACGTAAAGCGCATGTGCAGGCTTTGAGAGAGAGAGAGAGAGAGAGAGAGAGAGAGAGAGAGAGATAGCCCCTCCCCTTGAATAAAGAGAGTTCCTGCTTCCAGCCAAGAGAGTGCACTCGTCTTTTCATCCCCAGCCCCTCTGCCGTGTTCCTGAACCCCGTAGGCCTGCAGGCAGGACCGGCAAACATCTTCACAAAGGATCGCACTATGGGAGAGATTAGAAACAGAGCGCCCATATTTAAAGGGCCAATATTTACATAAAACAGCATAACGGATCACCCGAGGTTGTCAACTATGTGCCAGGAATAACCCCAAAACTGACTCCCACCCTAAAGCCATTGGGGTTCAATATTGGGGCAAGTGCCCTTTTGAGGACTTGCAGGTAGACTTTACACAAATGCCTAGAACAACAGGCAATTTCAGATAACCTACTGGTTTTTGTGGACACGTTCTCAGGATGGGTGGAAGCATTTCCAAGATGGAAAAAGCTTCCGAGTTTGCAAAACAGCTGCTAAAGGAGATAATCCCTTGCTTTAGATTGCCCGTCTCTATCCAGAGTGATAATGGGCCAGCATTCGTCTCTGATGTTACTCATGCAGAAAGTAGTGCGTTACAGATCAACTGAAAATTGCATGCTGCATGGAGACTGCAGTCTTCTGGAAAAACTGAAAAAAAATGAACCACACCTTATAGAAAACCTTGGCAAAGCTGTGCCAGGAAACACAACTTTGTTGGGACCAGGTGCTATCTCTTGACCTTCTCTGGATAAGAGTTTGAAATTGTGTTCGGAAGACACTTCCAGACCTCAGTTCTGAAAGCCAGTCCGGAAATAGCACAAGATTGCCGGATCACACAATATGTGAAACATATCCAGGAGGTTCTGGCAGTAATCCACAACTTTGCAACCTCGAGGATCTCTATGCCTCCTGATCAACCATTGCATCCCTTCAGACCTGGAGATCAGGTGTTACTGAAGACCTGGCAGTGGGGATGCCCAAAACCAGCTGTCAGAAAAATGGACTGGTTCCTATGACGTTTTGCTGAGCACACATACTTCTCTGAAACTTGCAGGCATAAAACCCTGGGTACATCATTCCAGAGTTAAGAAAGCCCCAGGAGGAAATGACCCAGAGACCAAGTCCCATTGGTCTTGTGAACCCATTGAGGACTTGAGATATTTGTTTAAGAAACAGACAAAAACTTGAATTTTACTGACTTCTTTTCCAGTTATTGTTGCAGGATACCCAAGGATTCACTTTTCTGAAGAAACCTTGAAAAAACTAACATGCTCTAACCAGTCTTTTCTTTCAAAGTTTAGAAGACGTGAAATAACATTTAGAATCATGCATATGCTGCCAGTCTTTTTTTTTTTTTTTTTTTTTTTACACAGAAAGGTGTTCAATCTTGATTTTGGTATTTCCTTTTACATTTTTGTTTTTTTTAACTTTGAGGTTTTTTTTTTTTTTTTTCCCCTGTTTGTTTTTGTTACTTTGGCCTATGAGTGAAACTGCAGTTGTATGAGATATCCCAAAGGTGATAAATGGTAACTATAGAGCTCTTTGTATTGATATGTTGTATGTCTGTATGTCCTTTCCTTGTGTCCTTGTCTTGGCCTCAATGATTGACAAATTGGTATACATGGTGCCTATAGACATTAAAAAAAATAAATTAGGGCCTCCCCTGGTGGCAGTTGAGTGCTGCACTGTGAAGCTGTCCTCAGCCTCTGCAGCGCAGGCTCAATCCCAGCCAGGTGGCGAGGGTCCCACATGTTGCAGCAGACCTCTCCTGTCTCGCCCGCTGCTCCCCTCAGTGGTGTATTTCTTCAGCCTGCCTGTTCTGTTCCCCACTCTGTCTCTGGTGAATCTTCTCACCCTTCTGTGCCTCTGATGTGTACCTGGGTTCCTGTATAAATAAATAAATCTTTAAGAAAATTAAATTGAAGGTATGGTTTGATGATCAACATTGTAATACTGAACTAAGCTGGTGCTGTCAGAGAGATTGAATATTGATGTTTCTGCTGTTTTCTGATATTTAAGGCAAAGCTTCCCAGAAATCTAAACTCAAGTAAAAATTTGGTAGCCTGTCATTTGGCTGATGCAAGGAAATTTTGTGGAATCTCAGTAGAGCTCCTGAGACACTCCACAAAGTTTCTTCCTTTCCTCCTGGTAAAGGCATTAGATGAATTTGTCCTGTTGGGCTTACCTAGTAAAGTAAAACTAGAAGGGCAGCATCATCACTTGGGAAAATGGGGAAACTTTGACATGTACAGAAATGGTAACACTGGTTTTCTAAAATGTGTATAAAACCTCTCAGTACCTGATATGTATGTAAATTGTCAATGGTGATTGTCACCTTGTAATATTGTATATTTCAATTGCTTGATATCTACAGAAATTATTTCTGGAGAAAATAGGGGGGAAAGGCCTCAAAAGATTCCAACTGATGGAACTGTTGAGAATAAAAATTTCCTACAAAGAACTGAATAGACCTGGAAATACACCTGATTTTTACTAAGTTTTCTTTGACATAATACTGGTAATTTTTTTTTCTTTTTGGCATTTTGTTCTGAATCCACAAAGTTTTCTTGTTTTGAGTGCCCAGAATCTGCAGCAATGTTGCATTTTTCTTTTTACAGCAGAGCTAATTGTGTTCACATTTTCTCTTCCCTTGATAACATCACAGCATAAAACAATAGTGGTAGTAATTTTTTTACTACTTATCTCAGTCTATTTTTGCATAACTTCCTTCCATAGGGATTTTGTATGATTAAACTAAAAAATTGGACATGAGTTTCATTGTGTGGCTTTGAGTGGAGTTCTTCCAGGAAGTTGAAACAGAGCTGAACCAAGAAAAGGAGAACCTGTCACATTGTCCGTAGGATTCCAGAGACCTCCAAAGAAGGTAAGGAAGCTTGCCTCCATTGGCAGGACTGGACAACTGGGCGAACAAAAAGCCCTGGTACCTTCAAGAAGAGGAAGCTCAGGTGGAGTCTGACGAGACCCACTTTTTTCTTGGATCCTACATGGATTGGATGTCAAGAGTTCACTCTGATCCTATATGGAGTATTCCAACAAAGCCAGCTAAAATTGCTGTTTATTTATTCTGCCCTATGATTTTGTACAAAAATGGGTAATAAGGTTTAAAAGTAGATTTAGTTTGCACAACTTTTCTATGCTGTTAAAACAATTTGGGATCAAGGTTGAGAAAATTTGTTTTTTACATAAGTTGAACCAACTTTAAGATTTTTTCCCATGATTTTGACATATTTGCTGTTTTGTTTTGGCTAATGCCTCCATGTTTTTTTTTTTTTTTTTTTGGCTTGGACTGATGAACTGTTTTTCCAGGAATTGAGGACTTTTGTTTTCCACAATGGACAATACCTGGAGGGACTGGTTTTCTTTCACACTGGAACCCTGGAAAATTTTCATCTGACACTGTATCCCAGCTCCATATATTTGATCTTAATCACCATGGAAATGGTGGCAAAAAGTGAAAGGGGGGAAGTGTTAGGGGGAAAAGGATGCCCTGAGCTAATTCCATACAGGCTTTGTGGACTCCATCCCCACTCCAGACCAAAGCCATCAAGACACTGGAAATGACAAATCCCATCATCACCAAAGGGAGGGTTGCTGGGAACTGAGGGTGGAGTTAAGCTGCCAGATTCGGTATAAAACCAGACACCTGGGCCTTGGGGTCTCTCTCTTGGCCTCCTGGCTCTTGGCTCTTCACCAGCTCTCGGTGTGCATTGGGATTCCTGATTGATGGAACAAGTAGGACGCATTTAAGACTTTATTTCCCTCTTTTCTCCCTGAGTTGTACATTTCCTCATTTCCCCTTCCCTTGTAAATAAACCTTTTTTTAACCTTTTGTGTGCGCCTGCAGTTGAGTATTAATAAGTCCCTTTTAAGCACGTGGGCGAGGACCCACAGTCAGGCAACCCATTTTATATCAGGGTAGCTCTGTAACACCCACAAGAATGACACAGAGATGAAACAGGGGCATCCCTGCAGCTAAGTCAGAGACCCTCCCATCAGACCAGGACTGTGCACCATGGCCTCTTGACTGGCTATGTCAAGACTCAAGTCTAAGTGACTTACTAAGTAAAAGAAGCAACAGGTGTGATCTGAGAAGACGGCACCTGAAAATTGGTCTGAACTCTAGGATGCAGGAGAGAGGTGCACCCTTTTTCAAGACAAAAGAGGAAGCTCCCATCCACAAGAGGAAGGTGGGTGTCTAACACCAACCTCTGTCTACAGGAGTCGTCCCTCCTCTTAACCTTGAGCTCTAGCTGTGAGTGATGAACAGTCTCCTCACTTAAGGGGGTCTATTGAACTTAATCACTCCCTTACCAGCATGACCAGAACACAATGTATGGGCCTATCTGTCTCCCACCGAACACAAGGCAAGGGGTACCAGACTTTATGGGACCCTACCGGCGACTCTTACCCTGTCTTTCTACAAAGGGTATGCATTCCAAGTGTCTAGCAGCTTATAGTAGCCACTGTCCTCATCTGATGAAAGAGACCCTGAACATACCTGAAGAGTAGAGACTCAACACAAGCCATCGACTAGGTCCTGGGACCTAATTCCCAATGACACCCATTTACCAGACAACAAAAGTGATTGTCAGAGTCATAGCCCTTGAACCAGCGGTAGCCCTAGGCCTGATATTTACTTGCTTAAACTCCCTTTTGGAAACTGCCATGAGACACATTCACTATACCAAAGGTGTAATCAATGAGCAGGACCTGGGATTTGAGGCAAACCTGTACATACATCCCTGACATAATAGGAAACTCAACTTCTGCCTGTGTCTACTGGCAGGGTCATAGCAGACACCAGGGGAAAGGCTCTGGGGGTGTCCCAAGATTTTTATAGAAACATTTGTACCTTATGACTTAAAAGTTGTCTTAATAGAAACTGAAAAAGTTTGCCCTATGGGGGAGGACCAAGAAGGTAAATGTCCCTTTTAGATGTCAGGCCTCCATGACTCTTGCCTAGGTGCCTGCCTAGCAGAACACCTTGTCTGCACCACCAGGTGTCCTGGATGTCCAGGGATCCCAGGGTGTGCCCATGTTCATGGACACCTGGCCCAGGGAGCAGGGGCGCTTGTGGAAGTGTGGGCAGCTGTGCCGAGAGGCCAGGGATAAAGGGCAGAGTCACGCTGAGGCAAGATGACAGCTGTACGGGACCCCTCTGGAGCGAGACAGCATGAGATGGACTCCAGAGACAGGACACAGAGAAACGCTGGGAGAGAAAGCTGGCCTGTCCCTGATCCACCATAAAGGCCTGTGTACATCTACCAAGGCTCCAAAATTATCTTTTGGTCTGGGAGAACCAACAATGAACCTGCCCGGCCTGGGCTGGTGGCAAAACACTGACTCAGCCAGAGCAGCCTTAGGAAACATGCTGGGTTTTTACTTACTGTGGTGTCAGGATGGGATCCTGGGACAGAAAGAAGGTAAACTAATGACACAGAAATGAAGCATGGAGTTTATGAATAACATTAATATTGCCTCATTCGCTGTGCGGTAAGGTAGTGATATAAGTTGTTAACAACAGGGGGAATGTGTGTGGGAAGTCTGTGAAAAAAAATGTTGAGGTTTCTCAAAACAATAAAAATAATATGCCATATAATCCAGCAATTCCACTCTTGTTATTATCCGAAGAGCAAAAGAACACATCTTAGGGATGAAGAGTTTAGAGTTGATTCCCTGGGAAAGGAGCCTTCCACCCCTGAGAAACTAGTGACTCTAGGAGCCTCATCCCAGGAGACTGAGGAGACCTGATATATTTGTGGGGCCCACCCTGGTCCTGGGATCCAGCTGTTATGGCCTGGAGACCTGCTCCTCCCTGAAACAAAGTCTATGGTTATTAGTGGAGAGGGACCGTCATGTCAGCGTGTTTGAGGAAACAGGTCAGACACAACCTGAAGCTGTATGGGGCTCCCCCTTGCGTGCACAGCCCTGTCCTTCTGAGAGCTCCAGAAGAACCTGGAGAGACCTAAGGGTTCTCGCCCTCCGTCTCAGCCCCGTGGCCACACGGGGGCGCTGCGGCGCTGTCCTAGTCTGGCAGCCAGGGGAGAGGCTGGGTGTGTGTGACTCAGGCTGGGAGGGTGAGCTGGGGCTGAGCATCACTGGGGGAGGGGGTGAGATGCCCTGTGAGCAGCCCTGGCACCAGGCTGGGGTGGGGGGAGTGGAGGAGAGGAGAGGAGGCTCTGGAGCTGCCTGTGTCTGAGGCGCCATCTTCTCTCCCACAGCCTCTCTCTGCAGCCCCTTGATGACCACACCCTGGAGACCGCAAAGCAGATGCTTTTCCCTTCCACTCCTTGTGCCTTTCCTGAGGGCTATTTTTAATTTTTTAAATTGAAGTAACACTGATTTACAGTACTGTGTGTGATTTAGGGGAATAATTTCACTCTCTTCCGATCTATGTTACCAAAGCATATACTTTTCTCTTCCACTCCCTGCCCCATTGCTGAGGGCTGTTTCTCAAATTGCAGTAACATTGATTTACAATTCATGTAGGGAACAGGCTCCCATCTCTTCAGAGGTAGTGACCACCCCACCCCTCCACCCCAGCACCCAGAGTCCTTCCCCAGATCCACTGTGCCCCCCACACTCTCTCTCCCTCTCCCTCCTGGACAGAGAGGCAGGGACCTGCTGTCTGGGTCCCTCAGGCCTCGCTCCTGCCGCCTCCTGGAATGAAAATAAAAGTTTGTTGTTCTACTTTCTATTTCCTTGGCGTAACCTTTCACCCTTTCACTTTTACCCTGTATTTGTATAGAAAGTATGTTTGTATAGAAAGTCTTTCTAGCACGCATAGAATACAAATCTCCTTGATATTATCCAATCTGAGAATCGCAGGCTTTGACTGCGATTTTAGTTAATTTTTTTCCAGTATAATAACAACTTTATTGAAAATAGGTGGTGGGAGATTGGTCCAGCTGGAAGCTGCTCTGGCCGCAGGTTTGGGGACCTGGGACTCTGCTCGGTACTCTCGGTGCTCGGTCCTGGGAGAAGAACAAAACGGGGGGGGGGGGGGGTAGGTGGGGCCTCCCCTGGTGGCGCAGGGGTTGAGCGCTGGGTTGCAAAGCTGCCCGCAGCCTCTGCAGCGCCGGATCGATCCCGGCCACCAGTGAGGGTCCGACATGGCGCGCAGACCTCTCCTGTCGCTCCTGCTGCTCCCCTCAGCAGTGTATTTCGTCAGTCTGTTCTGCTCCTTGCTCTGGCTCTGGTGAATTCTCTCACCCTCCCGCTTTTCTGACTGTACCCAGTTGTGGCAGCTCCTGCCTCCATGGTTGGCAATGCCACTGTTGCCACCATTGCTCGCCAGTAATTGGATGAAATAAAGAGTGGCTGTACTGTGGATGCTCACAAATAGAGTACGTAAGACCCTCTTCCCCTGTGCGCTGGACTGGACAGTCAATGACGGGTAAGATTGGGGGCAGACTAAAGAAGGAACTGGCCAGCCTCATGTCTGTGACTCCTGACGACCTAAGACAGGCGCAGTCCCCGAAGGGCTTCATCATAATAAACTTTGGCGTTCAGATCAAACAAGGCCTACAAGCCTATAAGCCCAATCTAGGCAATAAGCCTGCAGTAAAAAACCCCTTCTTTGCTTGAAAACAAGGCTGCTAAGAGCGTTGCCTACAAACAAGCCTGATGGAATTACCTACAAAGCAGTTTAACCATTAACCAGTTAATCATTGTTTCTGAATAAGTAGTAACTTAGCAACTTGTCCATAATTAATTTTCTTACCTGACTTTTTCTATATATGTAAAAATCAGTTTCAGGAAATGTATTGTAACCACATATGCTTAGCAACTTGTAAACTATTAGCTAGAAAATTGTATTCTATGCCTAGGTAACAAGAAACATTGTTATGCTGGGAAAATAGATTTTGTGTGACCTAATGCCTTTTGAAAATGTATAAATATGCGTAATGATTTGAGCAAATTACACTCAGATTTTCACTCTCCCTTGAGTGTGTCTGTGTGTCATTCTTTCTTGTCCCCCGCCCTAATTCCTTCGACCACCTTTTGCTCGTTCTCACTCAACCCTGAGATTGTCTCGATCTCCCACCACCGCTGAGCTGGTCTGCGGCACCCAGTGCTTGTATAAATAAATAAATAAATAAATAAATAAATAAATAAATCTTAAAAAAAAAAAAAAAAACGGGGGGCGGGGAGGAGGCCAGGAAGAAGCCCCGAAGGAACAGCACCTGTATCACTAGGAGGCCGGAGGCAAAGGTTCCTGAGCCAAGCTGCATCGCAGGCGCCCTCCTGGCGGGATCTGGACTCCAGGCCCGACCCAAACCTCTCAGGCCACAAAGCTGCATTCCCAGGGGACCACCTCTCAGGGCGCTGGCAGTGCCTAATTTATTTATTTTTTATTATTATTTTATTTTATCTATTTTTACATCATTTTTCATTTTTGCACAATGTATTTATTTTCATTTTGGTTATTTTCCCCATACAATTCCCGCCCTCCTTATTTTGACCCTAATCCTTCCTCCCGCCTCCACCCCACAGTGTGTCTCTGGTTTATAGTTGCTTGTTGCTTGTGGATTTTTACTTTATTGTAATTAGTCTTTTTCCTGCTCCCTTATTTAGGTTTTCTAAATTCCTGCTATGAGTGAGACCATCCGGTATTTGATATGGTTAGATTTTAGTCTATAGTTTTGATGTTTATTTTTTCATTGTCTCGCATCTGTTTCATTCCATTTCATCATTTCCTACCTTTCTTTGATTCAAGCAAATATTTTTCTGTGAAATTAATTCTTCTTGTGGCTTTAAATATATTTATTTCAGTACTTTTTATTGTTGTGAATACTTAAATCTATCTTTCATTTTTCAATATCTACTTAATTGAACTACATTCCTCAACATATAGGAAATTTACAGCAATATAGTTCTATTTAGCCACCTTAATGTTATTCATGTAATATATATATATATTAAACCAAAATAAACATAAGCCAAATAAAAATATAAAACAAAAAATTTAAGCAGTTCAATAAGTTAAGACAAGCTACAAAAAAAAAAAAAAGTATTCTGCGTGTCTCTGTTGCTAGTTGTTGCTGTAATGTGTGACTTATTATCTACTGTCATTTCCTGAAGCCTGGAAGAAATCCTTTAAAATTCCTTGGGACAGAACTCCTAGCAATGAATTTTCTGCTTTTAATTAACTCATTTGTATTTACTTTGTCTTCTTTCTCTCTGCTTTTATTTCTTAAGATTTTTTTTTTTTAAGATTTATTTATTTATTTATTTATACAAGCACTAGGTACAATCAGAAGCACGGGAGGGTGAGAGAATTCACCAGAGCCAGAGCGGGGAACAGAACAGGCAGACCCGGCGAAATACACTGCTGAGGGGAGCAGCGGGCGGCAAGAGAGGTCTGCGAGCCAGGTGGGACCCTCGCCAGAGGCTGGGAATCGAACCAGCGCTGCAGAGGCTGTGGGCAGATTTGCAGCCCAGCGCTCAATTGTTGTACCACCAGGGGAGGCCCTATTTCTTAAGATTTTTGCATGAAATAAAATTTACCAGTTATATATGGACAGTTAGGTAAATATAAATAATAGAATAAATAGATAGCTAAATAAATATTCTAAATAAATAGACTCTTGGAACTACCATAGTGCCGCGGACCAGCACAGCAGTAGACGATGAGGCCATCTCAGGGTTGAGAGACTGCACAGGGTGGTCAGGGATTTGGCTAAAGAAATGACAAACAGACACACTTCAAGAGAGAGTGTAAATCTGAGTGCGCCTTTATTAAGCTAGTGGTCAGTATATATATGTTTTTTCTAAAGGCATAGGAACAGTGAACATCAAAGAGATCAGTTTGCTCATAGGCTTAGCTTAATTGACAGGGCAGTGATTTATGTCCGAAGTTACATCTGGACCTAGCCTCATTCCTAATTGGACAGGCTATAAATTCTTTCTACTGTTCTATATAATTATTTTCTAGTTGCACTAACTATCACTATTACCTACTCATTTTTACTCATAATTAATTGTCATGGGTGAATTTATTTTATAATGCAGTTAATATCATAGGTACTAAAGTCAAGCACATAATAGAAAGATTATTAAACTAACAATTCTATTATTACAAAGTGTTTAGTAATGTTTCATTTGCATTAGCCTAATTATTAAACTATGTATGTTTTTTAATTAGCAATCAATGACCAGAAAAAGGAAAGATTTTAGAGAGACAGTTGTAGCAGAATAAAGTTTGTGGGCCTTGAGAAAGCGAGATAAGGTTCCAGGTGGTCAGCATTTCTTTTAACCATCTTTGTGGCGGCTTCTGGTGGTCGTTATCTCTTGGCAGGCATTCGGCTTCTCTGCATCTTAGGGAGTTTGCTGTTCTCCCCCTGCGCGCATGGTTCCTTGCCCACGCTGGACCTCAGGGACCATGGCAACAGCCGTTAGCCCTGAAGGTCACTGCAGGGGGGGGTGCAGCACCATAGAGCACAGACAGCACAGCCCCCTCATCCTAAAATGTCTCCTGCACCTTTATATTGTTTTTTTAATTAATTAATTAATTTTTACATTGTTCTTCATTTTTGTACAGTGTTTGATTTCCCCTCTCAGGTGTTGTCCCCATGAAAGTGCCTCCACCAGGACATCCGGGAACATCACCACAGACTCTGCTGCTCTTCCCTCCCATTTTGATCACTTTCCCTCCCTCTCCCCAGATGAATGTCTCCAATTTACAGTTTGCTGCTAGTTTTGTCTTTTTTTCACCCAGTCCCTTGTATGGTTTCCCTATGTTCCTCCTCTCAGTGAAACCATCCAATATTTTTCTTTTCCTTTTGACTTATTTCACTGAGCATAATCCCTTCCATTTCCATCTATGTTACTGCAATTGGCATGTTTACCTTCTTTGATTGCTTTTTGATTACCTTTTTTGATTACCTTTATATTTGATCCTCTCTCTCCAGCCAGGCAACAGTGTTTCCTTTCTATCTGCGCTCTGAAATTTCTCACTCTATTAGATTTTATCATCATGAGGGGGTTCTCTAGATCTGCCAATGAATTCTATTTTGAAATCTTTTATGACTGATTTCTTTAACAGGAAAAATATATTTATTTTAATTTATTTTAATTGTTTATTAATATTGTTTTTTTAAATTTTTTACATCATTGTTCCTTTTTGAACAATATTTGCTTCCCCACCCCCTCAGGTGTAGTCCCCATAGGGTTTCCTTCACCAAGTCATCCATGTACCATCACCCCAGTCCCCAGTGCTCCTCCCTCCCTCTGATCCCTCTCCCTCCTCCTCCTCCACTGATGTCTCTGATTTATAATTGTCCGTTTTTGCTTGTGTTTTAAACTGATATTATTTTTTGCACTGATGTCTTGTTTGGTTCCCCTATATTCCTGCTATAAGTGAAACCATCTGATATATTTCTTTTTCTTTGTGGCTTATTTCACTGAGCATAATTCCTTCTAGTTCCATCCACATTGCTGCAAATGGCATGAGTTTATCTTTTTTGATTGCTGAATAATATTCCATTGTGTATATATGCCACATCTTCTTGATCCAGTCATCTATTTTTGGGCATTTGGGTTGTTTCCAGGTTTTACCTATTATAAATAGTGCTGCAATAAACATAGGTGTACAGGTGTTCTTTTGTTTTTTGTTTTTTTAAGATTTATTTATTTATTTATACAAGCACTGGGTACAATCAGAAGCGTGGGAGGGTGAGAGAATTCACCAGAGCCAGAGTGGGGCAGAACAGGCAGACCGACGAAATACACTGCTGAGGGGTGCAGTGGGCACGGCAGAAGAGGTCTGTCGCGCCATGTGGGACCCTTGCCGGGCCAGGGATCGAACCAGTGTGTCAGAGGCTGCGGGCAGCTTCACAGTCCAGTGCTCAACCTCTGTGCCACCAGGGGAGGCCCCAGGTGTTCTTTTGAATCAATGTTTTTGTGTCCTTTGGGTAGATCCCTAGGAGTAGAATTGTGGAGTTGTATGGTAGCTGCATTTTTAGCAAATTGAGGAATCTCCACACAGCTTTCCATAGTGGTTGGACCAGTTTGCCCTCCCACCAGCAGTGTAGGAGAGTTCCTTTTTCACCACATCCTCGCCAACATTTGTTTGTTTTTTTGATATGTGCCATTCCTACTGGTGCAAGGTGGTATCCCAATGTGGTTTTAATTTGCATTTCCCTGATTATCAGGGATGTTGAACATTTTTTCATATGCCTGCTGGCCATTTGCATTTCCTGTTTGGAAAATGTCTTTTAAGTTCTTCTGCCCATTTCTTGACTGGATTGTTTATTTTGTTTTTGTTGAGTCCTGTGAGTTCTTTGTATATCTTTGTGATCAATCTCTTATCAGTTGACTGGAGGAGATTTTTTTCCCAATCAGTGGGGTGTCTCTCTGTTTTGGTTAATGTCTCTTTTGCTGTGCACCTTTTCAGTTTGATGTAATCCCAGCTGTTTATGTTTTCCTTGAGTTTATTTGCTTTGGGTGATGAGTCTTTAAAGATGTAATTGTGATATATGTCTTGTAGTGTTTTACCCATATTTTTTTCTATATATTCTATGGTTTCAGGTCATATGTCTAGTTCTTTTATCCATTTTGAGTTGATTTTTTTGTGCACGGTGAAAAGTAGTGGTCTAGTTTCATTTTTTTTGCATGTGGTAGTCCAGTTTTCCCAGCACCATTTATTGAACAAACTGTCCATGTTCCATTGCATAGTCTTTGCTCCTTTGTCAAAGATCAGTTGTCCATATAAGTGTGGCTTTATTTCTGGGCTCTGTATTCAGTTCCATTGGTCTGTGTGTCTGTTTTTGTTCCAATACCAAACTGTTTTAATTATTATGGCTTTGTAGTATAGCTTGAAGTTTGGAAGTGTGACACTGAACTGGGCTACCACCCATGTCCCAGATCTGAGAGCTTTGGAACTGAGACCCAGGGCTTGAAATTTGGAATGTGGGATCCCCACAACACACGACACAGGGCAGACACAGCACCCCACGTCGTTGAGCCATTCCCCCCCACCCCCACTCAGTTCTCTGGAGACCACAGGAAAAAGCACAGCCTGGAAGGATACTAGGAAAGATCTCTGGTGCCACCTAGTCATCAGAAAAAAATCACCAAATTTTATGGCTGATTTTAATAGAACCACTCCAATCTCCTTATGATTTCTATCTTCATAGTTTATCTTTTTGCCATCAATTTACCTTCAATGTTTCTTTATAGTGAAACTTCAGCTCTTGTAAGCAATATATAGTTCACTTATACGGTACTGTAAATTTAAGCTTCATCCTTTTATCAGCTGTGTGAGGCAGACAATCTAGACTCTATTAGTCTTATTTTACAGGTGACAGTGGAAACATTCCCATATTTAGCATGACACAGAACTAGGACCCAAACCCAGGGCTTCCACACTCATAACTTCTTTTTCCAAGACTTCTTTTGTTGTTGTTTATGATTTATTTATTTATGGGCCTCCCTAGTGGTGCAAGGGGTTAAGATACAACCTATGAAGCTCTCCACAGCCTCCTCAGTAAAAGTTTGATCCCCAGCCAGAGAGCTACCCACATGGCACAGCAGACCTCTCTTGACTTGCCCACTGCACCCCTAAGCAGTGTATTTCTGTCAATCTGCCTGTTCAGTCAATCTACTCTGTCTCTGGTGAATCCTCTCAACTCCCACACCTCTGGCCTGTACCCCAGGCCAGCATTTCTCATGAGGTTGCAATCATGATGTCAGGCTTGATGGACCTGGAAGGATCTACATAAAGGCTCCACAAATGGAGATCTAGCAAGTGGAAGGATCTACATGCACGTGGCTACTCGAAAAAAGCTTCAGTTCCTCACCAGGTGAGTGTTGCCTTATCTGAGTGCCCACCCAGTGCAGCAAATGTCTTCCCCTAGAGAGTGAGCAGGAGAGATCAAGCAGGAGATTGCAGGGCCTTTTGAGACTCACTGTGAATGGACACAGGTTACCCCAGCCTCCTCCATGAGCAGGGGTCGGCAAGTCCAGTGCCTCACAGGAGGGGCACTGGTCTTGACCTCTTGAGTACATAAAAAAAAAAAAAAAAACTGTGGACATTTGAAAAACTTCTACTGTCCATCATCTGGCTACTAAATATTTATATCCTTTTGTCAAAGAAAGAAAATTATGCTGATACCTATATAGAGTGGTCAGGCTTTATTCAAACAAGCACCATGGAGAAAGCAGGTTTAATTCTAAATACATGAAAGATATAAGATTTAACACATCTGGACTCTTTTATTTTTCTGGGGATTCCTTTTCTTCTCCAGTGAAGTTGGACATTTGTCAGAACGAGGCCAAATCTGCCCCTGCTGGGTCTTGAATGGTTTGACTTGTCTCCATGTGATTCAATGGTCAAACTAGGTTTTGGACAGCGTCTACCCAGATGTTGACTTTCACTCACTTGTTGGTTACCTTGTTCCTGGTGTACCCAAATACCCAAATGCAGGCACCAAATCTGATGTTTGATTCCTCAATTCAGTAGGATTTTTCTTCTGGTTCTCTGAGCTTGTGTGGATTGGGGAAGTAATAAGTCTTGGGTGCAGACTCACAGATTGCACCAGGATGAGCCTGCCACTCAAGGGTAGAATGCCCTCTAGGTTCTTTCTGGTTTTCCAGCAGTTTCTCTTGAGTGTTCCACACCTCAGCACAGTTTAGAGGTCATTCAGGGATTTGACAATGTTTGTATTCAGATTTGGGATCGCACCTCCCCATCTGTTGTTAAAATACATGTTAATTAAACTATTTGGACATGCCATATTTTAAGGACATACCTAAAACCCGTGTAGAAAAATCCATGATTTCCACATGAAAGTAATTTTATTATACATTATATTTTATTACTTTTTATTATACAACCAAGCACTGGGGGGGCAGATACTGAAAGTTAACAACATTCTAGAGATATACTGTCAACATGGCAGCTATTAGCCACATACGGCTTTTTAATTTTAAATGATATATAGTAAAATATGCAACATCTCAGCTCATGAGCCACATTTCAAGTGTTCAATAGTTAGAGGCACCATATTGGTCAGTACATATATAGAACATTTTTTTCTTCTAGAACATTGTTGGACAGCACAGCTCTTCATGTTTTGGGAGCATCAAGTCGGATGCCTTAAACACATGTAAAATCAAGATGCCAATATTATCTCTCTTAAAGATTAGGTGAGGTCACTGGATGGAAATATATATTAAACAGGTGTAAAACAAAATCAAAAACATTATCAGTAGGTCTGGTGCCTCCAGACACTAATTGTCCCAGTTCCAAAGGGAAGCACCTGTCTCTCCACCTCCCTTCTCAGATTGAGCACGCTCTCATCATCTCTGAGGAATGAGTGCTCTTCCAGGGATTCCAGGGGCAAAGCTCTAAGAAAAACTTGGGAAATTGGAAATCCAAACCAAGGAGATGGATTCTGGGAGCTGAATAAGAGAAAGGCAGAGGATACTTGGGAGACTCTCCCTGGTGCACTGAGAAAGGCATTTCCAAAGTTGGTCTGTGGAACCCTTGAGGTCACCCAGAACCTTTCATGGGATCCAGGAGATCAAAACTACTTTTATAACATTACTTAGATACCATTTGCCTTTCACTATTTTGACATATGCTAAGATAAAACTTAGTAAGAATGAAGCCCCCCCCCCACCCCCCGTAGCACAGGCGGTTGAGCGCCACGCTGTGAAATGTCCGCAGCCTCTGCAGCACCGGTTTGATCCCGGCCAGCCGGGGATGGTCCCACATGGTGCGGCAGGCCTCTCCTGGCGCACCCACTGCTCCCCTCAGTACTGTATTTCATTAGTCTGCCTGTTCTGTTCCCAGCTCTGTCTCTGGTGAATCCTCTCACCCTCCCATGCATCTGGCCTGTACCCCGATTCTTGTATAAATAAATAAATAAATCTTAAAAAAAAAAAACTTAGTAAGAATGGAAATTATAGTACAAACTGCAGTAGTAGTTATTTTTCACCACCACCTTCTTCCAGAATAAAAAATCCAGACCAGTTTTACTTCAAAATGTCCTGGTTAAATCATGAAAGCATATTTTCTATTTATCATCCTGAAATCCACATTTTTTTAAAGGCCTGAAACAATGACAAGAAGTGCATATAAGGCAAGTCTGCTACAGTCCGAAGTGCTATGTCCCAGGGGGGAAAATGTATGAAGTGAATTCACCTCTTCTTTTAGGCAATATCATTTTTAATTGAAGGAAAGAATGGCTAAAAACATGGTTACTTAGACTAGTTGAATTGGCAGACAACTTCTGAAAATGAATGTGAGTCTGTCCCTTTTAGAAATCAACTGATGGCATTTGTTGCCTTGATAAAATGTAAACTCCAAGAGAAAACCAGAATTATGGAAAATTAAGTCCTAGCACTATAAACTTGACAACTTACAGTATGGACTAATTTTTCTTTTGGGATCTGTGGTAAAAAGTAAAACATATGATGTTTGATAACTTATTCCAGTGTAATTAACACTGTATATCTATATAACACATAGTGAAACAATAGTTAACATTTTTAAAAAATCATACAATTGTATGATTAATATACAAGACAGGCCTATGGAGTTAATAGAACAGAATAGGAAATATTCAATGACATTGTTTCAGGCTTCACTTTGCAAATAACCTTTGAGAAAATATTACTTATATAGTTATAATTTAGTATGAAAGTTGTAAAAAAGTTGAATATTCATAATCTGAAAAGGTTATTAAAATACAATTCCTACATATTTCCATGAGATTGTATATTTTTTCACAGATTTCAAACAAAACATTAAATGCAGAAGAAACTATGAAAATTAAAAGATCTTCTAATGAGACAAAAATGACACTTGCAAAAATATAAAATGTAAAAGTTCCCCTCTTTAAATTATCCTTATATTTACAGAAAGTTATTTTCTTAAAAATGCTTTGTTAGGGCCTCCCTGGTGGTGCAAGGGGTTAGGAAGCAAACTATGAAGCTACCTGCAGCCACTGCAGCAAGAGTTCAATCCACAGCCAGGGAGCTACCCACATGGTGCAACAGACCTCTCCTGTCTCTCCCGCTGCTCCCCGCAGCAATGTGTTTCAATACATCTGCCTGATCTGCTCCCCACTCCATCTCTGGTGAATCCTCTCAACCCAAGCATCTCTGGCCTGCACCCCAGCTCTTGTATGCATAAATAAATCTTTTTTAAAAATGCTTTGTTAGGGCTTCCTCTGTGGCGCCATGGGTTGAATGCAGAGCTGTATGCCTGTGCACAATCTCTGTAATGAGGGTTCGATTCCCGGCCGGCTAGGGAGATTTCCACATGGTGAGGCAGACCTCTCCTGCCTCGCCAGCTGCTCCCCTTAGCAGTCTGTTTCTGCCCGTCTGCCTGTTCTGCTCCCCGCTCTGTCTCTGGTGAATTCCCTCACCCTCCCACGCCTCTTGCCTGTACCCCAGTGATTGTATACATAAATAAATAAATCTTTTTAAACAAATTAAAAAATGCTTTGTTAGCATACATTGGTTAATACTCTAAAGTAAAGAAGCAATACCATCTTTAAACGCCTTTATTCTAGTAAATATTTAAAGTTATAACCCACATAAAAAATTCGGCATGGGATCCATAATAATTTGTGAGACTGTAGAGACATCCTGAAAGAAAAATGTTTGAGAATCGCTGACCCAATTCCTGGGCCTGGATTCAGGGAGGCAACTGTGTGACAAAGGTCTTGGTGCAGGAGAGGAGGGGTCTTGGGGTGTGGCTCTCAAGGTCTCAGTCCCCAGAGCGCTGTCTGGGGCTGGAAGGTGACTGTCGGGGCTTCCTCATCTCCCCAGTTTCACTTTCACAGCCCGTGTCGGGTCCTCCTTCCTGGATACTGGTGACTCACCCCAGGACTCACTCCCCATTGCCTGGAGGTCTCCAGAGCAGCCAATCAGCAGCCCCGCGGCTCCCGTTCCAAAGCCCTCGCCCGCCCGCCGGGACTCCGTCTCCCCAGCCCGGATGGAGGCGCGTCCTGGGGGATGGGGGGCGCAGTCCTCCTGCTCCTGCTCGCGGGGGCCGCGGCCCCGAGGGAGACCCGGGCGGGTGAGTGCGGGTCGGGAGGGGACAGGGCGCTACCAGAGGCGGGAGCGAGGGCGTGGGCGGGCGTGGGAAAGGCGCGACCTCGCCGCCGCCCTAGTTGTCCCCCCACTTTGACCCCGCCCTATCCTGGCCCCTTTCCGTCCTCCCGAGACCCCAGCCTCCTCTGGCCCCCGAGTCCCGGCCATTTTCGTCCCTCAGCCGCTTTTCAGTCTCACTCGTCTTTCACCCACTTTCTGTCTAGTGGGCGCCCCCTGGGACTCGAGCCCCCGAAAGGGAGAAGACTAGCCCGGGTCTCCCCTCCCGCCCCCAGGCCCCCACTCCGTGAGGGTTTTCCACACCACGACGTCCCGGCCCGGCCTCGGGGAGCCCCACTACATCGCCGTGGGCTACGTGGACGACACGCAGTTCGGGCGGTTCGACAGCGACTCCCCAGGCCAGAGGGCAGAGACTCTGACCCCGTGGTTGAAGCATGTCCGGCAGGAGGTGCTGGACGAGGAGACGCGGATCCTAAGGTACAACACAAGGTGGTACCGAGCGCAACTGCGCTTCCTGCGCGGCCTCTACAACCAGAGCGAGACCGGTGAGCTGGCGCGGGTCCGGGCCGGGTCAGCACCCTCATCCCCACGGACAGGTGTGTGGGGGGGTCGCTCAGGGTCTCCCCCTCCAGGCTTCTCTGCAAACTGCCCACGGGACTTTCACCCCCTTTCATTCTGTTTAGTTTATTCCCGGTGGAGGGGTCTGTGCGGGCGGGGTGACCGCGGGGTGACGGGGCGGGGACAGGCTCTCACACCTTCCAGATGATGTCTGGCTGCGACGTGGGGCCCGACGGGCGCCTCCTCCACGGGTACAGACAGTTCGCCTACGACAGCGCTGATTACCTGACGCTGAACGAGGACCTGAGCTCCTGGACCGCTGCGAACACGGCTGCTCAGATCACCCGGCGCAAGTGGGAGGCCCAGGGTGAGGCAAAGCACATCAGGAACTTTGTGGAGGACAAGTGCTTGAGGTGGCTGCGCACATTCCTGGAGTACGGGAAGGAGACTCTGCAGCGCACCGGTAAGAGGGGCCTGGGGGCTCCCAGTTCTCCCCTGCCTGGAGTAACTGCGGGAAATGAGTCCTCTCTCTAGTCCCCAGAGGGGGGACTCCCCTGGGTTTCATGTTCTGCACTAGAGAGACTCCCAGAGACTCCTGCTTCTCCTGAAGGACAGTGAAGGGATCCAGCCTCTCCTGAGAAAGACAGACAGTCCCTGACATCACGGGTCACCGGGTCCTTTTGACCAGGGGCCTGTTTGAGAACCACGAGTTTCTCTCTCTGTCTTGTTTCTGGCCTGAGAACATTTTTAGTTATGTGATTCCTGCTTTTCTGTGTCATTCACCTTCCACCCAGGTCAGGAATAAAAAGTCTGTGTTCCACTCCCTCTGCTTCATCCTACCCTGGGTTTTCATCCTCATTCTAGAACTTTCTAAGGAATAGGAGACTCTCACAGATTCCCCAGATTAGCCTGTTTTTTACATTTTATGCTTCTAGCTGTTACAAGGCAAACCCTGATATAAAATGGGGTTTCCTGACTGTGGGTCCTCACCTGCACGCTTAAAAGGGACTTATGAATGTTAAATTGCAGACACACACAAAAGGTTGATAAAAGGTTTATTTACACGGGAAGGGGAAATGGGAAATGAATAACTCAGGGAGAAAAAGAGGGAGATAAAGTTCATAAATGCATCCTACCGGTTACGCTCACCTGGAATCCCAGTGACCCACAGAGGTGGCGAAAACCTAGCACGCCTCATGGCCAAGCCAGAGGCTCCCGGCCACATGACCAGTTAAATACCCAAACGGAGAGCCCAGTTGCTTAACTCCACCCTTGGGTCCTCCCAACCTTCCCTTTGGTGATCATGGGATTTGTAGTTCCCAGTGTCGTGGGGGTGGAGTCCACAAAGCCTGTATGGAGTTTGCTCAGGACATCCTCCACCCCTGTCATTCCTGCCCCACCAGTTGTCTTGTCCATTGTGAGGATGGTCTCATCAGGAGTCCTCAGTGTCCATGGAGGAAACACAAAGTGAGTTTTCTGATTTACCACCTCAGATCCCCCAAGGACACGTGTGACCCACCACCCCACCTCTGAGTATGAGGTCACCCTGAGGTGCTGGGCCCTGGGCTTCTACCCTGCGGACATCACCCTGACCTGGCAGCGAGATGGGGAGGACCTGACCCAGGAGATGGAGGTGGTAGAGACCAGGCCTGGGGGAGATGGAACCTTCCAGAAGTGGGCGGCTCTGGTGGTGCCTTCTGGAGAGGAACAGAGATACACGTGCCACGTGCAACATGAAGGCCTGCTGGAGCCCCAAGTCCTGAGATGGGGTGAGGAGGGGGATGTGGGCACAGAGGCTATTCTCAGGGCCATCAGGAGGCCTTCTGGAGCCCTTCAGAGGGTCAGGATAAGGCCTGGGGCTCAGGGTATGATCATCCTTTCCCTACCAGTGCCCCCTCATCTGTCCTCCATCCTCACCGTGGGCATCATTGCTGGCCTGGTTCTCCTTGGAGCTGTGCTCACTGGAGCTGTGGTGGTTGCAGCTGTGATGTGGAGGAAGAAGCACTCAGGTAGGGAAGGGTCTGGGGGGATCTTGTCCACTGGGGGCTTTCACGTCCCAGGGAGAACTTGCCTTGCCTGGTTAATGGGAAGTACCATCCACATACACGTGGTTTGCCTAGAGGGCATTTAGTCCAGTCCCCCCTCATCTCCTTTCCTTATTTTTCCCAGTCCTGACCTGGGTCTTTACTCACAGTTCTGAAAACTTCCCTGTTCTGCAAGATTAAAAGATTCCTTTAGGTCTTCTGACCTGACTGCTCCCTGGTCTCACGTGATGTTTCTTCCCACAGGAGGACAAGGAGGAAGCTACACTGAGGCCGCAGGTAAGTGTGGATCTGGGGTTTGATTCCTGAGCCCCGGGGGATAGTGTTAATGGACTTCATGGGGGAGTCACCCTCATCAGTGTGGTCTCATCTCTGACCAGGTTCTGTTTTGTTCTCAACAGGCAGTGACAGTGCCCAGGGCTCTGATGTGTCTTTCAGCCCCTAAGGATCTTTTACAGTGAACCTGATGAGGCTCCAGTTGTGCACACCCTGGACAGCAGTGTGATGGTGTCACTGTTGTTCTTAACTGTGATATTGAGCATTTGTTCATATTTTTATTTTTCTATGTCTATATAAGTTGCTATATCTATAAATAATAATAAATAAAATATAATTAATAAAAAGATTTATTTATTCATGCATACAAGAACTGGGGTACAGGCCAGATGCACAGGAGGTGATAAGATTCACCAGAGACAGAGTGGGGAACAGAACAGGCAGAGTGATTAAATACACTGCTGAGGGGAGCAGCGGGTGAGACAGAAGAGGTCTGCCGCACCATGTGGGATTCTCGCCCGCCAGCCGGGATCAAACCTGCACTGCAGAGGCTGCAGACAGCTTCACAGTACTGCGCTCAACCACCAGCGCCACCAGGGGAGGCCCGGAAGCCAATTTTTTTTTTTTTTCTATATTTATAACACTGTTTTTGTCCTTATTAAAATTGGGTTATTTCTTGCTGATCATTGAGTTTTAAGCATTATTTGTAAATTCTTGATACAGTCCTTTATCAGTTTTGTGATATGCAAATGTTTTCCCTCACTCTGTGACCTGAACTCCTTTACTGTTGGGAAAACAAGCATTATTGCCCTGACAGAAGCATGGAGATATTTTTTTAGAAAAGAAAAGATAAATTGCTAATTGGTTTTGAGCAGATACTGGCTGACTGGGATGTTGGGGGATGGAAGGGAATGACTGACTTACGCGTATCCTTGAGTGTTATTTAAATGTCTTTGCATGAGCATGAAATACGCTTTCAAAAATAAATTACACTTCATTCCTCAATTTATAAAACTCTTCACACATCACGTCCAAATCACGTGTTAAGATCAGAATGGCACGTGGGTTACAAGTGATGGACCTGCATATCAGAGTCACACAGTCATGGTTTCTCTCAGGGGTCACTCTGGTGTTGTCCATTCTGTGGGTGTTGAACAAATGTATAATGACCTGTGTCCATCGTGAGAATATCATGCAAAGTTATTTTCACTGTTCCTAATGTCTTCTGTGCTGCAAGGAAGCAAAAGCAAAAAGAAACCAATGGAATCACATGAGGCTAAAAAAGCTTCTATATAGTGAGGGAAACTCATTAAAGTGAAAAGACAATATCAAGTTGGAGAAAATATTTGCACATCATCAATCCAAAAAGGAGTTACTATACAAGATCTACAAAGAACTGCAAAACAAGAAAACAACTCAGTAAAAAAAGGGCAGAGGAGCTAAATAGATACTTTGGTAAAGAAGACATACAGATGGCCAATAGGTACAAGGATAAATGTTTGTCATGTGCTGTCAGGAAAATGCCAATTAAAACCACAATGAGTTACTACCTTACACGTGTGAGAATGACCCACTGAAGGGTGTAGAGGAAAAGGAACTCTCTCTGGTACATGGTGGGTGGGAATGAAGTCTGGTCCTGTTAGTGGGCAGAATGAGGGTTTCCCAGGACCCTCAAACCTGTACACGCTACATGGGATCTGCCATCATCTGAATAAAGACAAAACATACTCTAAAGCATAAGACTTTCAATAGAAAAGAACTTTAATACAACTAGTGTGCAATAGAGAATTAGTGTGCAATAGAGAGAAGAGAAAGAATATAGTTAGTATAGTTTGCAAGTGAAGCACCCAAAGCTACCCTTCCCCTCATGGGTAAATGCCCAGCGAGAAAGGGTTGGCCCAAAGCAGGTCCACTGGGGCCCGAACGCCTGCCACAAGGCTAAGGCACCTACTGGTAGAGACCCATGGGACAGGGGCAGGAGGGGCCAGGCAAGTCTGGAAGGACAAGAGCAAAATCAAAATCCACATCAAGATAACAGCTGCCATTGTCAGCGTCTCCATGGGCCTCTCACCTAAGTCTGTCTCTTTCACATGTTTCTTTCTGTGTCCCCAATTCCCTTGCACAAGTCCAAGCCTGAGGAACAAGCCTGGCTTCTTCACATGTCTCTCTGCTCCATGTGCCTCCTCCAGTCTTCTTCCTCATCTTACTCCACATCTTCCTCCTCTTCCTTAGCTTCTCATCCCTGCTCAGCCCCACATTTCCTTGGGTGGGGCGGTAACCTGGAACCTCTCTTTTCTATGGATAGCACATTGGTCCTGCCCCTATGGAAAACAAATGAAGGTTCCTCAAAGTATTCAAAATGGACCTGTCCCATGGTCAAGCATTCCACTCGTTGGTAATTATCCAAAGAAGGTAAAACACTAATTCTGAGGAATATGCACCTCCTATGGTCACTGCAGCACTGTCTACCATAACCAAGCAATGGAGACAACCAAAGTGCCCAACGGCAGGTGAGGGGATAAAGAATACAAACTATATACACAATGGAATACTATTCAGCCATGAAAAAGAAGAATACTTACTTTGCAACAAGGATGGCTATGGATGGGATTATGCTAAGTGAAATAAGTTTGAAGGAGAAAGTTAAATACTGGATGATTTCATTCATATGTGGAATATAAAGAAACAAAGCAGGCACAGGTGAAACCAAACCAAAACAAACTCTAGAAATATGACTGTGGAATTGAAGGTATGGGCTGGGGGTAAGAGCAGGAAACAAGGTAAGAAGAGGGCCCAGTGGACTATGGTGAAGACTGTGGGTCCCCTTATGGTAGGTGTGATGTGGTAACAAACATCTGAAGAGGGGTGACCCTGGGCCTCTGAACACATACAGTATGTAAAGCAATGTTACCTCAACTGAATAATACAATGAGGGGAAAAAGAAACGAAATAAGCAAATTGTCTCCTCCATCACTCACTGACCTCAGGACTTTGCCTTCGCCTCCTCACTGTCATGCAGGCTGAGGGGCTGGTTTCCCACAAGGTCAGAGGCAGGAGGTGCAGGGATTCCTGGGGCTCCTCAGACCCCGCTGAGTAAAGACACTGCAGAGAGTGCGGCTCTGAGGGGACTCAGAGACAAAGGGTCAGAGTAACCCCAGTCCTGAGTGAGGGTCTGGTTCCCAAGGAGAGAGGGGAGTGTGTGTGTGTGTGTGTGTGTAAACACCTCAGTAAATGCTGTTCCATGGAGAAGCAGTTTCTAAGCAGGACTGAAAAGGCATTGGACCTGAAGAAGAGGCTGAGGTTTAGAAATATCTCGTGGTTGGCTTGAGGTGAAAGGAGCTAGGCAGGACCCCTGCTCCAGGCCCCTGACACCACCTTCCCCAGTCGCCAATGTTCCTCTTCAGTCCCCAACGTTCATCTTCTTTGGAGTCACCATAGAAAGCCCACGGGCCTCAAATTGAGGTTGTTTCATGAGCTTCAGCTACTTTCTCACTAGGCAAGAGCTGGAGGGAGTCACACAGGGAAGGGAGGAGTGTGTGCCCTGCTGGCCTGGCCCAGGGGCAGGATTAGCCCAGGTCACCCCAGTTCCTGAGCTGAGCCTTTGTCCGCAGTCCAGGAAGGGAGGGTTGATTGGATCAGGGTTTATTGCATCAGGCAACACCACACTGATAAAGAAACGGGCGTCGTGGAGCAGGCTATATGATGCAGGATGCTGCTGAGGAGGAAGATCCTGGCCGTTTTTATTTCTAGAATAATCATACAGCGTCAGTTGCGTGGGGTAGGAGGACAAGAAGGAAAGGATGGATGAAATAAGGAACGTCATCTTGGGCTTCAGGGGGTCATGAGTCTGCTGACCAGATAATTCTTATCAGCTTGATGACCAAGTGTTAGAATCGAAACCAGACCCCAGACCCTGGACCATGGGCCTAATCTTATCAACAAGGCGGTCCACTGGTCAGCTTCTGGGCTCCGTTGTCACACCTCGTGATGCATCGCCTTCCCAGGGAGATCAAGCTTTCTCTCTTGAAAGATTTGAAAGGCACCTTGTAAGGTCTGGCTCCCATGACTGAGTGACCGGGCAGCTCTGACCTTGTGCAGGAATGCAGAACTGCAGGTCACAAAAATGGCGGCTGAACAGGCTGCTCAAGTTTAGCGGACCCACCAGGGTCTCCCTCAGCAACTGTGGGAAGATGTAATGTTAGAGGGGCGAACTGACGTTTCTTTCTCACTCTGGGGCTCTCCCGTCTCCCCAGCATAACCCTCCATGTGCAGCAGGGAGAGGATGTCAGGTCAAACCCAGGCTGCTTCCCCCACGCCTCTCCCCACTAGTGTTCAGGATGAATCTCCTGTACGCATGGCCACGCTGGAGGAGAGCATGGAAAGGTAAGCACCATTATGGTATTTGCTGCTGGGATTGGAGGGAAGTTTTTTTAGTATAAAAGTTTTTTTTATTTGGATTGTTGCTGTAACAAGGCTGTGCAATTAGAAAAACACCTGGGAGAAGGAGAAAGTGTTGAATTGAGTTTTCATAATGCAACCAAAAAAGAAAAAAAAGGGAAAAAAGTCAACAATGAAAATAAGAGGAACATTTGCATGAATTGTTCAGTTTAACCCACGACACCCTGGAAGTTGTCAGATACCATGATCCCAGCGTAACTAGTGACTGTGGGAGTGAGACTCAGAAGCGCAGCCCAGGCCACACATTGGGCGACCCAGGGTTCTGACCACCCAGGACCCCCTGCTGTGGCAGCTGCAGTGAGGAAGGGTCTCCGAGCTGAGGAGGCTGAGGCCTCAGTGTGGTCACATCCACTGGAAACAGCCAGAGTGAGGGTTGGGTCCTCTTAGTGATGGGCGCCCTCTCCCTGCCCAGCCAGCCCTTCTATTGACAAGTCAAATTAAAAAATAATTCCTCCTGATGTTGCTCTGGTGCTGGAGGAAGGCGAGGTGGGAGAGAAAGTGGAGGTGATGACAGGTCCTGTGAGCCCTCCCTGCCTGGTGTGGGGAGCAGAGAAGGCAGCTGAGGGTCCATGTTGAGGAAGGTCTGGGACGCCGTGGGGAGCAGAGACTGGAGAGGGTGAGAGTGTGCGGGGCAGGCAGGAGGCTCCTGCGGTCTGACCAGGGCAGGTGTGGTCACCTCCTCCCTTAGCGTCTCCTCTGCCCTCCCTTGTTCACCTTCCTCACCCACCTTGCAGGAGAGTCATGGCCTTGGGGTCACTACTGGACCCCCCTGGAAGAAGTGACCTGAAGCATCTGCCTGGAGATAGGAGGCCCCTGGGAGCATCTCCTATGGCCACAGCTTCTGCCAGGCCTACTCTCAGCTGAGTGACTCTCTGACCCGCCGAGGTCACTATGTGCTGTCCACGCTGCCAGGAGCCACCACAAGAGGGAACAGCAGGTTCAGTTTTATTCTGGTCAGTTTGTCCTCTGGGAGCAGACTTGCCCAGGGGTCATTTTCCTGCTTCTACATTTAATCTGGATCCCTGAAGCCTGGTGCAAACCGTGGGGTATGACCAGCTTTGCTGAGGCCCGCTTCAGTAGCAAACCTTGACAGAAGCCACGGGGAGAGAGGCCCATGGCATTCTAGGCCCAAACTCAGCATGTAGACTGTGGGCCTCCCTGAGCTCTGGCAGCATTTCCTGGGCTATGCTGTGGCAGGTGGGAGACCGGCCTGGTGGGCTGTGATAGAGGGGTGCCTGCTCTGGATGCTCAGGTGAGCAACTGGCCCTGCTGAAGCCCACACCCACTGTGATCCTTGATGCTGGGGGGAGAGGGGACCTTACTGCGTGCAGCCTACGGGCCTGTTTGATGCCCTCTGAGTGACAGTGACCTGCACTCCAGGGTGAGACTATCTGACCTCAGGCATCTGGACACACTGGCAGGTGTTTCACTTGGGAATACAGTGCCAGAAGTGTAATGGACAAATCAGATTCAAGCTCTCACAGGTGTCATTCAAGGGTTTTTTTGTTTTGTTTGTTTTAAAAGAGATTTTTATTTTTACTTAGGTATGCACACAAGAACTGGGGTTTAGGCCAGAGGTTTGAGGGGTTAGAGGATTCACCAAAGTCAGAGTAGGGAGCAGAACAGGTGGATCTACTGAAATATGTTGCTAAGGGGAGCAGAGGGCTAGACAGGAGAGGTCTGCTGTGCCACGTGGGTTGGCTCCCTGGCCGGGGATCAAACTCATGTTGTAGTGTCTGGCAATAGCTTGATTGTGCTGTGTATTTAACCCCTGCACCACCAGGGACCCCCCCACCATTCAAGGTTTTTGAGACCAGTCAGGCCTCTAAATGGACCAATCTGATTGAAGCTCCACTGGCACAAACCAAACAGCTGGGTTTATAAAGGGGCCAATCAAGCTTGAAAGGCGGTGCCCTGAAGAGGATATAAGCCAGAGCAGCAGCCAGCCTGAGCCACTTGATAGACAACTACTGGTCAGATTTGTTAGTACTCCTAGAAAGATCTTTGCCAAGACCTCTGCAGTGTATGAGAACTTTCCAGAGACCTTTGCTGGGACCTGATGGCTACACCTGCCTCTGGCCCTGGCTCTAATACCGCCTGCAGAGAACATCGTCAGGCTGTCCCTGGTGTTTCCAAAGGAGCTGTTTGCTGGTGGTACAATGGCATCTTTATCAAATGTAAACTGGCATCTCTGGCACCATTGCTGCTGGACCAGTGCTGACCAGCACTGCTGACCTGTATCCAGCCTCCTCTGAGAGCTGTCCACCTCTTCTCACCCTTGGGCACCATCTCCTGGTGCTGTTGCATCTGGCGGTGTTCAGTCTAGGATCTGGTGCTGTCTGCCCGGCCTTTGGACAGCTGTTTCTGGCTGCTGTAGCGTCACCTGAGCAGCCCCACCTGGGATCACCTCCAGCTGCCACTGGGAGTTGGCGCCTGGTCTACTGCTTACCTGTTGTCACCAGCTCCAGGCTGACATAGCACAGCTTGTGTGAGTAGCCTTTGTTTTGGACCACTGGACACTGAGGACACTGTCTGAGGTGGCCATTTCTGGGCTTAGACACTCCTTCCTTGTTTGCAGTCTCCCATTTTTAATAAACCCTGTTGCTTTTACATCCTGAGCCTGAATGTTGTCTTCCAAGTGTGAGCACATGGATGAGGACCCAGAGACAGTGACTGTCCCCAACATTGCCCTGTTTTAACATAACCTAAGATTGGAACTGGTGACTGTCCCACTACAGGGTGTGGTGTCCTTCGCCCACCTGACCCGCCCTTCTCTGTTCCGGCCTGAGAAAGTGACAAGTGAAGCTTCAAAAATTCATGCCTGGGCCTCCCTGGTGGCATAAGGGGTTAAGCACAGCACTGTGAAGCTATCCACAGCCTCTGAAGCATGAGTTAGATAGATCCCAGGCCAGGGAGCAACCCACATGGCACAGCAGACCTCTCCTCTCTCCCCCACTACTCCCCTCAGCAGTGTATTTTAGTCAGTCTGCCTGTTCTGCTCCCAACTCTGTCTCTGGTGAATCCTTTTACCCCTCGTACCTCTGGCCTGTACCACAGTTCTTATAAGTATGAATAAATAAATCGTGGGCCTCCCTGTTGGCACAAGGGGTTAAGATGCAATCTATGAAGCTGTCTGCAGCCTCTGCAGCACGAGTTCAATCCCAGGCCAGGGAGATACCCACATGTTGCAGCAGACCTCTCCTGACTCGCCCACTGCTCCCCTCAGCAGTGTATTTCAGCCCATCCGCCTGTTCTGTTCCCCACTATCTCTGGTGAATCCTCTCACCCCACACCTCTGGTCTGTACCCCAGTTCTTGTATGCATAAATAAATAAATTTAAAAATAAATAAATAAATCTTAAAAATAAAATTCTTGCCTGCCAGAGAGTGTTAGGATTTGAGCTAAAAAGAACTTTAAATTCATTCTTATTATCTAGATGAGGGTAAATAATGAAAAGACCATCAGGGTCAGTGATGGCAGAACCTGGACACAGCCGGGACCCTGACTCCCTGTCCCTGCTCGTCCCCTCATGCCTGAGGGAGGACAGAGGCTGAGGGTTCCCGGAGAAGAGCTGGACACTCACCTCCTCCTGCTCGTCTCTGATGGAAAAAGCAGGAACCTAATGGTGAGAAAAGTTCAGGCCACGGGAAGCTGTAAGTCTGTCTCCCATGACCAGTCCTTGCCTGGGGAGGGCTGTGCGCTAGGAGATGTGACCATAAGGCCGTGAGCCCTGATGACAACATCATCTAGGAGGGGGACCATGTAGCAGAGGGTTCTTGTTTCTCCCCAAACCCTTCAAACCTTCTCACTGAAAGGATGTTGATACAGAGGGAAAAGGAGGAATCAAGGTTAAAGCAAAAGGATGCCTGTTTTATGAGTCCTGGGTCTGAGGCGATACAATACATCATTATTGAAGCAACAGGGAGGATTTCAGGACAGACGCCCTGTGGACACGCACAGGAGCAGGAGGAAGCTCTCCAGGGTGAGGCCTGTGAGCACACGGGTGAGAGACCTATTGAGGGTCCCCAGTCCACGCACACGCTCCCGTTCCCTCCTGGGGGATCTGCAGATGGTGGAAAAATGTCTGTGAATGAATCATAGAAGATGCTCATGGGTTAGTGTTGGGGGAGCTACTGGGTTTAAAATAACATCGGGGGGAGGAACGTCTGATATTCTCTAGTGAAGAAATAGCTTAGACTTTTAACAGAAATGATGATGTTCTTTTAGTAAACAGCAGTCGTGGCCGTCAGCCCAGAGAGATGCCAAAGGACAAGCAGGATCTGTGAGCCACAGGGAGCGTCCACGTCAGGCAGAAACAGCCTCTGCAGCACAGACAGTGAGGAGGGACATCAAGGGCAGAGAAGCCTAGAGACCCCTCTCTCCACGGGGACACTGCAGACACGGGGTAATGTCACCTCCAGGGCTCCATTGGAGCTGCTCTTCTACCCGAGGAGGCAAGGGACCCACAGACCCCCCTCCTGAGACCTGCTTCTTTCCTGGGAAGGAGAAGCCACACTTTCCCCTTTGCCTCCAGAGCCGCGTGAGCAGTGAAGGTGCTCTGTGAGCACTGTAGGAGGAGAATAAATTCAAGCTGTTTCAATAACATTCATTACTAGTAGTGACATTCCTCAACTTCCAGGCTTGGACTTGTGCCAGGGAGTTGGGGACCTGGACAGAGACACATGAAAGAGACGAAGACGTGGGTGAGAGACCCAGGGGAGCCTGACAATGGCAGCCTTTATCTTGATATGGATTTGATTTTGCTCTTGTCCTTCCAGACTTGTCTGGCCCCTCCTGCCCCTGTCCCATGGGTCACCAGTAGGTGCCTTAGACTGTGGCAGGCTTTTGGGCCTCAGTGGTTCTGCTGTGAGCCAAGTCTGTTTGTCTGGGCATTTACCCATGAGGGGACGGGTAGCTTTGGGTGCTTAATTGGGAACTATTTAGCTATATCCTTTCTCTTCTCTTTCCCTATTGCACATTAATTCTCTATTGCACACTCATGGTGTTAAAGTTCTTTTCTAATGAAGATGTTATGCATTAGATTTTGTCTTTGTGCAGCTGATGGCAGATCCCATGTAGAGTGTACAGGTTTGAGGGCCCTGGGAACCCCTCATTCAGCCCGCTGACAGGACCAGACTTCATCCCCACCCCCCATGTGCCAGAGTTCCTTTCCCTCCACACCCTTCAACGGGTCATTCTCACAGGTGTGAGGTGGGAACTCATTGTGGTTTTACTTGGCATTTTCCTGACAGCACATGATGATAAACATGTATCCATTTACCTGTTGGCCACATGTGTGTCTTCTTTAGAAAAGTACCTATTTAGCTTCCCTGCCCCTGTTGTGATTGGGTTGTTTCCGTGTTTTGGAGTTCTTTGTAGATCTTGGATAGTAACTCCTTGTTGGATTGATGATGTGCAAATATTTTCTCTGACTCAATTTTGTCTTTTCATTTTAATGATAGTTTCCTTCACTATGTAGAAGCTTTTTAGTCTCATGTGATTCCATTGGGTGCTTTTTTTTTTTTTTTTTTTTTTTGCTTTTATTTCGTTGGAGCACAGAAGACATTATGGGCAGTGAAAATACTCTAATGATGGACACAGGTCATTGTACATTTGTCCAACAACACCCACAGAACGGACAACACCAGAGTGAACCCAAAGGGAAACCATGACTTTGGCGACTATGACATGCGGGTCCATTACTGGTAACACACATGCCAGTCTAGTCTTAACACGTGATTTGGACGTGATTTGTGAGGAGTGTTATAAGTTGAGTAATGTAGTGTAATTTACTTTTGAAAGCATATTTCATGCACATACAAGAACATTTAAATAATGCTCAAGGACACACATAAGTAAGTCACCCCCCTCAAAACCCCAGTCAGCTAGGACATCTGCTCAAAGCCAGTTAGTGATCATTTCTCTCCTCAAAAAAAAAAAAAAAAATTATATCCATGCTTCTGTCTGGACAACAATGCTTGTTTTCCTGTCAGTACAGGAGTTCAGGACACAGAGTGGGGGAAACATTTGTCAATTGTGAATCTGATCAAGGACTGTATCTAGAATTTACAAAATAACGCTTAAAACTCAATGAACAGAAAGAAATAAAACAATTTTAAAAGGGACAAAAACAGTGTTGTAAATGAGTGGTGCGTCATTTGAAAAACGGACAAAAGACTTTAACAGACACGTCACCAAGAAGAGACACAGACGACAAGGAAGAACATGAACATGCTCAGCATCACAGGGCACGAGGGAAAGACAAAAAGAACAACAGTGACGCCATCATCACACCTAGTAGGGGCCTGAAAAATGCAAACCCTGCACAGGTGCTGTCCAGGATGTGGACAACAGGAGCCTCAAGACTGCCTGCAGGAATGCAAAAGGGTGCAGTCACTGTGAAAGATCTTTGACAGTTTCTTTGTAAACCTAAAAACCTGACATACAGCCCAGCGATCACTGTCCCAACTAGTTACCCCAAAAATTTGAAAACATATTTGGGGGCTTCTCTGGAGGCACAAGGGGTTAAGATGCAACCTATGAAGCTGTGTGCAGTTGGGGAGGTGACCCACATGGCGCAGCAGACCTCTCTTGACTCGTCCACTGCTCCCCTCATCGGAGTATTTCGGTTAGCTGCCTGTTCAGCCCCCCACTCTGTCTCTGGTGAATCCTCTCAACCCCCGCATCTCTGGCCTGTACCCCATTTCTTGTATGCATAAATAAATAAATATTTTAAAAAATGAAAACTTATATTAAAAAAACTCTGCATGCATGTAAATGCATTTTATCTACTTTATTTTTATTAAGATTTTTTTTATATTCCCCATATAATTGCACCCCCCTTATTTTGACCCCAATCCCTCTTCTCCCCTCCCCCCCATAGTGTGTCTCTGGTTTACAGTTGCTTGTTGATTTTGATTTTTTCTTTATTATAGTTATTCTTTTTCCTAGTCCCTTATTTAGGTTTTCTAGATTCCTGCTAGGAGTGATACCATCTGGTATTTTTTCTTTTTCTTTCTGGCTTATTTTGCTGAGCATGATCCCTTCCAGCTCCATCGATGTTGCACAAATTGCATGAGTTTATCTTTTTGATTGCTGAGTAATATTCCATTGTGTCTATATAACACATCGTCTTGATCCAGTCATCTATTTTTGGGCATTTGGGTTGTTTCCAAAGCTTAGCTATTGTAAATAGTGCTGCTATAAACATAGGGGTGCAGGTGCCCTTTGGAATTAATGTTTCTGTGTCATTTGGGTAAATACCTAGGAGTGGATCATGCATGTAAATGTTTATAGCAGCACACCCGTAAGTGTGAGCTGCCCATAGTGACTTCCTTCCAAAGACAACAGCCTCTAAATAAATGGGAAAAAGAGAAGCTTTTCAGGAAGAAATCTGGGAAAGTGTGCCTTAGCCAGGTGTTGAAGGTTAACACCATCAGTGATGAGTCAGGTGGACATAATGAGCACTGCTGTGGTAAGTGGACAATGTCCCTGCACCCCTGGAGTCTACTTCCCCAAACCCTCAGTCCCAGTCAAAACAAAAAACCTAAATTGAGGGACAATAGTCCTGAGCAGTGCTCCTTGACGGAGGCTAAGAGTAGGAAATTTAGGGTGGAGGGGTCACAAGACCTGAAACTGGAGGTGGGTGTAGAAGTGATTAACATAGTCATTAAATCAATTATGGAAATGAAAATCAAATCGCTGTGGGCCAACTGGTATAGCAAGTATCAGATGCTACAGGAAGTATAAGGAGGTGCAGACCAGAGGTGGGATACAGGGATGGAGCCACTGCAGAGACTCTCTGCTCCTGACAAATCAGCCCAGTCACACCATAGAAGTAATTAACAACAGATAATAATTGCACAAAGGAATGTGCCCTCCCAACTAGAACACTACCTCAGTGCCCTTTCTGGCCTGGGAAGACGCAGCTCTGCTCCCAGGGCTCTGCCTGGTGCCTGCAGGCTTCTCCTCACACACCCGCCCTCTCCAGGGGCAGCTCCTCCTGCCTGCTTGTGTCTGCACAAGCATTGTCTTCTTTCCGTGTGTGTGTGTGTGTGTGCCCCCTCATACCACTGAGAGGACTCTGGTAAATCTTTTCTCAGAGGTACCCAAGAACCCCCACCTGTAACCCCAACACCTCTCCCGAACATCACTCCTCACCAATGTCATTGTTATAAAAACAAGGAAAGTCTGAGGAACTGTCATCCAGGCAAACTGGATGGGATTATGGAGCATCAAATGGACATTAGCAAAAACTGAAATGAAAGTATGGCGTTTAGTTATATGTCAACATTGCTTCATTAGTTGTCAAAAAAAAAAAAAACAAAAACAAAACTGTACTCGTGTAGGATGTTAACAAAATGGAAATGGTGTGGGATAAACAAGACGTGTACTGCCTTTGCAACTTTTCTGTAAATCGAACAGTATTCATTAAATGTTATTTTTTAAAATACTCTCAATATTTAATAGGTTATAGAAGGAAATACTTTCTCTTTTCCAGTTTTCCCAGGTGTAACTGTTCAGGGACAGGAGAGAGGGGTTCTGAGTAGAAAAGAAGGAAACCTCACACACAGGGCGGGCTCCAGAGTCTCCTCTCCTCTGAGCCCTGCTTCTCTGACTCCTCACAGAGCATCTCAGCCCCAGGACGCCGCCCTCCAGGACCCCCAACTCTGCCCACCTCAGGCCCTGCCCCGACCTGGCGGCTCCACCAGAATCCGGAGCAGCGCGGCAGCGCCCCCGTGTGGCCACAGGGCTGAGCACAGGCGACCAGAGCTGCCCTTTCTCAGGCTCAGCCAGGCCCTCCCTGGGCAACCTGGGCCCCCAGCGGCAGGACAGGGATCTGCACACAAGGGGGCGCCCAAGTCCAGTGTCAGGTCAGAAGTCCTTCAATTTTCTTGGTCCTATGGACAAAGGACAAAGCAGGTTTCCAGGTCTTAACAGCTGATTCCCAGATTATGGGCTGATCCCCAAATATAGAGGTTCCTTAAGTCTCGGATGGATCCTTGGACTCCAGAGTCTCTGTACTTTGTTTCTGCTTCTGCTTCCAGGGGTGAAAGCAGCTCTGCCTGGGAATTAACATTCAATCTACCCAGGTGCCCAGGTCCTCGCCCAGGAAAAGGACAAAGTTCCAGGAAAACGCCAAGACCCATGGGCCGACCACCCATCCACGTCTTACAGCAGAGGGGAGCAGGAGTGATCAGAGCCGGGGAGAGACCCGGGGAGCTGGTGGTGGTATGTGGTGGATCATTGGTGGAAGGGCCGCGCCTAAGAGGAACAATAACTATAGAAAAGATGACCCACGCTGTAAGGAAATAAATAAATAAATAAATATACATCTTTTAAAAATTTTCCATCCCTGAATGAGGGGAGGGTCTAGGAGAGCCCCCAGGGCATGACTAGGAAGCCGGGGAGGCTCCTGGAAATGGAGCAGAGGATGAACATGGGGACTAGGGGATGGGGCCCAAAAGGAGTGGTGGGGGCACCAGAGAGGGTGGGGCCAGGAAGGGGCAGCATCGGGGACACTGTGAGGGGAAGGTCTGTGTGGGTGATGTGGGCTCTGAGGGGGGAGGCTGGGAGAGTCTCTGTCTCCCCTGGTGGGATTGCAGAGGGGCTGGTGCTGTAACTGAACAGGGAACTACTGAAGTTCTGGGCCTTTCCTGTCCATGCAGGGCTGGTGTGACTCAAACACGCACACTCAGGCTGATGAAGGAGAGAGATGAGGAGAGGACAGATGGTTAGGAGGAGGCCCCCATTTCCTGAGCCATAACATCCTCCCCAACTCCCCAATGCTGGGGTGGCAGGGAGATTCCTGGAATCAAGAGGAGGTGATTCAGGGAATCAAGAGGAGAAAGGCCTGTGCTGCCCTGGAGGGCCAGCCCTGGGGGCTGATTCTGGGGCTCCAGGGCCCCACTCCCTGCAGGAGGGTCAGAGTTAGCCCCGCTCACAGCCCCAGGCTGCTGACAACCCCTCTGTGCCATGAACCTGCAGACACCACTCTGGGGATAGTATAAAGAAAACAAAAGAGCAAAACTAAATGGGAATCTAAAAACGGTAGAACTAATATTTTAAAATCACGTATTTTGAAGGACACTTCAGAGGACATGGAATCCTTGTCTGACAGCTCATTGCTATCAGGACCTTGACAGTCACGTGAGCTACTCTGGCCTCCACTGTTTCTTGTGAGAAAATAGCCACTGATCAATTTATGGCCTGAATATTTTACTAGTTTGTACCAAATCACTTCCTACTTTGCACCTAAAACAAAGATCTGGCGTCTCCACAGTCTCTGAGGGGGAGGCGGCAGGAGGGGCCTCACTCAGGGGCTTCAACTCTGGGTCCCACGAGGCTGTGATGTGGACGAGATGTTGGCGGATCTGAATGGCCGAGATCAGCGTGGAAGGACCTGCCTCAGAGCTCATGCATGTGGCTCCTGGAGAAAACCCTCAGGTCCTTGTCCTGTGGGCATCCCCTTTGAGTGTCCACCGTGTGCAGGGAGTCACCCCAGAGAGTGACCAGGTGGGGAGCCCGGGCGGGAAGTCTCAGCCCCTGTGAGCCTGACTCTGTGACATGGCGCGTCCCTTCTGCTTCATTCGCCTCATGAGGAAGAGCCAGCAAGTCAGACACACTCACGGGGGGATCTGTCTCCCCTCCTGTGTATCACAGAACTGTTGGAAAATTGAAAACCAACACCGAAGACCTTCTGGACACTCATTATTTCATTCTGCCCACATGAAAAATAAGCTGCCTCCCACTCAAGGCCCCTAAAACTCTCTCCCATCACAGAAGCAGCGTAACGTCAGCATCTCATCGCGTGACTCAGGACCACGCAGAGGAGGCGCCTTGAGAGCATCTGTGCAGTGAAGCCGTCTGTGCTCAGCTCCTCGTGGGCTGAGGCAGTTTCCTGCCCCACAAGCCCTGGATGTGGATACAGTGGAGGACAGACACAGGGCAACTTGTAGACCCATTTCTTAATGTGGTTCTAAAGCCACTTAATTGAGATATAACTTATGACCATCAAGTCACTAGCTGAGGCTCACCTCTCATGTCCTTCCTGTAAGTAATGAGCAGGGCAACCCCCTCTATCCTTGCTCACCTGGCACCAGCCAGCCCCCCACAGGCTGTTCCCTCCATGGGACCCTCAACCCATCACTCCTCCCCAGGGCTTTGCTCCCATCCCACCATCTACACTGACCCACAGGAACCCCCACACCCTTCTTTCCCCTGCTGCCCGACCTGCTCCCTGCCTGTCCCTCCTCTCAGCCCCTCTACAGGTGAGGGTGATACAGTTACAATTGAGCAGTCTCTTAGACAGGCATTAACAAGTTTGTCTTTCCCCTATGTCCCTACAGGTTTGTCTTTGATGGGCATTAACAAGATGAACAGTTTGTCTTCCCCCCATTTGTTGCAATTTCCCCCTTGTTTGAGAGATTTATCTTTATGACTCATCTCCCACATGAGCATTCCTGCATTTCTTTCTTTTTCCATTTTATTATTATTATTTTCCTTTTTTTTTAAAGATTTATTTATTAATGCATACCAGAACTGGGGTATAGGCCAGAGGTACAGGGAAGAGGGTGGTGAGAGGATTTTCACCAGAGACAGAGAGGGGAACAGAACAGGCAGACTGACTGAAATCCACTGCAGAGGGGAGCAGCTGGCACGACAGGAGAGGTCTGCTCACCATGAGGGTATCTCCCTGGCAGGGCTGGGATCAAACTGGTGCTTCAGAGGCTGTGGACAGCTTCACAGTGTTATGCTTAACCCCTTCTGTCACCAGAGAGGCCCCATTCCTGTATTTCAAGGAAGAGAAAGTGAAACATCTGCTATTGAAGAAAAACAAGCTGGCACCCACCTATCTCCATGCTCCCCCCTCCCCTTTGCAGACCCCAGCCCGTCTTCCCCTTTTTTCCCTTTGTATAACTACCCCTGCCCTCTACCAAAGAGCAGGACGGTGGTCTTTCAGACATGAGTGAGCCGCCCTCCTCATTGTCGACAAATTAAACCGCTTTCCTTTTCCTCAAACTGTTTCCTTTTATTGGCTGAGGGAAAATGAGGCCAGCATTCGGTATGGGGGGGGGGGATGGGTTTCCTGTCTTTATTATGCACTGACTTCCCCAAGAAAGCAGCTCTGTGAATACAGTGAATCTGTTTGTTTTATGCACAGCACATAGCACATAATATATAGATATTGGTGGAGTGAAATGAATTAATAACTAAGTGTTTCTGATACAAATAAAAGCAAAAAAAATGAGGTGAAAGGTATTTTCACATTTTAGACAGCTGATTTTTTAAAATCCATAAACCCCTGACTGAGTAATGTCATCCCTTCCCCCATGTTCCAGCCCAGAGACTGCTCTGAACAGTGTCATCACATGAGTGGTGGGGAGCACCCCCATCTTTCTAGAGCCAGGGCCCCCACACAGCTGTCCTTCCTGAAGGAAGAGCTCCCAGAGCCCCTGGGCCCCACCCACTGAGGGAGAAACAGGACTGGGAGGGACACATTCACCTGGGGACCCCCTGGGACAGCTGGAGGAGGAGCAGCAGGGAGGGGGGAGGCAGAGCACAGAGCTGGGGCAGGAGCAGGCTCCATGTCCTTAGGGCTGGGGAGAGACAGGGCAGGAGGCAGTCAGGCCCACATAGAGGATCAGTTAGCAGGGAGAATGAGGGGCACCCCTGGGCCCCAAGCCTGCATGCTCTATCTGGGTTCTGCCATCTGCCACATAAAGGCAGAGCACACTCCTAGTGTGAGCTCTCAGTAGAGTCCCGTGTGGGGAAATATGGGATAAGTTTCCCAACCAAACACTGAAAGTTACCCCCCCACCCCAGGGTAGAGGATCAGCCAGACTCCATAGGGAGAGGCTGAAGCTGCAGGATGTGCCCCACCCCCACCCCAGCTCTCAGCCCAGCCCAGCCCCCAGCTCCAACCACCCCAGGGGGAGGGGAGCAGGAGGGAAACTTGGACTCAAAACTGCCCCAGGAGGACACACCCAGAAACCTCATCTCCCCTCCAGTGCTGCCCTTGGGCCCATGTGGGGAGGAAAAAGAGGGGGAGGAGGTACAGAGCACAAGGTAGGTGTCCCTGGACAACCCTGGAGGATACTGGACACCCTGCAGGAAGGACACTCACCCCCTTCACCGCCTCTCCAGCTCCTCAGTCTATACCTGCTGCTTTCTCAACACACACTGTTCCCTGTTCTGTCTTGTCAGATACAAATTGTCCTGATCCTGATGGGTTAATCATTTATTTCCCTCTTTAATGGGCATATACCTCTAGCTTTTTTAATTGTTTCAAGTGCTTTTGAAACAGGTTGCCCAAATACCGTGGAGAAGGTAAAATGAATTGTGAATTGAAAATACAACTACTGATGGGAAGAATAAACCTCTTTCTCCAATGTGCCATCCAGTAAACTTCATGTTGACAAGGTTAGGATGAGGGGTCACAAGGAAAGCCTCTTCCATAAACGGTGCTGGGGACACTGGACAGCCACGTGCAAAAGAATGAAACTAGACCACTGTCTCCCACCTCACACAAAACTCAACTCAAAATGGATAACAGGCTGGGATGTAAGACCAGAAGCCATAAAATCTATGGAAGAAAACAAGGACAGAACGCGCCATGACATACATTTCAGATATCTGTGTGGCTCCAGCCCCTGCAGCAAGGAAAAGAAAAGGGAATATAAAACAAAAGGGACAGATAGCAAATATCTACAAGTGTTAGCGGAATAGGCCTGGGTCTGCTGCCCGGCACTACCAGAAAGCCACAAGCAGAGTCAAGGATTGAATCTATAAGCACTTTCACTTCTCAGATCACAGGCCATTGATCTGAGAGAATGGGGGGACATCACACCGTTCCCCCATTTCATCTCCAGCGGGCCTTGTTTTAATCAGTTACATAAAGACAGTCACAGCAAACAGCCATCAGAACAGCCCATCACAGTTGCTGCTCCTGGTCTCCAGCACGTCCAGACTCTAGAACTTGCTATCAGCACCTGACCTTACCCAGATACTATATTACCACAGTCAGTTTACATGAATTCAACAGGAACAGAAATTATTATGCAGACCTTTTAATTTTACTTTGTTGGAACTTCACATAGGAACCCTCAGACTGAGAGCTCCTAAAGCCAGGAGTCAGGGCTCAGGACCACGCCAAGCTCTCACCATCAGACTTGGCCTGCGGTACCTGTATCTTCGGGGAAATCCCTCTCGAGGCTCCCGAGACATCTGGGTTTCTGGACCTATCAAGGCGTTGCCTTCTTTACCCTCTTGACAGACCCTTGTACCCCTAAAACAGGTGCAAGTTTACTGTTTTCTTGTAGGCTCTGAGATCACCCTGATTTCTGAAAACACAACATTCCAGACAAAGCCTTGGTAAAATACCCATATTTCCAATTGTCTATTAAAGAGAAAAGGAAGAAGAAATTTATTGGATTTATGCAAACAAACTTTTTTTTTTTTTAAAGATTTCATTTATTTATTTATTTATTTATACAAGCACTGGGTACAGTCAGAAGCGCGGGAGGGTGAGAGAATTCACCAGAGCCAGAGCGGGGAGCAGAGCAGGCAGAAGGACTGAAGTACACTGCTGAGGGGAGCAGCGGGCAGCAGGAGAGGTCTGCGCGCCATGTGGGACCTTCCTCAGGTGGCCGGGGAGCAGCCGGGGATCGAACCGGCGCTGCAGAGGCTGCGGGCAGCTTCGCAACCCAGCGCTCAACCGCTGCGCCACCGGGGAGGCCCCAAACAAACATTTTTTTTAAAGATTTATTTATGTGTAGAAGAGCTGGGGTGTAGGCCAGAGGTGGGCGGGGGAGGGGAGTGAAAGGATTCATCAGAGACAGAGTGGGGAACAAAACAGGCAGATCTACTGAAATGCCTTGCTGAGGGGAGCATCGGGCAAGAAGGGAGAGGTCTGCTGCGCCATGTGGGTAGCTCCCTGGGCAGGGATTCAACTCAGGCCATCACGGTGTCTCTTCCACATGTTTCCTTCCATGTCTCTAAGTTCCTGGTTCAAGTCCAAAGCCAAGAAGCAAGGCGGCCTTCTCTACATATCTCTCTCCTGTGAGTCCTTCCAGTGCTCTCTGTGCTGACAAACGTTTATGTTTTGAGCAAATTGTCCATCAAAACAGCCCATCACAGCTGACACTCCTGTTGTCCGTCATGATCAGCCCCAGAACTTGCGGACAGACATCAGAGGGCATCAGTGTCCGGCACTCTTTGGGGCATCCGCAGGGCAAGATCTCAGTTTAAAACAAGAGCTTTAGTTCAAAGAAACCAGATCATGAGTCATGTAGCGTGTGCGTGCAGCCTGTGTGTTTGCAGGTTCCTGTCCTAGGTATGGGACCTTCCTCCCTGGCCCCTCTCAGAAGGACAGAGCTGAGGTAGAGGACAGGGCACTGTCTGTGGTTCTCACCGGTGTGCTCAATTGCAACCACTCAGGCTCAGGGAACAGCAATGAGGTTTCTCTAATGAACAGGAGAGCAGGGAAATAAAGAGTTTCTAAGACCTCCGTGGCCAGCTGTGTCACCCCAGATAGTGTCCACAGTGTCCGATAGTCCTAAATTAAGGGCTGCCCATGTAAGGTGGTACAGTCCCGTCAGGGAGGGCCTGGAGCTGGTGGAACAGCCGCAAGCACTGGGGTAGGATCCAACTCACAGTGGCAGCAGGAGCTGCTCCCAGGGGGTGCTCACCTCTGAGAAGAGACCCCAGCAGGCACAGCCACAGTCTGATGGCCTGGCTGGACGGGAAGGAGCAATAGCACCGGGAGGTGGTGTCGGACAGTTAGCAGCAATGACAGGTCTCAAAGGGGAACTTGCTGCTGTAGCCCCAGTGGGCTGCATGCCCTGGGGTGGTATGTGGGGGTACAGAGAGCCTCTGCTGCCAGATTGGTTGCCGCCTTTGTCCATGACACTGATGGTGGCTGGTGGTAAAGTGCCCACCCACTGTCACCCACTGCCACTCCCATTGCTGGTTGCAGTGGGCACAGCTGTCAAGGTGGCCTGGGCCCTGTCCTCAAGCAGGAGCCTCCTGGAGCCTGCCAGGGTGAGTGGGCACCATTCAAACCCAGCTGTGTTCCCAGCTCTCATCCCTGGCCCAGCGAGGTGGTCTCTGCGAAGCTGTCTTTTGGCACCCACTGCAGGGTGGTAGCACTGCCCAGAAGCAGCTCCTCTGGGGTGCAGGGTGGGGAGCCTAAGCCCTAGGGGCTCCTGTGCTTAACCCTGGCTTGTTCTGGGGCAGGAACCCTCTGAAGGATGCCTGACCCCTGACAGGAAATCCCTCTCTGCCACCACCTCTAGAGCTGTGCCAATCAGCTCCCACCTGCACATGCAGGTGCCAGGGCAGGAACCCCCCACTGCTGCTGCCAGCCCTTTCAGACTCCTGCTCCCTCTGGCCTCTGGCTGTGCCCACTGGGGCAGCTGCACCAACAAAGTCCACATGTCCCACCCTCAGGGGGCAGGAAAGAGCTGGGTAAGCCACAGGGGTCTGGAGTCAGTGTTACACACTATACTATTATATACAGGCATATACACATTCACATGTATCTATTAATGCCTTTAGTAAATTTTACTTGGAAAATTTGTGTTGTGAATTTGTATCAAATGAGTGATAAATCCAGGGATAGTGACAGCCTTCCACATCTCTACTTCACAGTCTGAAATGTTGGGTGGCATCCTGACCCCTTTTTCTCATAACCTAGATGTCACATTGGGAAATGCTATAAAGTCCATCTCTAAATACATCCAGCTCCAACGACTTCCTGTTATTTTCCTGATCACGCCCCATAAAGCTACCAAATTTTCCATCTTAGAATCTGTGCTAGTTTCCTACATTTATCTTCCCACCTCTCACCCTGCACTGTTGATTCTGCACAGCAGCCAGACTGGGGCTTCTAAAGAGAAGTTGCACCATGTCATTCTCTGTCCAGAAAGGTCTGTTGATAACACACCTTACTCAGAGAAAAGATTATGATTCCAAACCAATCTTCAGTGTCAAGCCTAAATATCTGGCAATTATTTCCTTTTATAGTAAAATATAGTTTTTTCACTTTGAAACGTAGCAAAAGCACAGTGTATTAGTTTAGTTAAAAATCCAGTAGCCAAATATACAACTTAGGCATGAAGTTTCCCTTTGTAAATACATTTAGAATCACATAATTCTACGCTTACTACATAATGGTTTTAAATAAAAACCATCAAAATTGTTAGTGAAATAATTCCACATCTGGATTGAATCATGGTAGTATGGATATTTTTTAGAAATTCCAGCTTATTTCTTGATCAGTAACATGTAACATTTGACAATGTCCCCAGAGAAGAAGCTTCCTGTGTGTGGGGAGATGACAGTGTCATCACACCTGCTAGGAAGTGGGTCTTTTGCACAGTCACTGTTAGATTCTATTAGACCTGCTGTCACGCTGAGGCTTCCCCGTGAACTGCTGGACCCGCATGGAAGATGGAGCTCACTCCTGGCACCAGGCACCACCTGAATCTTGTATTTGTGTTTCGTTGTTATGGCGCTGAGCCTTGGTGTTATTAAACACAATGAGTTTTTCTTAATGAATGTGGTGAGTTAAAGCAGAAGGACATAACCTGGTCCCCTCAATCATTTACTTTCTCTCCACCTTTTTAAAAATTATTGATGAGACAATACAATTGCTGGAAAGACACAGTCACCTCTTAGGTCACCCCTCGTGTTTATGCAGGAGGTTGGTTTCTCTTGGTCTCTCGGCATGACCATCCCTCAGCAGGGCCCTCAATGGGGAGTTTCAGACGCTACCATTGCTATGTCTCCTGGCTGGGTGTAGATTATTTTCCCTCATTAAAAATATTTACTAATTGGGTGATAATCTACTCAGTCTTTGTAACTTCTCCCTGGAATAATTTTTCATTTTTTACCATTCCCTGCTGGCTGCTGTGCTTTTCTTCTGTCACCATCCTCACATAACTGTGGGCCTTTCCTTTCAAAGGAGGAAGAATTTTTGAATGAGCCCCCAATTCTATCCTGCAATGTAAAATATTGTCCACACTTGTAGTCAAAGAAGAGGTGAAGGTGTGTATGGTGAGCTGAGCCATTAATAAATGGCCTTAAGATTTGAAGATACGAAAATCACCGTCATGAATGGAAACTGTCCAGTAATTGACCAAGATGGACACCCTAAATAGGCCAGCTTGTGGGATGAAACATCATGTGAGACCAGGGAGGAGTCAGGTCAGAAGTCCTAAAGGAATTTCTAATCCTGCACCACAGGGAAGTTTCCAGAACTGTGACTAAAGACCCAAGTCAAGGCTGGGAAAAATGAAGAAAGGAGGTGAGGGGGACTGGACCAAATGCCCTCTGGGCAACACACGTGTGTGGATGGTACTTCCCATTAACCAGGCAGGGCAAGTTCTCCTTGGGACATGAAAGCCCCCAGTGGACAAGATCACCCACTCCCTTCCCTACCTGAGTGCTTCTTCCTCCACATCACAGCTGCAGCCACTGCAGCTCCAGTGAGCACAGCTCCAAGGAGAACCAGGCCAGCAGTGATGCCCACAGTAGAGTTGGTGGAGTTGGTAGGGACGGTGGGCTGAGGAGGGGGTTCTTGAAGGGAAGGGAAGGTGAGACCCTGAGTCCCAGGCCTCATTCTGACCCTCTGAAGGTCTCCAGAAGGGCTCCTGATTCCTCTGAGCAGAAGCTCAGTGCCCACGTCCCCCTCCTCACCCCATCTCAGGACTTGGGGCTCCAGCAGCCCCTCATGCTGCACACGGCATGTGTATCTCTGCCCCTCTCCAGAAAGCACCTCCACAGCCACCCACTTCTGGAAGTTTCCATCCCTCTCAGGCCCCAGGCCTGGTGTCCACCAGCTGTGTGTCCTGGGTCAGCGCCTCCCCATCTCACTGCCTGGTCAGGGTGATGTCCGCAGGGTAGAAGTCCAGGGCCCAGCACCTCAGAGTGACCTCCTGCTCAGAGATGAGTTGGAGGGTCACATGTGCCTTTGGCAGATCTGAGGAGAAAGGACAAAAAATTCACACTTTGGGTTTTTCCTTCCTGGACACTGAAGCAGCCTCACCGACCATCCTCAGAATGAACATGACTATTGGTTTGGAGGGAGGAAGCACAAAATCCAGTAACCAGCCTAGTTTGGAGAATCTGGGATAATCAGGTGAAAGCCCAGGGTAGGAGGATGCGGGTCTCTAAGGAGAACACAGACTTTTGCTCCTGGCCTGGGTGGAGGGTGAATGACACAGAAAGGTAGGAGAACATTCCAGAAATATTCTCAGACCAAAAACAAGACCTTGAAAGAGAAACTAATGGTCCCCAGGATGGCTATTTGGTCAAACGGATCCAGGGAGTTATTTCAGGATGGGCTCCCCTCCCTCAGGAGAGACTGGATTCCTTAACCCTTCAGAAAAGTAGTGTCTCCTGGGCGAGTCTCTCTCTAGCACAGAACAGGCAACCCAGGGGACTCTCCCTCTCTGGCCAGAAAGCAGGTGCTGCTCTGCCCATTATTCCATGTTCCCTGTGGGGCGCCAGGAGAGGGGAGTTCCCAGACTTTGTGACTCCTCTTACCTGTGCACTGCAGCTCCTCCTTCGCCACAAGAAGCAACTGCTCTGCACACAGTTCCTGAGGCGCTCGGCCCTCCCCGATGCCTCCCATGCGCGCTGGGTGATCTGAGCCCCCGAGTCCGCGGGGTCCAGGAGCGCAGGTCCTCGCTCAGGGAGATGAAATCCGCGCCGTCGTAGGCGAACTGATGATACCCGTTGAGGAGGCTCAGGTCTGGACCAGCTTCACAGCCAAACATCCTCTGGAGCGTGTGAGACCCTGAAACCCACCCCTGTGGTCAGCCCCGAGGTCACCCCACGGTCACCCCGCATCTCACCCTGAATAAACCAAAAACTGAAAATGAAAGGGCAGGCAGCAAAGTCTCCCCTGCTCTTCCCGGTGGAGGGGCTGGCAGAGCCACCATCCTGGAGATGTCAGTCGACCCTGAGACTCGCGAACCCCCGGCCTTATGGTGGGAATGGGAATGGTGACCTGATCCTGGAACCGCTCCACGGAGATCACCGTCCTCGGTCTTGTTGTCAATATTTACCGGCCTGTAATCGAACCCGCGCTGCAGAGGCTGCGGACAGCTTCACAGCTCTGCACTCAGCCCGCTGTGACCCCGGGGAGGCCCCAACACATTGATGTCTTATTTGGTTCCCCTAGATTCCTGCTATAAGTAAAACCATCCGATATTTTTCTTTTTCCTTCTGGCTTATTTCACTGAACACACACAATTCCTTCTAGCTCCATCCACGTTGCTGCGAATGGCATGAGTTTATCTTTTTTGATTGTTGAATGATATTCCATTGTCTATATATACCACACCTTCTTGATCCAGTCATCTATTTTTGGGCATTTGGGTTGTTTCCAGGTTTTGCCTATTGTAAATAGTGCTGCAATAAACATAGGGGTACAGGTGTTCTTTTGAATCAACCAGGTGTCAAATATTTGAAAAAGTCTCTGATGAGGCTGATTGGCAGCCATGAGGAAATCCTGGCCTATGATCTTGCTAAAGTGACCAGAAGCGCTGGCACCATACTTGTTAGAAACAGACTCCCACACCCTACTTGAGACCATCTGAAATTTAAGAAGATATCCACATGGTTTATGTGCACAGAAAGGCTTGGGGCTCCCTGTTATACACGCCCTCCAGGTGCGGTGTCAGGATGGCAGAGGCTCCTGGTGTGCCATCTGGCCATGCCCCTCAGCAATGGAAGTCCAGGGTTCACTGGACTTCATTTATTTGGACTGGACTTTCATTACATTTATCCTCGAGACTTTAAACATCATTTTTATAGTATCACCTCCAGGTGCATTTCTCCAGTTCACACATTTCTCCCAAAATCCAGATTCACCTGCTCAAGTGCCAAAACAACTATCTCATTTGCTTCTCTAATAAATATTTCAGCTTCAACAGATCCTAAACTGAATGCCTGTGATGCTCTCTCATCAAATATACTCCTTCTGGAAACTTCTCTATCCTATTAAAGGCAAACCATATCTTAGTTTGGACAATTTGAAGAACTTTTCAGTGTTCTCTCTGACTCTTTTTTTCCCTCTCCAAGTTCTACCCATTAGGAAATGCCGCAAAAAGTCCATCATTGAAATAAATCAAGAATCTAACCACTCCTACTATTTTTGCTGCCTACATCCCAGGCCAAGCAAACAATATCTCTAATCTGGAACACTGAAGTGGTTTCCTGCAGTTCTCCCTACTATATCATTGGCCTAAAAGCACTAGATTCTGTTTCCAATGAAACAGCCGAGGTGATTCTTTTAAAAGAAAACTTATACCACGTTTCTCTACTCAAAACTCTCTTATATTCACCTGTCACAGTTAACAAAATGATGAAATCCTGCTCACAGCCTACCTGGTCTGACTGTGATCCTGTCTTGATGATTCTGCTCCAGCCACACTGGTCTCCTTACTGCTCCCCGGCTGCTCTTGTCCTAGTGCATTTGCACTGCGGATCCTCTGCCCGTAAAGAACTTGCCACAAGCATCTTCATGGCTAGCTCTTGGTGTTCTTGAGGCCTTTCCTCAAATATCACCTTTTCAATGATACCTACATGAGTAAAATAGCCATCTTCTCTCTTCCCACACACTCCGCATGGCCTTCCCCACTTTATACTTTCCATGGCACTTACCACATTTAACATGAGCACATCATTGACTGTGTTTACTAGACTGAATAATGGTCCTCAAAGATGTCCACATCCTGGCCTACAGGAAGTATGGTATATGTCTAAAAGGATTTTATATGTGTGGTTAAATTTAGGATCTTGATATGGGAAGATTATCCTGGATTAGCTGGGCATGCCCAATGATATAGCCAAAGAGAAAGAAGATTGAGAAAGAAGATAAGGTTAGAAGCAGAGTTTGGACAAAAGATTCTAAGTGTTTGACATTGAAGATGAAGGAAAGGACACAAGCTAAGGAAATGAAGGCGTTGAAAAGTTGAAAAGTTAAGGAAATTAATTCCCCCCAGAGCTCCCAGAAGAAACACAACTATGGACACACCTTAGTCTTCTGACCTTCAAAACTCTAAGATAAATTTTTTTTTACTTTAATCTACCGTGATAGTTTTTTTTTTTTAAAGATTTATTTATTTATGCATACAAGAACTGGGGTACAGGCCAGAGATGTGGGGGGTGAGAGGATTCACCAGAGACAGAGTCTGGAACAGGACAGGCAGACTGACTGAAATACACTGCTGAGGGGAGCAGTGGGCAAGTCAGGAGAGGTCTGCTGTGCCATGTGGGTAGCTCCCTGTAGTGGCTGCAGCGAGCTTCATAGGTTGTGTCTTACCCCTTGCGCCACCAGGGAGGGCCCATCGTGAGAGTTTTTTACAGCAGGAAACTAACACATTATGCTGAAAAAAAAAAATACTCTGATTCTCCTCAATTGGACATATACTCTACGAGGCCAGCAAATTTTGTCTGTTTTTGGTTCACTGATATTCCTAAATGCAAAAATACTGTGTGCCAAATATCTGACATTTGGTAAATGTTATTTGAATAGTCAACGTAGGGCACCTCCTTATTCTAGAGACATTATCTTTGTTAGTTTAGCCTCAGTTCAAATGCAGTTTTGTGGCCACTCCAGCTCATCACCTTCTATTTTTCCTGTAAGTGCTGCTCTTCTCTCCCTCCTCTCCTCCCACAGCAACCCCCCTGCACACTACAGCACACAATTTCATTTCCCCTTTTAGACAAGAAGGGTTCTAAGAGTTTATGGGCCCCATATTCCAAACAACTGTGAATTTTGAACTTTATTTATAAATCCATAAGTTCAGTTGTTTCCAGCACTAGGATTACTACAGCTAAAGGCAGGTAGAGAGGACAGGTGAGCAGAGAAGATGGAAACATAATAGGAATTTATCTGAGAAAAATGGGATCCCTCCTTTCTGCTAATTGCAGAATCTGACATTAAGAAGGTTGGAGAGAAGATGGAAGGAATAATCCAGGGAACTGCCAGGGAGCAAGAGCTAGACCCCAGCACCACAGACTCCCATGTGTAGGTGCCACGCCAGGCCTTGTGGGACAATGACAGGATAAACACCTCTTGCTGTTGGAGATGGGGGCACCCAGAGGAGGAGATCAGCACTGAACACAAAACAAGCATAATTCCTGATAAAATTAAAGACAGAAACAAATACCCAGAAGATGGCAGCTGAGGGCCTGAGCCTAGGCTGACTCAGCCACATGAAGTCCTTGCTGCCCAGGGTCCTGGAGACAGGACAGGCCCAGGTGGGGTCTGAGTCCCTGTGATCACAGGCCCTGCTGGGACAGGTGCTCCTGAAGGACAAGGACAAAGGAGCAGAGAGATGACCCCTGAGGAGTGACCACATCAAAGCCCATGACACACTGAGCACCGACTGGGCACAGGCTCCGTCCCCCTCAGCTCCTCACAGCCTCTCCTGCACAGACCTAGAACAGGAAACATTCAGATCCTGGACGGTTCTCAGTGCTTCCTTTCATTTCTCTAAAAATTTAGTATTCTCTTCTTTAACCCAACAACCCCACCTTGTGACAAGGATTAGAAGAAACAAACATATATACACAGTTTTTTTTTTTTTTAATTGTTATGCTTTTCCTTTATAATAGAAAGTCCCTTACTGGTCCTGCCTCCATGAGTGGCCACGACCAGGGAGGCGGGAGGGGAACCAGGCAGTGTGGGGAGTGGGTCATCTCTACAACATCCCATTTCTACACAGAATCAGACAGACAGCACAGGGTTGCTATTGCAGTTGAAAGGTGGCAGCACAGAAGGGAAGGAACAGTGAGGTCTTGGAGTATTATTAAAAAAAAAAATACGCTGGGCCTCCCCTGGTGGCGCAGGTGGTTGAGCGCAGTGCTGTGAAGCTGTCCGCAGCCTCTGCAGTGCCATTTCGAGGCCAACGGTGGGTGAGGGCCCCACATGGTGCAGCAGACCTCTCCTGTCTAGCCCACTGCTTCCCTCAGCAGTGTATTTCGTCAGTCTGGCTGTCCTGTTCCCCGCTCTGGCTCTGGTGAATCCTCTCACCCTCCAGCGCATCTGGCCTGTACCCCAGTTCTTGTATAAATAAATAAATCTTTAAAAAAAATACCCCAATATATCTCTTGCTGTTGGAGATGGGGGCACCCAGAGGAGGAGATCAGAACTGAGCACAAAACAGTCATAATTCCCTTCTGGGGGGAACGTGATCTGCTTAAACCCAAGAGGGATCAGAAGATCAAAAGTGATTTGGGAAGGCCAGATCTGTCAAGGATGGAGGTAGGAAGAAGGTCTGGGGGTCAGGGGCTTTTGGCAACTAGGTGGAGTCATTGTCCTCGCCCTGCTGGGATTCCCTAGCCCCTCTGGCCTGGCAGGAAGGGTGCAGCCTGCCCCAGTTTCTCTGCCAGGGTAGAGTTTTTTTTTTTTTTTTTCAATTATGCTTTCAAGAACTAGGGTGCAGGCCAGAGGTGTGGGGTGGGGAGTGAGAGGATTCACCAGAGACAGAGTGGGGAACAGAACAGGCAGACTGACAGAAATACACTGTTGAGGGGAGCAGCGGGCGAGACAGGAGAGGTCTGCTGAGCCATGTGTGTAGCTCCCTGGCCAGGGATCGAACTCGAGTTGCAGTGGCTGCAGATAGCTTCATACTGCAGAGACATAACTCCTTATGCCACCAGAGAGGCCCTAGCAATTTGTAATTCATACTTGATCCACGTCAGCTTCTCCTTGGAGCTGGCAGAGATGATTTTGCGCTTAAGGGTGCACACTCAGGGGTCCAGAGGATAAGCATCAAGGCCTCCTTCTTACTCTCCTTGGTCTCTTAGGTTGCATCATGGAGGGCACAGTCCTGGTCTGGCAGCATCTTGACAAAGATGGGTAGGGGTTGTTCATGGCCTGGCCCACATCAGCTACCAGGATTTCTTTGCCCTCTGGGATGATGTTCTTCTTGTCCTCACTCGGGCAGAAGAGCACCACCTTCTTGCGCCTCTTCACTTCCTGTGGTGTTGATGACTTACGCACCTTCATGTCCTTGGACACTTTTCTGACACCTTCAGAGACAGCCACGCCGGAAGCCATGTTTCCCAAGAAAGCAAGGAGAGCCAGAAAAGGCAAGAGCTGCTATGGCTGCTGCCAGAATCTGACTGCATGTGGCCTTTCCAGCCCCTTCTGTTTAGTATCAGATTCTCTATTTTATTTTAATTTTTTAAAGACTTATTTAGATTCTCTGTTTTAACAGAGGAGAAGCTGCAGCTCAGTGCAACAGAAGTTAAGACAGGGATGAAGACGACCCAGTCCCGCCTCTGCTGGCGCAGGAAAGTCATCAGGGAGAAAACACAGGTCAGTGTGGGGAGGGTCCTGGTGGGCAGGGCTGGGCCAGACTCCCCACCTCCTCACGTTATGCTAGTAGGAGCACAGACAGACACATGCAGGTACCCTTTGCAACAAGAGAAGTTAGGCAGTCTTTTCTTTTTAAAGATATATTTATTTGTGCATATAAGAACTGGGGTACAGGCCAGAGTTGTGGGGGGGGTGAGAGGATTCACCAGAGACAGAGTGGGGAACAGAACAGGCAGATCTGCTGAAATACACTGCTGAGGGGAGCAGCGGGCGAATCAGGAGAGGTCTGCTGTGCCATGTGGGTAGCTCCCTGGCTGGGGATCGAACTCGTGCTGTAGTGGCTGTGGCAAGCTTCATAGGTTGCATCTTAAACCCTTGCACCACCAGGGAGGCCCCATAGTTTTACTTTAAAAGCTGGTTGGGGCAAAACCAGAAAATAGACCCCAGTTAGAGCGCCCAGAAGATGAGACTAAAGGAGAGATTGTGGGGTGGGTGAGCTCCCCCATGGATTCCATCTACAGTTTTCTTTTATTTTTTTAAAGATTTATTCATTTATGCATATAAGAGCTGGGATACAGGCCAGAGATATGGGGGGTGAGAGGATTCACCAGAGACAGAGTGGGGAACAGAACAGGCAGAATGACTGAAATACACTGCTGAGGGGAGCAGTGGGCGAGACAGGAGCGGTCTGCCTCACCATGTGGGATGCTCCCTGGCTGGTTGGGGACTGAACTCGCTCTGCAGGGGCAGCAGACCGCCCCATAGTGCTGTGCCCAAGCCCCTGTGCCACCAGGGAGGCCCACCATCTACACTTTTCTAAGGGCCTTCCTACCCCACATATCTAGACTTAGTATTTCTCTCCTTCTCTACCTGTAGGAAGAAAACATTTTGTGAGAGGCCAGGGAGGAGGCAGGACCAGGAAGTCAGGAACTGGCCTGTCCTGGGCTCCAGGACAGGATTGGGGAACATGGGAGAAAGCACATGTGGGAGCTGCGCCAGCCTCCTCCGTCCTTAGCAGGGACATTTCCTTTTTACCTGCAGCTACTCAAGTGAGGTCCCCATGACCAAAGTCATCAAGTTGAACTATCTGTCCTTCATTTTTCATACAAAGGGGTTTCATGAGCTTTACAAAAAAGTGTAAGCAAACCCGGCTCTCAGCTGAGAAAGTGCATGTGTGTGGGATCATGCCTCACAGTATCAAGCAGACGTTAGACAAGAAACCTCAGACCTCATATGAGGTTTTCTCTATCTGAGAGCCTCTTCCTCCGAATCACAGCTCCAGTGAGCACAGCTCCAAGGAGAACCAGAACAGCAATGATGTCCACGGTGGGGAAGGAGGACTGAGGAGGGGGCTCTGGAAGGGAAAAGGTGAGACTCTGACTTTCAGGCCTCAGCCCCCACCCTGCTGGAAGGCTCCAGAAGGGCTCCTGATGCCCCTGAGAAGCTCTGTGCCCATGATCCCCTCCTTAACCTATGCCAGGACTCGGGGTTCCAGCAGCCCCTCATGCTGCACACGGCACGTGTATCTCTGCTCCTCTCCAGAAGGCACCGCCACAGCCACCCACTTCTGGAAGGTTCCATCTCCCCCAGGCCTGGTGTCCACCAGCTCCATGTCCTGGGTCAGGTCCTCCCCATCTTGCTGCCAGGTCAGGGTGATGTCCGCAGGGTAGAAGCCCAGGGCCCAGCACCTCAGGGTGACCTCATGCTCAGAGGTAGCATGGTGGGTCACGAGTGTCTTTGGGAGTTCTGAGAATTCATACTTTGGGTTACTTTCATAGGCCACTGAAGCAGCCTCATGTGACCATCCTGAGAATGGACAGATAATTGCACTGGGTGGACAGAGTGCAAAACTGGAACACCAGCCTGGCCTGGATCACAGGGATAGTCTCCTAATCCTTGGAAAGTTCTAGAATCAGGGTGCAACAGTTCAGGATAGCAGGCTGCAGGGCTCCGAGGGAGAGACTAGAGACTTCTCATCTTGACCTGGATAGAGGCCCAAGTGACTCAGGAAAGTTGGAGTCAGAACCAAGACCACTGAGAACCAGATGTGAGCAAGAAATACATGGCTCACAAGAACACCGCCAGGATCAGAGAGAATCAGTTATTTCAGGACTGTTCCTCACCTGGAGAGAGTGCATCCCTTAATTGCCCCCAGGAAGGGCTGGCACTCTAGGGGTCACTTTTGAGGATCTGGACACCCAGGCAGACTCCTCACCTTCTGGGGCCATGGGAGGGTGGTATCTGGCCTTGAGCCCACTCTCCTTCCCTGTGCTGGACCCAGCCTTGGCCCTAGGGGAGGCCCGAGGCATCTCTTACTTGCACGCAGTGTCCGGTTCCCTTTCTTCAGTTGTCCTTGGAGCCACTGCCCACACTCACGTTCCAGGCGGGGAGTGTTGAATTCAGAAGTGAGGACCTCCTCCCACTCAACCTCCCAGGTCTGCGCCTCCATGCCCGCTGGGGTCCTGGTGCGCAGCGTCTCCATCAGGGTGAGGGAATCAACGCCATCGTAGGCGAATTGACTGAACCGGCTTAGGCTACCGTCCAGGCCCACTTCACAGCCATTCCTCACCTGCAAGGTGTGAGGCCCTGGCCGCCCCCCACCCCCATGTCAGCCGCGCCCACTGAGCACCTCCCATCCCCAGGCAAGCGCAGCTGTTGGGGATTTGTAATAAACTAACACAGAAACAGGGTAAAAGTTCCAAGGCCTCGAGGGAAAGCTCGGACCCAGGGACTGGAGGGAACCCCTGCCCGTAGGTGGGGATCACACACCTGTTCCGCTCTGGGTGTAGTGTATCCGCAGGTTGTTCAGTCGGAGCCTGGACAGGTGTTAGTGGCTCTCGACAATCCACTTTTGGCTCTCCCAATACTCCGACCCCTCTAGCTCCGTCCACGGCACTGTTGCCTCCATTTTCGGACTCGGGTCATTGTCAAACCGCAGGAACTGCGTGTCGTCCACATGGCCCACGCAGATGAAGCGGGGCTCCCCGGGGCGGGCCGGGACATCGCGGTGTGCAAGTATATTATGGAGTGGGAGCCGGGGGGAGGCTGAGACCCCACCAGTGTCTGGGTGCGAGGGTGAAGGGGCCGGGCAGGGGGAGAGGGCGAAAGTGTTCGTGAGACGGAAAAGGGGCTAGGGAGAAGGGCGGGGCACAGGGTGGGTGGATCAGGGAGGAGCAGGATACCGGGCCGGGCTGGGCCGAGGTGTGGGGTTTGGCGCAGGTTGAGGAGAGGGCGGTCAGGGGACCCTTCTCGGTCCTGCTCTGCCACAGGGCGGCCCTCTCGCTCCTCCCCGGCCCAAGCCACCCCCTCCGAACTTCGCACTCACCTGCCCAGGTCTCAGGCAGGACAGGGCCCCTGACAGCAGCAGGAGGAAGATTGGGGGCGGCATAGTCCCGATCCTCCTGGTCCGGGAAGACTCTAAAACCTAGTACAGACTTTACACCCCTAAAGCCTTGACGCTGACTGACTTATGCGGACGGTCGTGTACAGGGAATTAGAACTGGGCGTGTACAGGGTGAAGGACTTGGCGTGGCGCAGCCTGTGACAGAGCAAAGTGGAGATGAATATTCCCTTTGCTTGACTTCCCACCCAAACACTGTTCCGAGGCCTGAAGCCCTGAGAACCAGCCTGAGGAGCTAGGGCCTTGTCCTGACCCTTGGCTCTGGCGTCTTTGCTTCTGCATTGAGGAGCCTATCTCACGCCGTCTCTCTGTATACCAGGGTCTGTTTAAATCAGCGATTCTCAAAATTTTTGTCTTTATGATCTGAATACACTCTCACAGATGAATGAGGATCCACAATAATTTTGTTGGTTATAGCTATCATATTTGCCTTACAAGAGATCAAAAATTTAAAAATACTTATTCATTTAGAATGATATTAACAACCCTACATGTTAATAGGAATAAAAAAAAATTATGAAAACTTTTTTGCAAAATAAAAAGTATAGTGACAATGTTAGGGGGACAGGATGTCCTGAGCAAGCTCCATACAGGCTTTGTGGACTCCACCCCCACTCCAGACCAAAGCCAGCAAGACATTGGGAATGACAAATCCCATCACCACCAAAGGGGGGGTTGCTGGGGCCTGAGGGTGGAGTTAAGCTGCCAGGTTTGGTATAAAACCAGACACGTGGACTTGTGTTGGCCGCACAGGGCTCTTGGCTCGTGGCCAGCTCTCAGCTGCCATTGGAATTCCGGGTCAGCAGAACTTGTAGGACGCATTCACGAATTTATCTCCCTCTTTTTCTCCCTGAGTTATTCATTTCTAAATTTCTCCTTCTTTTGTAAATAAACCTTTTATTAACCATTTGTGTGAGCCTGCAGTCAAGCATTAATAAGGCCCTTTTAAGCACACAGGTGAGGACCCACAGTCACACAACCCATTTCATATGGGGGTTGTCCTGTAAAAGTTTGGTGTTCAACGTGGTTGACCAGGTTACACCTGTGGTTGACCAGCCCAAAGTAACTTTCCCTGCGATGGTCACCGCAAGTGCCACTAGGTCTGCAGGACACAATGTGTAATGTTTGTCTCAGGTCTTGGAAAGTCTCTTTTTTTTCCCCCTTGTGTACAGCTCTCTCTTGTGGGTGTGTGTGTTTTTTTTAATTGATGTGTAACTTTATTTAATCAGGGTTTTTTTAATTTTATTTTTATATTCCCCATACAATTGCAACCCTCTTATTTTGAACCCAAACCCTTCTTTCCCCGCCCCCCACCCTCCATAGAATGTCTCTTGTTCATAGTTGTTTGTTGATTTTGATATTTTCTTTCTTTTAGTTATTCTTTTTCCTGGTTCCTTATTTAAATTTTCTAGATTCCTGCTATGAGTAAGACCATTCGGTATTTTTCTTTTTCTTTCTGGTTTATTTCGCTGAGCATGATCCCTTCCAGCGCCATCCATGTTGCTGCAAATTGCATGTCTTTATCTTTTTTGAATGCTGAGTAATATTCCATGGTGTATATGTACCACATCTTCTTGATCCAGTCATCTATTTTTGGGCATTTGGGTTGTTTCCAAAGCTTAGCTATTGTAAACAGTGCTGCTATAAACATAGGGGTGCAGGTGCTCTTTGGAATTGATGTTTCTGTGTCCTTTGGGTAAATACCTAGGAGTGGAATTGCTGGATCATATGGAAGCTCTATGTTTAGTAGGTCCAGAAATCTCCACACAGCTCTCCATAGTGGTTGGACCAGTTTGCACTCTTGTGGATGTGTTTTTGACTAAAGCCTGGCCTCAACCATGAGCTTAAGCAGTTTTCTCCCTAGCTTGAGTTCTTTCAGTTTTTTTTCCAGCCTTGAGTTTACGTAGCCTTTTTCCATTAAATATTATCACCAGATTGATAAATGTACATAATTTGATAAAACCTGGTATATGGCACATTTTTTTACTTCTGTACTTTTGTACTGGTTTACAAGCCATCCCTACTTTACAATCTTTGCTTCTGGGGTTTTTTTTGTAATGTGTGTAAGCGCCATTTGCTACATTCTTGGTTCTATGAGAGGTAGATGTTCTACTTCACATACTGAGAATGTGCAACAACACATTCAGGCTCTTAGCTAAGCAACAACAAATTCAGGCTCTTAGCTTAGCTATGCAACAACAAAATCAGGCTCTTGATTTAACTATTAAGAGTATGAGGGATGAAAACTGTACTTTTTTTTTAAGATTTATTTATTTATTTATACAAACACTGGGTACAGTCAAAAGCGCTGGAGGTGAGAGAATTTACCAGAGCCAGAGGGGAGAGCAGAGCAGGCAGACTGACGAAGTACACTGCTGAGGGGAGCAGCAGGCGGCAGGAGAGGTCTGCGCGCTGTGTGGGACCCTCGCCCGGTGACCGGGGATCAAACCGGCACTGCAGAGGCTGTGGGCAGCTTTGCAACCCAGCGCTCAACCACTGTGCCACCGGGGAGGACCCGAAAACCGTACTGTTTTTGAGTTAGCCTTTAAAAGCATGCAGGATCAAGCTTTTAAAAGTATACAGGACCAGCTACAGGCCGCCCTCCATAAATTGAATATGGCGGAGGCTCGGCTGATGGCACAGCGAAGAGATAAACCTTCCCCTTCCCACGAGGACTGCAAGAGGGCAGAGTTAGAAGAGGAGGATTATCATGTGTTAAACACCTTAAACACATCAGGACAAAGTCCTTCTCTGTGTGACAAGGCCCCTCCCGCGCAGACTCCTGAGGCTTCACAGCCTCCACTGGCCTACAGGGAAGAAAAAAAAAAAATGGCATCTCCCCCCACACTAAATGGGGCACCCACTTTTGCAGGAAGAGTCACCCTGAAGCAGGACAGTTTCCTCTCTGACAGCTGCCAGTGGGTGGCTTGAATGAACATGGGCGACCTGCTGGGTACTTTTGGTCACACAATCCCTTTAGCACCACGGACCTCCTAAATTGGAGGAGCTCTGTCCCCTTGTACCGGCAGGCTGCTAAGAGGATGGCGAACTTGTTTGCTTCTATCTTCCTCTCCCACTGCCAACTGGGCAGGTATACAGTCCATGCCTCAAACTTTGCTGACTCTGCACAAGCAGAGAATGGTTTTCAGGAAAGCCAGGGAGGAGGCTGACCATCTCCACCAACAGGACAGAGAATCCCCAGAGCCAGAGATGGTTGTCCCAGTGGTGGATCCCAAATGGGACCCCAACAATGGAGGAATGGCAATGTTAGAGCTCTACAAAAAATGTTTACTGGTAGCACTGCAGCAGGGAATCCCCAAACAAAAAAATTTTAACAAAATATTACAGCTTGAACAAGGAGCTAACGAGGATCCATTGGAGTTCCTTAAGAGAATTATTCAGACGTACACCAACCACACGGATGTTAACCTAGATGCCCCAGAAAATGCTCATCTGATCACTATGGCGTTCATCACACATAGTGCCCCAGACATAAGGAGAAAGTTAGCAGCGGTGGACGGCGTCAGAGATGAGTCTGTCCCAGGTAGTGGACTTGGCATTTTGGGTTTATAATAATAGAGAGGACAGGAGACAGAAGCCTGCAGCAGTTTTTGTACAAAGAGAGCACAGGACAGGGTTTCAGGGAAACAGTCACAGACTGAGACGTGAATCCAGAAGTGAACCCAGGAGAAGAGAACCCCTAGGGAGAAATCAGTGTGCTCACTGCAGGGAAGAGGGACATTGGAAGTGCAGTTGTCCCAGATTACAGGGGAGCAGTAGACACAATAATGACAGGAGACAGGACAGAAGACTGAGGACACCACGACAGGACGATTCACACAGGGGTGACTGGACGGAATATAGACAGAACACACAGAACCCGGAACCACGGAGAGAGGAAAGGAGAGAAATGATAGCACAGAGTAGAGGCTCAGATGAAGACAGGAGGGAAGACGGAGAGTAGAAGGAATCTAGAGCCAAGTGCAGAGGAAAGGAGACAAGTGATAGTTTATGGAGAAGGTTCAGATGAAGAATAGGGGTGCCCAGGGGCTGCACTAGATCTCAAGAAGCCCATTAGAATAACCCTCACAGAGCCCCAGGTAACACTCACTATGGGGGATCGTCTGATTGATTTATTGGTGGACACTGGAGTGACATTCTCAGTTCTGAATTCTAAGTTGACTAAAGAGAGCAAAGAGACCGCAGCAGTCACTGGGATCACAGGAAGGCCACAACAGAAAGCCTTCCTACAACCTCTGAAGTGCCGGCTGGGCACCACACAGCTCCAGCACAGCGTCCTGTACATGGAAGAGTGTCCAGTCCCTCTGCTTGGTCATGACCTTTTAAGTAAGCTTAACCCATGAATTATGTTCTCACCCAAAAATCTGAGGCTTCACCTACAGGTACTTCCAGAGCATGCACTGCAGTTCCAGATGTTATTTACTCAAGATGTTCCACCAAAAGGTGCAGTTTTACCTTCAGAAATCGTTGAACGAGTAAGTAAATGAGTATGGGCTGGTGGGACCCCAGGATGTGCGAAAAATGCAGAGCCTGTAAAGATAGAAGTGATTGAAGGGGGCCACCCTGGTGGCACAGCGTGTTGAGCGCTGAGCTTTGAAGCTGTCTGCAGCCTCTGCAGCGTTGGTTCGATTCCTGGCCAGCCAGGGAGATGCCCACATGGCAGGGCAGGCCTCTCCTGCCTCACCCACTGCTCCCCTCAGCAGGGTATCAGTCTCTCTGCCTGTTCTGTTCCCCTCTCTGTCTCTGGTGAATCCTCTCACCATCCCTCGCTTCTGCCCTGTACCCCAGTTTTTGTATAAAAATAAATAAATCTTAAAAAAAGAAGAAGTGATAGAAGGGAACAAAACCCCAAGGAGGAAGCAATACCCCTTAAAGGAGGAGGCCTTGAGGGGAATTGAGCCAGTGTTAAAAAGATTCCTTCAATCTGGACTCATTCGGCCCTGCCGCTCACCGTACAACACTCCGATGTTGCCAGTGAGGAAACCCCATACAGGCGAGTACCATTTTGCCCAATATTTAAGGGCCATTAATGACATTGTCCAGGATTTATATCCCAACTGTGCCTAATCCCTACACCTTATTAACTGCTATACCTGGTGACTTTGGGTGGTTTTCCATTTAGATCTTAAGGATGCCTTTTTCTGTGTCCCAGTAGATGTTCAGGATCAACTGCTTTTTGCCTTTGAATGGCAAGACCCTAAGTCCAAGAGCACCCTCCAGTATTGCCGGACTGTGCTTCCACAGGACCTCCCTGGTAGTGCAAGGGGTAAAGATACAACCTATGAAGCTATCAGCAGCCACTGCAGCAGGAGTTCTAGCCCCAGCCAGGGAGTTACCCACATGGCACAGCAGACCTCTCCTACTCGCCCGCTGCTCCCCTCAGCAGTGTATTTCAGTCAGTCTGCCTGTTCTGTTCCCCACTCTGTCTCTGGTGAATCCTCTTGCCCCCCACGCCTCTGGCCTGTACCCCAGTTCTTATATGCATAAATGAATCTTAAAAAAAAAAAAAAAAAAAGAGTTACAGGTATCCCAGAAGGTGAGGAGAAAGACCAAGGCACTGAGAAACTATTCAAGGAAATTAAGCATGGAGTTTGGTAATTGTGTCACCATTGCTTCATTAGCTATTAAAAAAAATAATAACTTTAGTCATGTAAGATGTTAACAAAGTGGAAATGGTGTGGGGTAAACAAGAACTGTACTACCTTTGCGACTTTTCTGTAAATTGAACAGTATTCTTTAAATGTTATTTTTTTTTTTTAATGTCCTCAACACTGAATAGGTTGTAGAAGGAAAAAATTACCTACTTTCCAGTTTTCCCAGGTTTTGTTATCCAGGGACTGGAGAGAGGGGTCCTGGGGAGAAAAGCTGGAAACCTCACACACAGGGCAGGCTCCAGAGTCTCTTCTCCTCTGAGCCCTGCTGCTCTGACTCCTCACAGAGCATCTCACCCCAGGACGCCGCCCTCCAGGACCCCCAACTCAGCCCCCGCCCCATCACGGCGGCTTCACCAGAATCCGGAGCAGCGCGGCAGCGCCCCCGTGTGGCCACAGGGCTGAGCACAGGAGCCCAGAGCAGCCCTTTCTCCTGCTCAGCCAGGCCCTCCCCAGGCTCCCTGGGCTCCCAGCGGCAGGACAGGGATCTGCACACAAGGGGGCGCCCAAGTCTGTGTCAGTTTCAGGGTCCTTATTTTTAGTCTCCAGTGGACATAACAACTGATTCCCAGGTTCTGGGAAAATCCCCAAATATAAAGGTTGCCTAAGTCTGTTGGGATGGAAACTTAGATTCCAGGGTCCCTGTAATTTGTTTCTGCTTCTGCTTCCAAGGACGAAAGCCCCTCCTCCTGGGATCACCTGACATTCTCCATCCTTTGCATCAGGGGAGCCCCTAGGCACTGACTAGGAGGATGGGGAGACTCCCGGGAAAGAGAGCAGAGGATGGAAATGGGGGCTTTAGGAGACAGAGGTGGAAAGAGGTGCGGGGGAGCCATGAGGACCAGGCAGGGAAGGGGCAGCATAGGGGACACTGTGAGGGGAAGGTCTGTGTGGGTGACACGGGCTCTCACTGGGGAGCTGGAGCATCTGTCTCACCTGGGGGGATGCAGCAGTGCTGGCCTGTGACTGCCCAGGGAACGGAGCACATCCGGGGCCTTGCCTGTCCTTGCAGGGCTGGTGTCACCCACACACACGCACATGCTGGTGAAGGAGAGGACTGTAACAGGGGGTACCCAGGGGAGAGTTCAGGTTCCTGCCCCACCCAAGGAGGGTGGAGCTGAGCGGGGCGAAGCAGCTGGAGAGGAGGCTGAGGAGGAAAGAAGCAGGATGGAGCCAGAAGGAGACCTGGGGGAGGCACATGGGGCAGAGACACGTGAAGAAGCTGCACTTGCTTCTTGGCCTTGGACTTGGTGAAACAGACATGGGTGAGAAATCCATGTGGAGGTGACAATGGCAGCTTCTATCTTGATTTTGCTCTTTTCCTTCCAGACTTGTCAGCCTGTCCACCCCTTTCTATGGGTACCCGCCAGGAGGTGCTTTAGACTGTGACGGGCTTTCAGGCCCTGCTTTAGGCCAACCCTGTTTGGCTGAACATTTACCCACCAGGGAATAGTGACTTTGGTGCTTGATTTGGAAACTTTATTCTTTCCTTTTTCTTTGTTGCACACTAATTGCACTTAAGCTCCTTTCCAGTAAAGATCTTACATGTCTTGTCTTGATGCGGGGGATGGCAGAGAGATGGGGGAGATTGATAGTAAAGGGGAGTCCCCCTCCTCTTCCAGAACATCCCTGCTCAGTTCCCCAATGCTGGGGTGGCAGGGAGATTCAGGGAGCCAAGAGGAGGGTAGAGCAAGGCCTGTGCCACCCTGGGGGCTAATAATGGGGCTCCAGGGCCCCACTCCCTGCAGGCAGGTCAGAGTCAGTCCTGCTTACAGTCCCAGGCTGCTGACAGCCCCTCTGTGCTGTGACCCTGCAGACACCGCTCTGGGGATTGTGTGAAAAATAAATGAATAGCAAAATTAAATGGAATCTTAAAACACTAGGAATAATTTTTTAAATTCAGGTTTATTTTGAAGCACACTTGTCTGCTATCAGGACCTTGACTGTCATGTGACTTACTCAGTCTCCACTATTTTTTGTAAGAAAACAGCCACTGATCACTTTATTGCCTTAATTTTTTTTAATAGTTTGTACCAATCACTTCATCCTTTGCACCTAAAACAAAAATCTGGCAACTCGCAGTCTCTGAGGGGGAGGCAGCAGGAGGGGCCTCACTCAGAGGCTCCAGCTCCGGGTCCCACGAGGCTGCGATGGGGACGAGATGTTGGCGGATCTGAAGGGCCATGATCAGTGTGGAAGGATCTTCCCTTCCCCAGCCCTGGGCAGCCAGAGCCCACTCTCTGCTTCTGGGAACAGGCCTGGGAACTTCTCTCTAAATACACCCCAGGTGATCCTGATGGCACAGACTTGCAGTCAGGCATTTGGGGTCCCCAAGCCCAAAGCATGCTGTTGCACAGGAACATACTCCACTGGGTGCTGGGGTCACAGAGAACCACGTGACCCCGCCCTGGAGGACCTACAGCCTGGGGTGTGTAAGGAGAGAAGGGCTGCAGTAGCTGCCTAGAGGGGGCCAAGGCAGAGCTGGAGAGTTTCCTTCCTCAGCAGGAAGAGGACATGGGAGTTCGGTCTGGAAAGCCAGAAGTGGGCACAGGAATAGAAGTGGCTCAGGGAGCTGTTGAAGGCCAGCTACGTGACCTCAGCAGTTACTTTCTCTGTGTGACCTCGGGGATCCCTCCCCACCACTCTGTGAATTGGGAAGTGATACTGTCCTGACACCCCTCCCCCACACCCCCTCAGAAACAAGGACATGGAGACTGAGGGTTATGGCAGTGTCCAGGTCTGAACCCCAGCCACCTGGTTAATGTCTGGGCCTCTAGACCAACACCATCCTGCAAACTGACCAGGGGACCAAGGAGGCAGTGACCCTGGAGCCCTCACCACCCACTCCAGATACCACACATTTCTTACCTGGATTTGACTAAGGACAAAAGCACAGTAGTAAGTCATCATGTCATCACCCTTTATGGAAATGAATTGAACTCACCAAAGAAAAAGACACAGAGTGACTGGTTGTACCAAAAAATAAAACCCAACTTTATGCTGTCTCCAGGAGACTGGTTCAAAACAGTTCTTGGGAAAAACACAAGAAAATTGGGCACCCCAAAATTTGCAGGGGCTGCCATATAGGATAAAATAAGCTTCCAGCAAAAAAGGTAACAAGAGACAGAGATGAACATCATACGATTAAGGACTCCTACATCAGGAAGACATAACACTCATCAATACACATGCACCAAACAAAGGAGCAGCAAAATACATAAGGCAACTATTAACAAATCTGAAAACATATATTGGCAGCAACACAAGAGTAGTAAATAAATTCAACACCCCACTTTCATCAAGGACACACCACCTGACAGAACTCCGGGAAACTATAACTTTAAGTGAGAAATTAGACCATCCAGGCTGAGTAGATATTTATAGGGCGCTACACTCCAAAAAGCTAAATAATCTTCTTGTCAGGTACACCTGGAATAGCCTCCAGAATACTTCACTTGTTGGGTCACATAACAAGTGTCACAAATTCATGATGACTGAAATCATATAAGTATCTCTCTGATCACAATGGTATCAAACTTGAAGAACTATAAAAGGAAACCAGGGGGAAAAATAACATGTGAAGGTTGAACAACACACTACCAAATCACTCTTGGGTTAAGAAGGAAAGCAACCAAGAAATTTAAAAATACCTTGAGACAAATGACAACCTATCAGTGGGCACAGCACAAGCAGCACTAAAAGGGGAATACAGAGCAACACAGGCCACACCTAGAGAGCTCAGGTAAAGAATCTAAGCAGCTAGAAAGAACAAATGAAACCAAGAGACAGTAGAAGGAAAAAAATATTAGAGCAGAAATAAATGACAGAGAAATCAAAGACAGATTAAAAAAAATCAATGAAACCAAAATATGGTTCTTTGAAAAAAATAAACAAAAGACAAGTATTTTACTACACTTTCAAGGAGAAAAAAAGGAAAAAAACCTAATAAATAGAATAAGAAACAAAAGGGGAAAATTTACAACAGACACATTAGGATACAAAGGATCATAATACCAAATATCTATACATCATAATGCCAAATATCTGTATGTCGATAAATTGAATGACCTCAAATAACCTAGAAGAAAGTGACAAATTCTTAGAAGTATACAACCTTCTGAGACTGAGTCAGGAAGATTCAGAACAAAGCAACTATAAGCAAAGACACTAAAAGTTGAATCAAAAGTTTCCTGAAAATCAAAGCCCAGGACCAGACATTTTCAACTCTTAAAAAAAACAGAGGAAGAGGGAATGCTGCCATCACATCTCATGAGCCCAACATTCCCTTGATACCAAAAGCAGAGAAGGACATCACACAAAAAAAGAAAGCTACAGACCAATCCCTGATGAACATAGATGCAAACACCCTCAACAAGACCTTAGCAAACCAAATTCAATTACACATGAAAAAGGATCACACGTCATGACTGAGTGGGCTTTATCTCAGCAACACAAGGATGGGTCAAAATTTGAGAAAAATCAATTAGATTTCCACTCACACCAGTAAAAATGTCTATTATCAAAAGTCAAGAAATAAATTCTGTGAGGAACAAGGATTAAAGGACCCTTGTGCACTATTGGTTGGATGTAACTGATGCAGCCATTTGGGAAAACAATATGGTGGTTCTCAAAAAAATAAAAAAGAAGTGCAATATGATCCAGTATTTGCACCTCTGGATATTGACCTGATGAATAAGAAAACACTTATTCAAAATGAGACAGGGCCCCTATTTTCATTGCAGTGCCATTTACAATTGCCAAAATAGGGAACAACCCAAGTTCTAAAGAACAGATGAATGGATTAACAAAATGTGATTTATATACATCATACACACACATAATGGAATAGTACTCAGATACTGCAAAAAGAAGAAATCTCGCCATTTTCAACAATGTGGATAGAATTTCAGGGAATTTCAGTATACTGTGTCAAATTGAGAAAGACAGATACCATAGGATTGTACTCATTTGTGGAATATGAAGGGAAAAAGGCAATCAACAACCACAACAAAATGGCAGTCACCAGAGAGGACGGAGGGTAGAGGGAATATCTTGGTGAAGGATTGTGATTGGACTTTTGCTTGTGGGTATGTGTGAAATATACAGTTGCCTGCTGAACAGCTCTACACCTCACATCTATGCAGTGTGTAAATTAATGTTACCTCAATTATAAAAAGAAGAAAAAGCTTCACCCAGCCTGCTCCCCAGTCAGAGCCCTCTACCTGATGAGGCCTGGGAAGACAGGACAGGACCGTGCTGTCCTCGTGAGCCCCCTGCACCTCAAAAGAGCCACTTCTCACCTGTGCTGCCCCAGCTTGGCCTGAGCCCCTCCTCTCTCACCTGGAGACACACAGACTAGTCTCTTCTGCCACCTGGGAGCTGAACCAGGCCCTGGTCGGCTCACAGCCTGGCAGGGGCTCTCCATCCCCACAGTTACCCCCAGCCTCACAGGGTGGCCCCTTCCCAGTCCTCTGACACCCACTCGTGTCCCTCCCTCTCCTTCTGCTCTAGCTGATGCTCACCCCCTCTGCCCTTGCACCCCTGGCACCAGCCAGCCCCCACAGGCTGTTCCCTCCATGGGAACCTCACTCCCGAACATCCCCTTCCCAGGGCTTTGCTTCCATCCCACCATCTGCACTGACCCCCTTGATGGACACAGCTGCCCCCACAACCCCCTTTCTTGCTGCCCCACCTGCTCCCTGCCTGTCCCTCCTCTCAGCCCCTCTACAGGATGGGGTGGGTTTCTTGTCTTTATTATTCACTGTCTCCTGCATGAAAGCAGCTCTCTGAAGTTAGAGAATGTCTCTGTTTTGTACACAGCACCAAGCACATAACATACAAATATTGGTGGAGTTAAATGAATTAGTAACTGACAAGTGTTTCTTCTTTTTTTTTTTTTAAAGATTTATTTTTATTTTATTTTATTTATTTATACAAGCACTGGGTAGTCAGAAGTGCGGGAGGGTGAGAGAATTCACCAGAGCCAGAGCAGGGAGCAGAGCAGGCAGAGGGACCGAAGTACACTGCTGAGGGGAGCAGCGGGCGGCAGGAGAGGTCTGCGCGCCATGTGGGACCCTCCTCCGGTGGCTGGGGAGCAGCCGGGGATCGAACCGGCGTCGCAGAGGCTGTAGGCAGCTTCGCAACCCAGCGCTCAACCGTTGCGCCACCGGGGAGGCCCTGTGTTTCTTTTTTTTTTAATTTTTTTAATTTTTTACATCATTGTTCATTTAAAAAAAAAATTGCTCCCCCACCCTCAGGTGTAGTCCCCATAGAATTTCCTTCACCAATGTATCCGTGCACCAGCACCACAGACCCCTGTGCTCCTCCCTCCCTCCCTCTGATCCCTCTCCCTCCTCCTCCCTGCAGGATGTCTTTCATTTATAATTGTCTGTTTTTGCTTTATTGTGTTTTGTACTGTTGTTATTGTTTCTTCAGAGAAGTCTGAAGTTAACCTGATTGGTTTTCCCTTATAAGGTATCTGTTTCTTCCCCCTAAGTTAACTGACAAGTGGTTGATACAGATAAATCAAAAGTAAACAATGAGGGGATAGGTATTTTCACATTTTTGATAGTTCACTTTTTGAAACATCATAACCCCTGACTGAGCAATTGTCATCCCTCCCCCTCTTGTTACAGCTCAGAGACTGCTCTTAACTGTGTCATCACAATAGTTTTTGGGGAGCACCCCCATCTTTTATATCTATCTGTCTATCTACCACATCATTCTACATTTTTGTGGAATGTATGCTTTCTCCTCTTGTAACAGGGTAGTGCCCATGAAAAGGAGAAGTTCCAGGTTCCCTGCCCCACCCAAGGTAGGGTGGAGCTGAGCAGGGAGGAGCAGAAGCTGGAGGAGGAAACTGGAGAAGGAAAGAAGCAGGACAGAGAGCCAGAAGGAGACCTGGAAGAGGCACATGGAGCAGAGAGAACTGTGAAAAAACTATGCTTGCCTTTTGGTTGTGGACTGGTTGAAACAGATGTGGGTGAGACCCGTGGGGAGGTGAACAAATGGCAGCATTATCTTGATTTTGATTTTGTTCTTTTCCTTCCAGACTTATTTTGTTGTTTCTGATCCTTTTCTGTGGGTCTTCACCAGAAGCTGCTTTAGACTTGGGGCAGGCTTTGGGCCTTGCTCGGGGCCAATCTTGTGTGGGTGAACTTTTACCCACAAGAGGACGGGTAACTTTAGGTGCTTGATTTAGAAACTATAGTCTTTGTCTTTTCTGTATTGTTTACTCACTTTATTAAAGTTCCTTTCCATTAAAGTCTTATACGTTTTGTGTTGATGAGGCAGATGGCAGAACCTATTTAGAGCAGGCAGGTTTGAGGGTTCTGGGGTGCCCCTCTCCCTGCCCTGTAATACTCTCAGGTATAGTCCCCTTAAAATTCCCACCACCAGTTCACCCACGCACCATCAGCATTGTCCTTTGCGTTCTTCCCTCTTCTGTTTCAATCCCTCTCTCTCCCCTGGGAAGTACCCCAATTTTTCTAGAGCCAGGGTCCCCCCACACAGCCATCCTTCCTGAAGGAAGAGCTCCAGACCTCAGGGCCCTACCCACTCGAGGGAGACAGTGTTATGAAAAACTATTTTGCTAGGCTAGAAAGGACCAAAGGGCACTCCAAGGACAAGTGGGTACAGGTTTCATTATTATCACACTAGTGGGCACCAGACAGGAGAGCCTCCCCTCTAAGATCTGGGCCACGAACATACGCAAAGATTTCCATTTATACTCAGTCATTTCAGCATTTGTTACACTGATAAATTTGACAGATTTCCTTTTATTTGTAGTGCGCAGGCCATTTGGTAGAGCACAGGGTTGTTTAGGCAAAGGCGGGGGGTGGGGGGGTGTGGTTAGACAAGGATCTGTGCTATGGGAGGCGAAAGGAGCCAGCCACTTGACTCCTTTCTTTTGGAATGAGGCCCTGTTAAGATAGAGACCAGGGCCTCCCTGGTGGCGCAGGCAATTGAGCACAGCGCTGTGAAGCTGTCCACAGCCTCTGCAGTGCCGGTTCGATCCCCGCCTGCTTGGGAGCAAAACACCTGGCGAGCAGACCTCTCCTGTCTTGCCCCCTGCTCCCCTCAGCAGTGTATTTCATCAGTCTGCCTGTTCTGTTCCGCGCTCTATCTCTGGTGAATCCTCTCCCCCCGCCCCGCGCATCTGGCCTGTACCCCAGTTCTTGTATAAATAAAATAAAAATCTTTAAAAAAAAAAAAAAGAGACCAATCATAAATTGCTCAGAGGGGAACTTGAAAATGCTAAGATGGTAAACGTGCTAATTGTGCCAGGCGGGTGTGATGGGCCCTTTTACTGCATCAGTTGTTTCATTGCTTTCCCCATCACCATCAGTTTCAACATTACTTTGGACAGTTTCCACTTCAACAGAACAGGGAGGACACTGTAGGGTAAATGATTGTCAGGCTTTTCTGCTCTTCCGCCATTAGGATTGATGATGGATCCCTGCGGTCCTGAATGCATGTCTGATGGCGGGCACCTGAGAAGGGTGTGGGCATGCGCAGGTGGGTGCACCTGGGCTGAGACGGGGCTTGTAAGGGCAGCGTCGCAGAATGGAAAACGACCAGAAGTGAGAGAACGAGACCATGAGAGAACGCTGGAGTGCCCAGAAAGAGTGAAGATTCTTTTTCTTTTCTTTTTTTTTTTTAAGATTTATTTATTTATGCATACAAGAGCTGGGGTAAAGGCCTGCGATGTGGGGAGGAGGAGGGTGAGAGGATCCACCAGAGACAGAGTGGCAGATTAACTGAAATACACTGCTGTGGGGAGCGAAAAAAAAAAGTGAAGATTCACCGAGGGCTAAGAGGCCTGCCAGCCTCCAGGCCCCCAGGCACATGGCAGGCAGGGGTGTGTCCAATAAGAGCCTGAAAATCCCAATAAAAGCCTGAAAAAGCCACTGAGGGCTCGAGGACTCCTTCACACTTCTGCATGGGTTCATAGAGATCCTACTCTGAGCCATCATGGCCTTCGGTCATCACACTCACTTTTGGACCCCAGGGAGCAGCTGGAGGAGGAGCAGCAGGGAGGGAAGACGCAGAGCACAGAGCTGGGACAGGAGCAGGCGCCATCTCCTCAGGGCTGGGGAGAGACAGGGCAAGAGGCAGCCAGGCCCACACAGAGGAGGAGGGCAGCCAGGAGCTCCAGGCTCAGGGGGGAGAAGGGCACAGGAACCCCCACCAGCAGGAGCAGGGCCCTTCCTGGTGAAGCTTTAGGCCCTGAGACCAAGGACATACCTGGCTCCTCTCAGGGCTGCTGAGCCTCTGTGCTACTAGAGACCAAGAGGTTTATTGGAAAAAAACATCCTCCCTTTCCTTCCCACCCTGTGGAACCCACACCCCAGACCCACTCTGCTCAAAACACTGAACCCCTCCATTCCCAGCACGTGGTCCCGGGTGCAAACTGCTCTACCCTCCTCCTCATCACCCAGTGACTTCCCAGGTCAGAGGCCCAGACCCAGGCCCCCCATGAAGGACAGACCAGCGCCTGCTTGTGGTCCTATCCCCCTCAGTGTGAGCATGTGTCATGGAGAAGCATCAGGACACACAATATTGTCCCCAAGGAGTTGGGGTCCCCCCCACAGGCCCCTGTTCTGTTCTGCTCTGTCTGCTTCATTAGTTCACCTGAAGGTCAGTCCCTCCCCAGCCCTGACCTGCCAGGGCCAAAGACAAAGTCCTGCCTCAAACAGCAGGAACCTGGTCAGATCCCCACTGAGGGCTTAGTCCTCCTCCTGGGGGATTCCTGCCTCTGGGTGAGGATCCAGTGGAGACAGAGCAGTAGAGAAGGGAAATGAGTCCTGATCAGAGAAAACACCCTCAATCAGCAGGCAGAATGAGGGGTACCCCGGGACACCCAAATCTGTATGCTCCAAATGGCTTTTGCCATCTGCCTCATAAAGGCAGAGCACACTCTGAGTGTGAAAGAACACACCAGAGGAGCACCAGAGGGGAAGGGAAGATGGTGTTACAGGGCAGGGAGACGGGCACCCTGACCCAGCAAACCTGCCTGCTCTAAATAGGTTCTGCCATGTGCCCCATCAACAGAAAACATATGAGACTTTCATGAAAAGTAAATTTAATACAATTAGGGAACGATACAGAAAAGACAAAGAATAGGGGCCTACCCGGTGGCGCAGCAGTTGAGCGCTGGGTTGTGAGGCTGCTCGCAGCCTCTGCGGCGCTGGTTCAATCCCCGGCTGCTCCCCGGCCACCGGAGGAGGGTCCCACATGGCGCGCAGACCTCTCCTGCCACCTGCTGCTCCCCTCAGCAGTGTACTTCGGTTCTTCTGCCTTTTCTGCTCTGGCTCTGGTGAATTCTCTCATCCGCCTGCGCTTCTGACTGTACCCAGTGCCCGAATAAATAAATAAATCTTTAAAAAAAAAAAAAGACAAAGAATATAGTTTCTAAATCAAGCACCCAAAGTTATCCATCCCCTCATGGGTAAAAGTCTACCCAAACTGGATTGGGCCTGAGCAAGGCCTCAAAACCTGCCACAAGTCTGAAACTCCAGTGGGGACCAACAGAAAAGGATCAGAAACAACCAGACAAGTATGGGAGGAAAAGAGCAAAATCACAATCAAGGGATAACCTGCCATTGTCACCTCCCCACGGGTCTCTCACCCACATCTGTGTCACCCAGTCCACGACCAAAAGGCAAGTGCAGTTTCCTCATGTGTCTCTAGGCTCCATGAGCCTCCTCCAGGTCTCCTTCTGGCTCCATCCTCCTTCCTCAATCTCCTCTTCAGCTTTTTGTCTCCCTGCTCAGCTCCACTCTCCTTTTGGGTGGAGCAGGAAACCTGGAACCTCCCCCTTACCTGGAGACCATCCTGTTACAATGGGATAACAGTTTCCCAACAAAACACTGAAAGTTAACCACCCTGTAGGGTAAATGATTGTCAGGCTTTTCTGCCCTCCCACCATCAGCATTGCATGCCTGATAGAGCACTTGCATTTTGTTACATTGTTATATACAGTTGTATTGTTTATTTCCATGGGCCAGGGCTGCAGTATTTATACTGGCTGAGAGAAGCAGAGAATACAGGAGAGGGACAACTGCCAGAGAGCCCAGGAAAGAGTGCCAACCTCCTGGCACCCCAGCACCCCTGTCTGCCGTGTACGTGGTTGCTGCACTACATGTAAAAGTTCAATAAAAGCCTGAGAAAGCCACCGAGGGCTCCAGGTCTTTTCTTAACACGTTTGCTCAAATCATAGAGAATCAGTTCTGTGCCTTTCTGGCAGGACCACATCCCCTCTCCCCACTGTAGATGACCAGCCAGACTTCCTGCGGGGAGGAGCTGCAGCTGCAGGATGTACCCCACCCCCACCCCAGCTCAGCACAGTCCAGCCCCTAAATCCACCCACCTCATGGGAGGGGAGCAGGAAGTGACTTGGACCCAAAACTGCCACAGGAGGACACAAGTCTGTCTCCCCATTAATGCTTCCTTTTGTTCTAAGTGGAGAAGGAAAAGAGGGAGGGTGCAGAGCACAGAGCAGGTGTCCCTGGACAACACTAGGGGATCCTGGACACCCTGCAGGAAGGACACTCACCCCCTCACTGCCTCTCCCAGCCCTTCAGGGCCTGTTCCTGCTGCTCTGTCAGCCCACACTCTTCCTTGTTCTGTCTTGTCAGATATTAATGGTCGTGATCCAGATGGGTTCATCATTTACTTTCCTCTTTAATGGACATATGCCTCTAATCTTTCTATTGTTTCAAGTGCTTTTGAAATAGTTCCAGGTAAATACCTAAGGTTGCTGAAAGACAATGAAGAATGTAAAATGAATTGTAATTTTAAAATACAGCTACTGATGGGAAGAAGTAAACCCCTTTCTCCAACGTGCCATCCAGTGAAGTTTATGTAGACAAGGTTACAATGAGGGGGTCACAAGGAAAGGCTCTTCGATAAACGGTGCTGGGGACACTGGACAGCCACGTGCAAAAGAATGAAACTAGACCACTGTCTCCCACCTCACACAAAAATCAACTGAAAATGGATAAATAGGCTGGGACTTAAGACCAGAAACCATAAAATCCATTGAAGAAAACAAGGACAGAACGCGCCATGACATACAAAAAAAAAATAATGTGCTCAGTCTTTGTAAAGTCAGTGTTGAATAATCTCTCTCTCTCTCTCTCTCTCTTTAAAGATTTATTTATACAAGAACCAGGGTGCAGGCCAGATGTGCGGGAGGGTGAGAGGATTCACCAGAGACAGAGTGGGGAACAGAACAGGCAGACTGACTGAAATACACTGCTGAGGGGAGCAGCGGGCAAGACAGGAGAGGTCTGCCATGCCACTGCAGGGGCTACGGACAGCTTCACAGCACTGCACTCAACTACCTGCACCGCTAGCGATGCCCTAATTTCTCGTATTTACAACCATTCCCTGCTTGCTGCCGTGCTTTTCTTCTGTCACCTTCTTCACATAACTGTGGTCTCTTTCCTTCAAAGGAAGAATGCGCCTCCAACTCTACCCCACAATGTAAATTATTGTCCATAGTTGAAGTCAAAGAAGAGATGAATGTCTGTATGGTGAGCTGAGCCATTAATAAGTGGCCTTAAGATTTGAAGACACGAAAATCACCACCATGAATGGAAACTGAATGGCTTCATCAACACTATCCCCAGGGCCTCAGGGATCAAACCCCTGATCCACACTTAACCTGCAACCTGAGTGTCACTTCCTCCTTGTCTACCTGTGGGAAGAATCATCATGTGAGACAAGGGAGGAGTCAGCCCACGCAGTCTTAAAGGAATCTTCTAATCCTGGAATACTGTGACTAAAGACCCAGGTCAGGACTGGGAAAAATGAAGAAAGGAGGTGAGGGGGACTGGACCAAATGCCTTCTGGGCAACACACGTGTGTGGATGGTACTTCCTGTTAACCAGGCAGGGCAAGTTCTCGTGGGACATGAAAGCCCCCAGTGGACAAGATCCCCCAGTCCCTTCCCTACCTGAGTGCTTCTTCCTCCACATCACAGCTGCAGCCACGGCAGCTCCAGTGAGCACAGCTCCAAGGAGAACCAGGCCAGCAGTGATGCCCGCGGTGGGGATGGAGGGCTGAGGAGGGGGCACTGGAAGGGAAGGGAAGGGGAGACCCCAGTCCTTAGTCTGACCCTTTGAAGTTCTCAGAGGGCTCCTGATTCTCCTGAGAAGAGGCTCAATGCCCAAGTCCCCCTAGTTATCCTATCTCAAGATAAGGGGCTCCAGCAGCCCTTCATGCTGCACATGGCACTTGTATCTCTGCTCCTCTCCAGAAGGCACCACCACAGCCGTCCACTTCTGGAAGTTTCCATCCCCCAAGCCTGGTCTCTACCTGCTCCGTGTCCTAGGCCAGGTCAAGGTAATATTCACAGGGTAGAAGCCCAGGACCCAGAACCTAAGGGTGATGTCATGCTCAGAGATGGGGTGCTGGGTCACACGTGCCCTTTGGGGGCCTGAGTGGGAAGAATCAGACATTTTATGGTTTCTATTTCCTCTATGGTCACTGAAGCAGCCTCATGACCATCCTCAGAATGGACAGGAAAACATGCTTGGAGGGAGGAAGCACAAACCCCTAGAAACCAGCCTGGTCTGAGATTCCGGGATAGCAGGTGAGAGCCCAGGGTGGGATGCAGGTCTCTAAGCATTTTGCTACTGACTTGGGTGGAGGGTGATGACACAGACAGGCAGGAATTATATCCCCAAAAATGTTCTCTGACCAAAAAACAAGATATCGAGAGAGAAACTCATTGTTCCTACGATGGCTGCCGGTGAAAAGGGTCCTGTGCAGGGTGATTTCAGGGATGGTCTTCCCTCTCTCAGGAGAAACTGGATTCCTTAGCTGTCCTTCAGAAACAATAGGACCCTCTGGGCCAGTCTCTATACAGAGCTTGAAAACTTGAGAGACAGTTCTCTCTCTGACCAGAAGGGGGCGTTTTCTGACAATTAAGTGTTCCCTGTGGGGTGTGAGCCTCAGGGAGATCAAAGGCCCTGTAGCCCCTCTTACCTCTGAGCTGCAGGGCCTCCTTCCCCATCTCCAGGAGACTTGGGATCCACTCCAAGTACCTGCCCTCCAGGTTGTTCATTTCGTGCTTTACCCAAACTCCCTCCTCCACTATGGCAGGTGCCATAGCCTCTGGGAATCACTGCAACCCTCACTAGGGGCAAAGGTCTCTGGGGAATGGGAGCTGTGACCTGGCCCTGGGCAAGCATTGTTCACTGTCCTAGCTCTGGTTGAAGCAGCCATGCAGGTCCTCCAGGAGCCATTAGGGCAGCTTGAACCTCTGTGCCTATTGTCTTTGGTTCTGTCTCCTTGTCCAGGTCCTCCTGCCCCACCTGCTCTGCCCTGGGCTCCAGCATCTCCACACTGACCTGGAGATTTGCTGTCAAACCGCCTGAACTGTGCGTGGTCCATGTAGCCCACTGCGATGTACCGGGGCTCCTTGAGGCTGGCCTGGGAGGTCTTGATTTCTAAAAGCCTTAAAGAGTGGGAGCCTGGGGGCAGGAAGGGGTGAAAGTAGGGCTGAACCTCCTCCCTACACTGGTCCTGAGTCCCAGGGAGATGGGGCATGAGAGGAGAAAGTGTTCAGGAAGGGAGGAGGCTCGAGAGCTTGAAAAGGGGCATCAGGTGGAGAAGGAGTGGGACTCAGGGGGACAGAAGAGGGAGCTAGGGTTGGGGGGACAGAAAGGGACTAGGATTGAGAGGAACCGTGGGGGGACAGAGGAGCCTAAGGCAACAGCCTCTACCAGAGAAGCCTTTTCCCTCCTCCCTGCTCTCACCAGCCCAGGTTTGGGCCACAGCCCTGGAGAGAAGCAGCAGGAGGAGGGTTGGGGGCCCCATGACCAGCACTACTGAGGTCTGGGGAGCTTCTGACTCTAGGCTGGTGGGTGGAAACTTACCTGGGGTCCATGCTGATTGGCTTCCCTGGGAACCATCTAGGCACTGGGGAATGAGAACTGGGGATGAGCATTCACAAGGGTCCAGGGCCCAGCACAGGTGGTGGAGACAGAAGTGAAGCAAAGGGGGGAAGTGCGGTATCCCCAACAGTAACCTTCCTGCCCTAGACACAGCCCTGGGGCCTGGAACTATGAGAACCAGACTAGGGGACCTGGGGCTTTGCTCTGCTCCCTCCTCTCCTCACCCAAAGCTTCCTCACCCTGTCTCCGTGACCCAAGCGCTGGGTCTGCGATTCTCAGTCATTTTCCTTCCAGTAAATAAGTGAGGACACCAAGTATACTTTTGTGTATGAGATATCGCTTCCCATATTTACCACACTGGGAATAAAGCTGTGTTTAATCATGTAACTATTTCATTTGGAATAATATGAATAACCCAATGCATGTTGACAGAAAGTGTTCTTTTTTTTAATAAATTACTTTATTTTATATACTTCTTACATCATTTTTCACTTTTGCATAATGTATGCATTTTCATTTTGGTTATATTCCCCATACAATTCCCAGCCCTTTTTCTGACCGTAATCCCTCTTCTTCTCCCCCCGCCCCCACTGTAGTGTGTCTCTGGGCTATAGTTGCTTGTTGATTTTGATTTTTTACTTTATTGCAATTAGTCTTTATCCTGGTCTCTTATTTAGGTTTTCTAAATTCCTGCTATGACTGAGACCATACGGTATTTTTGTTTTTCTCTCTGGCTTATTTTGCTGAGCATGATCCCTTCCAGCTCCATCCATGTTGCTGCAAATTACATGAGTTTATCTTTTTTGATTGCTGAGTAATATTCCATTGTGTATATGTACCACATCTTCTTGATCCAGTCATCTATTTTTGGGCATTTGGGTTGTTTCCAAAGCTTAGCTAATGTAAATAGTGCTGCCATAAACATAGGGGTGCAGGTGCCCTTTGGAATTAATGTTTCTGTGTCCATTGGGTAAATACCTAGGAGTGGAATTGCTGGATCATATGGAAGCTCTGTGTTTAGTAGGTCCAGAAATCTCCACACAGCTCTCCATAGTGGTTGGACCATTTTGCACTCCCACCAGCCATGCAGGAGAGTTCCTTTTTCTCCACAACCTTGCCAACATTTGTTGTTGCTAGTTTTTTTCATATGTGCCATTCTCACTGGTGTAAGATGGGTCTCATGGTAGTTTTGATTTGCATTTCCCTGATAACAAGTGATGTTGAACATTTTTTGATATGCCTGTTGGCCATTTGCATTTCCTCTTCAGAGAAGTTTCTTTTTAGCTCTTCTGCCCATTTTTTGACTGGATTATTTTCTTTGTTTTTATTGAGTCTCATCAGCTCTTTGTAGATTTTTGTGATCAGTCCTTTATCATTAGTGTTGTGTGCAAAAATGTTCTCCCAGTCTGTGGGGTTTCTCTTTGTTTTTGTTATTGTCTCTTTTGCTGTGCAGAAGCTCTTTAATTTGATGTAGTCCCAGCTGTTTATCTTTGCCTTCACTATCACTGCTTTGGGTGATGTGTCTGTAAAGATGTCTTTGAGGTGCATGTCATGTAATGTTTTGTGTATATTTCCTTCTATATGTTTTATGGTTTCAGGTCTTATGTCTAGTTCTTTAATCCATTTTGAATTGGTTTTTGTGCATGGTGTGAGGTAGTAGTCAGCTTCATTCTTTTGCATATAGTGACCCAGTTTTCCCACCACCATTTATTGAACAAACTTTCTTTGCTCCAGTGCATATTCTTTGCTCCTTTGTCAAAGATTAGTTGACCATAAATCTGTGGGTTTATTTCTGGGTTTTCTATTTGGTTCCAGTGGTCCGTGTGTCTGTTCTTGGTCCAATACCATGCAGTTCTGATAATTATGGCTTTGTAGTATAGTTTGAAGTCTGAGAGTGTGATGCCTCCATTCCCTTTTTTTTTTTTTTTTTTCAGGAGAGCTTTGGCTATTCGGGGTTTTTTGTGATTCCATATGAATTTCATCAATAATTGTTCTATTTCTTTGAAGAATGTCATTGAAATTTTTATTGGAATAGCATTGAATCTGTAAATTGCTTTTGGTAGGATGGTCATTTTAATAATGTTAATTCTTACAATCCATGAGCAGGGGATGTCTTTTTTTATTTCAAGATGGGCTTTTCTCATAGGCATGAAGTGGTATCTCATTGTGGTTTTACTTTAAAATTGTTTTTCTCCACTAAAGAGAAAGGCATTATTTAAAAATGAAATCCAAATCAGAGGAAAAATAATTTTTCTACCAATTTTCCCTTGGAAGCAAATTCACTTCCTGATTATATTTCATTCCTTCACTGTTCTGTGTGCTCACTGAGGAAGACTCATTAGCCACCTCCTGTCTTCCCCCCTTTCTTTCTCAACATCCCCCCCACCCCCACTGCTTTTCTAGGCCTGCTAAGTTGTGGTAGCCAACAAAGGTAAAGCAGGTCCCCACAAGAAATTATTAACAATCTGCCCAGTAATGCCAAATGAAAACAGTGAAAGCAGTCATCACAGATGGCCTACTTGAATAAGCAAGAGCAGGACCCTTGCAAGAGTCTCTGCAGGGAGGGAGAGCAATGAATCAGTTTCTCAGCTACCTGGGGTTTCCTCATGCAGGCATGTCTCCCACCAGCAGCCCCATGACACATTCATTACTGAGGAATCCCAACTCCAACCTTTCAGAGGAGTGACATTTTAGGAGCCTTAAAAGGTGAAGCAGATGTTTCTCTAGTGAGGAAGGCAGCGAAAGATGATCCAGGCAAAGGGACTGACATATACTAAGGGACAGAGAAGGCCTGGAAAAGAATGAGCATTTAGGAAGCATCTAGAGGTCAACTAAATTAGAGGGTTCCCAGGTAGGGCACAGCAGGGCATGATGGGAACACACTGCCATGGAGGGCCAGGTCAGGTCCAGATGTGAAAGGTGAAGAAATCCCTTTGTTACAGGGCAGGATGAGGGGTACCCCAGGACCCCCAAACCTGTCTGCCCTAAATAGGTTCTGCCACCCATCACATCAAGACAAAACATATTCTAGTGCATAAAAGTGTCAATGGAAAACAACTTTAATACAATTAGTGTGCAATAAAGAGAAGAAAAACAGGAAGAATACAGTTTCCAAATCAAGCAATGAAAGTTACCCATCCACTTGAGGGTAAATGCCCAGACAAACAGAGATAGCTCAAAATAGGACCTGAGTCCGAGGCATTTCCTGATGGGGGCCCATAGGATAGGGGTAAGAGGGGCCAGGAAAGTCTAGAAGGAAAAGAACAAAATCAGGGCCTCCCCATGGCACAGTGGGCTGAGCGCAGGGCTGTGAAGCTGTCCGCAGCCTCTGCAGTGTGGGTTTGATTCCCGGCCAGCCAGGGAGATACCCACATGGCGCAGCAGACCTCTCTTGCCTCGCCCACTGCTCCCCTCAGCAAAGTTTGGTCTGTCTGCATGTTCTGCTCCCCACTCTGTCTCTGGTGAATTCTCTCACCCTCCTGCACACCTGGCCTGTACCCCAGCTCTTGCATGAAAATAAAATAAAAAATTAAAATATAAATAAATAAATAAATAAAAAGAAAAAGCAAAATCAAAACCCAAATCAATATAAAGGCTGCCAGTGTCAGACTCCCCACAGGTCTCTTCCCCACATCTACGTCTCTTTCAATTGTCTCCTTCAGTTGTACTCAGCGTCGACAAGTGCAGCCCCCAAGGACACACAGCCAGCCGATGCAAGAACACAAAGGAGTTTATTTCGGGCTCAAGTCTGGGCTCACGACGCACACCGACACAGCGGCAGAGATCGAGAGCCCTGAACAAAGGGAACAGGGATCTTTTATAGAGTTACAAGCAAATTTAAAAATTAAATCATGTTGGCAACCATTCATTGGTTATACGGGTGCATTTCCTAACAATGGTGGGTGCACGGTTTCAGTTTTCTTTTGGGCTGATTGGTCACACCGAGATGCAGCTCTATTTTGTGGCTGGTTTGACCCCATTAGTGGTCCAAATTGCTTGGCTCCGCTGTGGCTGACCGTCCGAGATAAGACCAGTGTGGGGTGAGGGTCAAAACCTTCTCTGGAATGCAGGCTATTTAGTCTTGAGTAAGCAAAACTTGAAATACTAAAATGGTGGTTATACACAAGATGGAGGAACAGTGGCTAAGTCTCACACTTCCATGTCTCCCAAGTTCTGGTACAAGCCCAAGGCCAAGGAGAAAGTACAGCTTCTTCACATGTCTCTCTGCTCACTGTCTCCTCCAGGTGCTGGTCTTGGTATCTCCTTCCTTCTCCCTGCCTTCTCTTGCTCCCATTCCCTGCTCAGCTCCACACTTCTGTGATGGGGCCAAAGGAACCTGGAAACTCCCCTTTCCTGGGGGATTGCCTTGTTACACCTTCAGCTCTAAAATCATTGTGTGTATTGGCAGCAAGGTAATTTCTCCCTATTTGGATAATATTAAGTATTCAACTGCAGGAAGGTGGGGGGAAGAACTTTCAACAATGCTTAAAGGAAACCCACACCTTGACCTTTCACTCTGCTATCTGATGAGCACTAAATTAATTTCCATATGAACGCATGGTGTGGAGATAAGACACAGAAACACGAATTACAAGAGACACAGCCGGCTCTTATTAAATTTCCCAGAAATACAGTGTGTGCATTAGTCTAAAGCACCTGGAACCTAATGCAAGAGACATGTGAAGAAGCTATGCTTGATTTTTGGTTCTGGACAGGCTGAAACAGATGTGGGTGAGAGACCAATGGCAGCATTGATCTTGATTTTGATTTTGCACTTTTCCTCCAGACTTGGCTGGCTGTTTCTGACCCTTTTCTATGGGTCCCCACCAGAAGGTGCTTTAGACTTGTGGCAGACTTTTGGGCCTCAGTGGCCCTGCTTTGATTCAACCCTGTTTGGCTGGGCATTCACCCATGAGGGGATGGGTAACTTTAGGTGCTTGATTTGGAAACTACATTCTTTGTCTTTTCGGTATTGCACACTAATTGTATTAAAGTTACTTTCCATTAAAGGTCTTATATGTTTTGTCTTTGTGTGGCAGACAGCAGAACCTATTTAGAACGGGCAGGTTTGGGGGTTCTGGGGTGTCCCTCTCTTGCCCTGTAACACTTCAGTGAAGACCTTAATGTCCAGGGTTGGAAAGCGTCACCAGGAAAAATTGCCTCAAATTGCATAAAGCTATATAGCAAAGTCCCAATGGTGCTCCTCAGTTCCTCCTTAATAAGCAGCCTTCCTGCTAAGCCCCTTCATGGAGTCAGCTTCCGAGAAAGCCCAACCTGTCAAGATCACTCCATAGAGTTGTACAGTTTGAGCCTCTGACTGCACATCCCCCCAGCCATCCTCCCTCATTTTAGAGGAAATGAAGTCTCAGATAATGACTTGCCAAGTCCATTCTGTAACAGGGCTGGGACTAAGTCTTCAGTTTCCTGCATCTCAACCAAGTCCTCCTATCATTCCTCACTGACTTCCCCAACTTAAACCACTTTTCTTCGCATATGGAGAGAGAGAGACGTGTAGGCAGAGAGATAAATAGATTCATCCATCCATCTCCTCTGCGAGGAAGAATAGTAAGCAAGTGCATGCATTCATGAGCTCATTGCCTCTACTTTATATAAATAAACCATTGGTTTTTGTTTGAGGGAATTTATGTCCTTGAGAAGCCATATCACATAAAGACAATAAGCTGTGGATCAGGAACCAGGAAAAGCTTCTTATTCTCTGTTCCTCATTCTTGTGCTGCAAATATGCTGCCATTTGAGTTTAGGATTTTTTTCAGTTTCCCAGACTGATGGCTGGGGGATAAGAGTGGGGAAGGAGTAATCATGTTATGAAATGATGGTTCCACAAAGATCGATGTCACTGGGGAAACAGTGTTAAGGAGAAATAGGAAACTTCTGTATACACACAGACATATATTTGTATATTTATATATATATATATTTATATACACATTTATATATATTTTATATATGTATTTTTTGACAATATCTTGTGGTCAAAATTATTTCATAAAAATTTGATAACAATAATAATAACAACTCTCAATGGTTTCATTTATTCTCACAAAGAGTGGATGACTTGAGGGAAGGGGGAGGGATGAGCAAGATACAGAGCATACTCACAGCACCTGAGTGCAAAGCTAGTGTATTTTGAGTGCCACTCAGTGAGGTAGAGGTGATGAAACTTGTTGCACCAGGCATGTGTTTTCAAAAAACATCCTCTCTAAGAAAAAGCCAAGGGACAGGCATTCAATTCTTTAAACCAAAGCCCTGAACACTGCCTGCTACAGCACCTGTTTTCCTGTTTGGGTTAAATCTCTCCAGGTAAGTCTCACCAGCTGCGTGGGTGTCATCCACTAAGTCAGACCAGCTCCTTCATTTAACACGTGAACAAAAACAGAAACCCTGAGAAGAAAACAGCTTTTGCAGGTTGGCCAAAGAGTGACTGATTTAACAAAAGCAAACAATCCCATATTGGAAGTACATACCTGGTCCGTGGTCTGGAGAGCATCCTCTTCTGTTTCAAGAGCCCAGGGTGCATGGGTGGGGGAGGAGAGCTAAAGTCAGCTACAATGAGACTCCCCGCCATCTGCACTGGCATCGGGACTGCCCCATGCAGGCTGCAGGCTCCAGCCAAGAGTGGCCTGCAGCATGGTCAGCAGGCTGTCCAAGGACGGTCATGGAAGTCACGTACTAAGAAAGGAGCCAGAAAGCAAGAGCTGTGCACAAATCACTCAAGAATTAAGCATTTCCAGTTTTATAACTAAATAGCATTCCAAGGCACTATCAACTATAAATCAAATGTGATGTTAAAAAGGAAAAGAAGCAAATCACCTAAATGGAAAAAAACTGCCTCCTATCAAAATATCTTGCAATTAAATATCCATTTCTTCTCTAAGTTCTAATTTTCTCTTAGAAGAAGTCAATGTTTTTGCAGTGGCAGTCCAAAGTCATGAGAACAGTGTGAGGTTTTATCCCTGGCACTGAACATTTTAAAGGCATGTATGTTTAGTAACTTTTTAAACTGAAATATATCTTATTTATAATCAAGTGCATGAAAATTGGTTTTTACTTTTTATAAACCTAATAACCACTGCCATGCTGTCCAAGACCAAGAGGGCATTTCCTGCTCCCTAGAAGCTTCCTGGAGTGCTTAGATAGCTACATAACATTTAAATAATTATTATGAAAATTGAAGCTTCCACCATCCGTGTGGCTAGCTCATCCCAAACCTGGCATTTATCCTAAAGACAGGCATCCTAAGACATTCAGGCACCCGAGCTCAGAACGCCCCACCCACTGCATTCTCAAAACAGGACCATGCCTTGAGAACATCTTATTGACAAGGTAAAGGAAGGCTAAGGCTTAGGGTAAGGCAAAACTTTATTCTTTGCTCCCTCTAAGGAGCCATGTGGAATGGGGGATGGTGAGAACCTGAGGTTTAAGGAAAACCCGGAGTTTGGGGATGACCTGACAGTTTGACTTATAAGTTATGGTTTTCAGGAAAGAATACTGAACTTAAAAGAGTGTTCATAAGTTTGTTTAATCGCCACGGGGTTGTAGAAGCATCCATCTTGCAGTTAAAAAAAGATGCTTCTGGTGTGTTTAAGTCTCTGAACTGATGTTTGCAGGAAGTTTGCCTTTTCTTTCTTCTGGATTGTAGAATCAAGTGCTGGGTATCAACATTCATTCCAATTTTTTTCCCCAGTGGGAAATTTTCTTCAATTCTCAAGTCAGGATTTACTAATATTTGAAGCTGCTGTCACCTGATGATTTTGGAACTGATTTCACCAACCTTCTTCATTCCAGTACACATTTCAAAATCCTTCATACTTAGAATCTTCACCCAGAAGATTTCCTCTGTGAGTGGTGTGATAACCTACGCATTGAAATAGAAAGTTGCGGGCCTCCCTGGTGGTGCAGTGGGTGGAGCACTGCCTTGTGAAGCTGTCCGCAGCCTCTGCAGTGTGGGTTTGATTCCCAGCCACCCAGGGAGAAACCCACATGGCACGGCAGACCTCTCCTGCCTTGCCTGCTGCTCCCCTCAGCAGTGTCTGGTCCATCAGCCTGTTCTGCTCCCTGCTCTGTCTCTGGTGAATTCTTTCACCCTCCTATGCCTCCAGTTCTATATAAAATACTCCAGTTCTATATAAATAAATAAATCTTTAAAAAGAAATAGAAAGTTGCCTATATTTTCCAAAATTCAAATCCTAGTTCATAAAAGGGGTTCAATCACTTCCCCTACCTCCCAAAAACACAGTCTCATTTCCTTCCCATTGCACGTTCTGGTTAGGAACGGAACCAAGCTATATTAAGGACAATTATAAATAAAAGACTTGAAACTGTGGATCAGAGGGAGGGATAGTGGAGGAAAGAAAATTCTAAATAGATGGCATCATTCCTCATAGGGCCCAAATCAGCCTTTGGAACACATAAGCCAACTTAATTCCTCTTGTTATCTCTCATAAGTGAGAATTTTGAGGAAACACCAAATGCCTAAGAGTTTAGGACATATTTTGTTTTCTTTTTTTTCCAAGTGGGAGTTGGAGTTATCTGATTTCAGCAAGGTTGGAGGATGGTGTGTGTCTCCTGCAGTGGGGTTGTTTTGATCCTGTCTCCTGGAGGCAGCATCAGGTTGGGTTTTGTTTTTTGGTACAACCCGTCACTCTGTGTCTTGTTCTTTGGTGAGTTCAATTCATTTCCATAAAGGGTGATGACATGATGACTTACTACTGTGCTTTTGTCCTTAGTCAAATCCAGACAAGAAATGTGTGGTATCTGGAGTGGGTGTTGAGGGCTCCAGGGTCACAGCCTCCTTGGTCCCCCGGTCAGTTTGGAGGATGGTGTCGGTCCAGAGGCCCAGACATTAGCCAGGTGGCTGGGGTTCTGACCTGGGCACTGCCATAACTCCTCAGTCTCCATGTCCTTGTTTCTGAGAGGGTGTGGGGGAGGGGTGTCAGGACAGTATCACTTCCCAGTTCACAGAGTGCTGGGGAGGGATCTCCAAGGTCACACGGAGAAAGTAACTGCTGAGGTCACGTAGTTGGCCTTTCATCATCTCCCTGAGCCACTTCTGTTCCTGTGCACACATCTGGCTTTCAAGACCCAGCTCCCATGTCCCCTTCCTGCTGAGGAAGGAACCTCCCTGGCTCTGCCCTTGGCCCCCTCTAAGGCAGCTACTGCAGCCCTTCTCTCCACACACACTCCAGGCAGCAGGGCCTCCTGGGTGGGGTCATGTGGTTCTCTGTGATCTTAACACCCTGTAGAGTATGTTCCTGGGCACCAGCATGCATTGGGTTAGGGTACCCCAAATGTCCACTGCAGGTCTATGTCAGCAGAGTCGCCTGGGATGTGTTTAGAGAGAAGTTCCCAAGCCCGTCCCCAGAGGCAGAGAGTGGGCTCTGGCTGTCCAAGGCTGGGGAGGGGAAAGTGGGGGTGGTGCCCATGGGCCCAGGCCCAGGAAACAAGGTTGTTGTGGAGATGGAGATGTTCTCAAGGTAGAGTATGGGATGATTGTTCTGCTCTGCACTTACCAAAAGGACATGACAGGTGAGCCTTCAACAAATGACTCAATGGCCAAAAGTTATATCTCAATAAATTTGCTTTAAAAACATTAAAAAATGGGTCTACAAGTTGCCTGGTGTCTTTCCTCCACTGTGTCCTCATCGGGGGCTAATGGGAAAACTGCCGTAGCCCACGAGGAGCTGAACACAGATGGCTTCCCTGAACAGATGCTCTCAAGGAGCCTCCTCTGCGTGGTCCTGAATCAGGCGATGAGATGCTGACATCAAGCTGCTTCTGAGATGGGAGAGACTTTTAGGGGCCTTGGGTGGGAGGCAGCTTATTTTTCATGTGGACAGAAAGGGAGTAATAAGTGTCCACACGGTCTTCTGTGTTGGTTTTTGATTTTCCACCAACTCTGTGATAAACATGAGGGCAGACAACTCCCCCACCCCCGCCCCCCGTGAGTGTGTCTGACTCATTGGCTCTTCCTCGTGAGGAGAATGAAGCAGAAGGGACGCGCCACATCACAGAGTCAGGCTCACAGGGGCTGAGACTTCCCGCCTGGGCTCCCCTCCTGGTCCCTCTCTGGGGTGACTCCCTGCACACAGTGGGCCCTCAGCTAAGGAGACACCCACAGGAAAAGGACATGAGGGTTTTCTCCAGGAGCCACATGCATGAGCTCTGAGGCAGGTCCTTCCACACTGATCACGGCCATTCAGATCCGCCAACATCTCATCCCCATCGCAGCCTCGTGGGACCCAGAGCTGGAGCCTCTGAGGGAGGCCCCTCCTGCCACCTCCCCCTCAGAGACTGTGGAGATGCCAGATCTTTGTTTTAGGTGCAAAGTAGGAAGTGGTTTGGTACAAACCAGTAAAATATGCAGGCGAAAAAGTGATCAGTGGCTGTTTTCTCTCAAGAAACAGTGGAGGCCAGAGTAGCTCACGTGACTGTCAAGGTCCTGATTGCAATGAGCTGTCAAACAAGGATTCCGTGTCCTCTGAAGTGTCCTTCAAAATATGTGATTTTAAAAAATCATTTCTACCGCTTTTAGATTCCCATTTAATTTTGCTGTTTTGTTTCTTTATACTATCCCCAGAGCGGTGTCTGCAGGGTCACGGCACAGAGGGGCTGTCAACAGCCTGGAGCTCTGAGCAGGGATGACTCTGACCTGCCTGCAGAGAGTGGGGCCCTGGAGCCCCAGAATCAGCCACTAGGGCTGGCCCTCCAGAGCAGCACAGGCCTTTCTCCTCTTGATTCCCTGAATCACCTCCTCTTGATTCCAGGAATCTCCCTGCCACCCCAGCATTGGGGAGTTGGGGAGGATGTTGTGGCTCAGGAAATGGGGGCCTCCTCCTAACCATCTGTCCTCTCCTCCTCTCTCTCCCTCATCAGCCTGAGTGTGCGTGTTTGAGTCACACCAGCCCTGCACGGACAGGAAAGGCCCAGAACTTAAGTGATTCCCTGGTCAGTTACAGCACCAGCCCCTCTGCAGTCCCACCAGGGGAGACAGAGACTCTCCCAGACCCAGCAAGAGCCGCGTCACCCACATAGACCTTCCCCTCACAATGTCCCTGATGCTGCCCCTTCTTGGCCCCACCCTTCCTGGTGCCCCCACCACTCCTTTTGGGCCCCATCCCCTAGTCCCCATTTTCATCCTCTGCTCCATTTCCAGGAGCCTCCCTGTCTTCCTAGTCATACCCTGGGGGCTCTCCTCAACCTCCCCTCATTCAGAGATGGAGAATTTTTAAAAGATGTATATTTATTTATTTATTTCCTTACAGCGTGGGTCATCTTTCTATAGTTATTGTTCATATTAGGTGCGGCCCTTCCACCAATGATCTACCCACATACCACCACCAGCTCCCCGGGTCTCTCCCCGGCTCTGATCACTCCTGCTCCCCCCTGCTCAAAGACGTGGATGGGTGGTCGGCCCACGGGTCTTGGCCTTATTCTGGAACCTTGTCCTTTTCTTGGGCGAGGACCTGGGCTCCTGGGTAGAATTGAATGTTAATTCCCAGGAAGCAGAAGCAGAAACAAAGTACAGAGACTCTGGAGTCCAAGGATCCATCCGAGACCGAAGGAACCTCTATATCTGGGGATCAGCCCATATTCTGGGAATCAGCTATTAGGACCTGGAAACCTGCTTTTGTCCTTTGTCCATAGGACTAAGAAAATTGGAGGACTTCTGACCTGACACTGGACTTGGGCGCCCCCTTCTATGCAGATCCCTGTCCTGCCGCTGGGGCCCCAGGGAGCCCGGGGAGGGCCTGGCTGAGCAGGAGAAAGGGCGGCTCTCGGCTCCTGTGCTCAGCCCTGTGGCCACACGGGGGCGCTGCCGCGCTGTTCCGGATTCTGGCGGAGCCGCCAGGACGGGGCGGGGTCTGAGTTGGGCAGAGTTGTGGGTGCTGGAGGGCGGCGTCCTGGGGTGAGATGCTCTGTGAGGAGTCAGAGCAGCAGGGCTCAGAGGAGAGGAGACTCGGGAGCCTGCCCTTTGTGTGAGGTTTCCAGCTTTTCTCCCAGAACCCCTCTCTCCAGTCCCTGGATGATGATACCTGGGGAAACTGGAAAAGAAAATTTTTTTTTTCCTTCTATAACCTATTAAATATTGACAGTACTTTAAAAAATAACATTTAAAGAATACTGTTCGATTTACAGAAAAGTTGCAAAGGCAGTACAGGTCTTGTTTATCCCACACCATTTCCATTTTGTTAACATCCTACATGACTGCAGATTTTTTTTTACCACTAATGCAGCAATGTTGACATAATAACTAAATGCCATACTTTAATTCGGTTTTGCTAATGTCCATTTTATGCCCAATAATCCCATCCAGTTTGCCTGGATGACAGTTTCTCAGACTTTCCTTGTTTCCTTGGGAGAGGTGTTGGGGTCACAGATGGGGGTACTTGGGTCACCTCTAAGAAAAACTTCACCAGAGTCCTCCTATCAGTGGGGTGAGGGCACACACACACACACACACACACACACACACACAAACGAAAGGAAAGAAGTCGATGCTTGCACAGACACAAATTGGCATGAGGACCTGATCCTGGAGAGGGGGGGTGTGTTAGGGGAAGCCTGTTAGTGGAGGCTCATTAGAACTCTGTTGGTGTGTGTGGTGTGGAATTACACATTTTAATAGGTGTGAAGCTGTACTCCAAAAATTTATACAGTGTTATAAACTAGTATAACACAGGCATATATATATGTTAATTATTGCTTTTGGGTATTTTGCTTACATAACTGCTAAAAGCCATGATCCATTACGGAGGTCTTACTATGTGGTCCTCTTAGTTGAATCATAGTCTCTGGTATACTATCAGCTTTCCAATCCTCAGATATGGAGGAAATTTCTAATTCTTTTATACCACATCTAGGTCATGGGAAAGAAAATGTTTACTCCTCAGTTGATCTATGTAGCCAACATCTCCATCAATAATATAGAAAATCCTTGAATTTCTTCAAATTATGTCTTGGAAAATGTTCCTCAAATTATGTCCCCTGCAGTTATTTCATTGTTTTCCTTTCCTTTCCAGTCTGATTTGGCTAATTGTAATGCCATTCCAATAGGGAACAGTGGTAGAGAAAGAAATAGACAAGATAGTAATACATCACTCCTTAATTCTTGTAGCCCTAGGAAAATCAAGTGTTCTCTATGGTGGTGAAAAGAGGAGATTATTTTCTGTTGCAGGAGCACTCACAATGTAATGGAAATGCAGGGTTGTATTGCCATGGTTTCGATCACTAGCACATTTTGGAATAGGGCCCAATTCCTGTTTCATAAGCCTAAATAACAAACCTGGACCCGGGTTCCAAGGAGGACCATGGATTTGTGGCTCATGCATGCATACTTCTCTGCCCCACGGGGGGCATATTGTGGCACCACCCTTGTAGAGACTTTGGGCCCAAGACCTGTTTCCTGTTGTTTCCTGAGGGGAGGTTCCCCAAACTGTGTTTGCATGGAATAGCTGTGAGCCATTTACAAACTTCCATAATGGAGTTTCCCTTCATATATTTAAGTTGTATTCTGTTGTATAGTGATTTGTGGACCAGACAATGTAGCAGAAGTACACTGAAGCAAGTCGATTAAGAGTTGATAAATGAATGTAATGTAACAGAATTAGCTGACTGATTTATTCTCAAAATGTTTATACTTCAGTTAGTTTATGTTTTAGTTTGAATTACCATGTTAATCCCTTCATCATATTGCTCTGTACTATTCTCAAATAGTTTCTCATTAAAGTCTTTTCTCCTTGATCTGCTTTGCAGACTTTCCAAACAAAGACTGTCACCTTTTCCCCATGTATTTTTTTTAAGCATAGAAGAACTGGGGTGTAGACCAGAGGCCCAGTGGTTGAAAGGATTCACCAGAGAGAGTGGGGAGCAGAACAGGCAGATGTACTGAAATACACTGCTCAAGGGAGCAGCAGGCATGACAGGAAAAGGCTGCTGCACCCTATGTGGCTTAGCTCCCTCGTGGGGAATTGAACTCAGGCCACAACAGTGACAGAGCTGAGACTTACTCCCTAAGCCACCAGCGAGGCCCCTTTCCCAATAATTTCTCACTGCAGTATTGGCCATATAGAATTTTTTTTTTTTTTTTTTTTTTTTTTTAAATTTTATTTATTTGTTTGTTTGTTTTTTTGTTTATACATGCACTGGGTACAGTCAGAAGCGCGGGAGGGTGAGAGAATTCACCAGAGCCAGAGCGGGGAGCAGAGCAGGCAGAAGGACCGAAGTACACTGCTGAGGGGAGCAGCGGGCGGCAGGAGAGGTCTGCGCGCCATGTGGGACCCTCCTCCGGTGGCCGGGGAGCAGCCGGGGATCGAACCGGCACTGCAGAGGCTGCGGGCAGCTTCGCAACCCAGCGCTCAACCGCTGCGCCACCGGGGAGGCCCTGGCCATATAGAATTTAATATAAAATGAATGTGTCTTTACTGATCAATGAATCATGTCACAGGCAAGTTTTCGATTTAAATTAATTGGGATGCATGTGTAAGGACTAGATACTACATGGTTGATATGAACACCTTTTCTGGTTTTTAAGTGACTCTGAAATTGAAAAGAGTCTTTTTGGTAAATGTCAAAGTAAAACTAATATGAAAATATTTAACCTTTCGGTCTTATTATAACAAAATGGAAAATAACAAATGGCAGGGTTTCACATGGTAGCCCTGAAAGATAATGCTTTTCAGATCCCTTTTATCCATCTCTTTTAATAAATAGCCCTTCATTACCTTTTTATGTTACAAGTTTGCATACTGAACCAGATTGCAATGAAATAACAGTCTAATGAAAAACACTATGTTTGAAATAGATGTAGGTCATTCTGTGCCCATAAATTTTTAAGTAGTTGATGGAAAATTGGTCTCTCTAAGTAAGAGATTTTTGTTTTATTTTCAAGTTAGGCTATGGTTTTGGATCTGTGGGCAAACCATTTACTCTCCCTGGTATTATCTTTCTTCTAACTAATTCTGTGAGTCATAGTCTCTTCCGGTACCATCGATATTATTGCAAATAGCAAGATTTAATCCGGTGGGGTTTTTCAGTAGCTGAGTAGTATTCGTGTGTTGTGCGCCATATCTTCGTAACCCACTCATCTGTTGTTGGACCTTAGGTTGCTTCCATCACTTTGGTATTGAAATACCAAATGAACATAGGAGTGCACATATCCCTTCATATTAGTGGTTTTGTATACTTCAGAGAGATATCTAAGAATGGGATTGCTGGATCATCAGGTAGAACTATTTTTAGTATTTTCAGAAATATCTATCCTACTTTTCTAGGAAGGGAAAGAGTCTACATTTACACCAACAGTGGAGTAAAGACATGGATATAAGTTCTGAAATCACAAAATACACAGAAAAACAAAAATGACTGAATTCCTTAATAAGCCTTAGAGATGACTTTGTCAATCAGATTACATTGGCAAAGGAAACAAAAGCAAATATAAACAAATGGGACAATATTGAACTAAAAAGTTTCTATAGAGTGAAAGAAACCACCATTAAAAAAGCTAATGATTTGGAGAAAATACTTATATATGTCAGACAAGGGCTTAATATAGAAATTTTATAAAGAACTCATTAAACTTGTCACCAAAAGAACAAATGTCCCCATTAAAAAGTGGACAGAGATGTTGAAGAGCGACTTGTCCACAGGAGACAGAGATGGCAGCAGGCGCATGAACGTGTGTTCCTCCTCTCCTATTCAGAAAGCAAATCAGAAGCAAAATGAGCTATCGTCTCCTATCTGTTAAGAGGGTTATTATCAAAATAGACAAGAAACAAGTGATGGTAAAGTTGTGGAGAGAAAAAAATCTTTGTAGATTGTTGTTACGAATTTAAACTGTTCCAATCATGGAAATAGTGTGGCAATCCCTCAACAAAATTAAGAATAGAAATATCACATGACCCAGCTAGCTGACTTCTCTTTAGTTGTCAAGCTTTATCACAAAAATATACAAACTTAAATTCAAAGAGATATATGGAACACCATGTTCATCATAACATTATTCGCAACACTCAAGACAGAGAAAAAAACTCAGAGCCCACTGATAGATGATAAAATAAAATAAAATAAAAAAACCCCAAAAACATGTGATGTATATATACAGTGGGAGACTACTCAGCTATAAAGAAGATGAAATCCTGCCGTTTGCAACAACATGGATTGACCTAGAGTATATATATTTTGCTATCTAAAATAAGTAAGAGGGATAATAAAAGCACCATACGATTTTGTTACAGGGCGGGGAGAGGGGCAGCCCAGACACCACAAACCTACCTGCTCTAAATAGGTTCTGCCATCCGCTGCATCAACACAACACATATGAGACTTTACTGGGAAGGAACTTCAATACAATTAGGAAACAATACAGGAAAGGCAAAGATTACAGTTTCTTTTTTTTTAATATTTTATTTTATATAATTCTTACATCATTTTTCATCTTTGCACAATGTATGCATATTCATTTTGGTTATATTCCCAATACAATTGCACCCCCCCCCCTTATTTTGACTCTAGTCCTTCCTCTCCCTGGCCCTCCCTCCCCCCACCCCCACCCCCCAGCAGTGTGTCTCTATAGTTTCTAAATAAAGTACCCAAAGTTACCAGTCCCCTCATGGGTAAAAGTCCATCCAAAAGGGATTGGCCCAGAATAAGGCCCCAAAGCCTGCCACGGGTCTAAGGCATCTTCCAGTGGGGACCCACAGAAAAGGATCAGAAACCACCAGACAAGTCTGGAAGGAAAAGAGTAAATTATCAAAAGCAAGAAAAAAACCGCCATTGCCACCTCCCCACGGGTCTCTCGCCCACGTCTGTGTCACCCAGTCCACGACCAAAAGGCAAGCGTGGTTTCTTCATGCGTCTCTCTGCTTCACGTGCCTCCTCCGGGTCTCCTTCTGGCTCCATCCTGCTTCCTTCCTTCTTCAGTTTCCTCTGCAGCTTCTTCTCTCCCTGCTCAGCTCCACCCTCCCTTGGGTGGGGTGGGAACCTGGAACCTCCCCCTTTCCTGGGGATCACCCTGTTACAATTTCACTCCTATATAGATGATAAAGAAACAAAACAAATGAACAAACAAAACAAACCAAAAACAACATCTTAGTCTGTAAGAACCAAATATTTGCTGCCAGAGGGAAACAGGAGAAGGGGCTGAGGAATTTGGGTGAAGGAGTTCTTGTATGGTGAAGAATAGAAACTGTTTATTCAAATGTTAATTTTTAATGTACACCAAAACCTATCACTATATAATGGTACAAACCAATGGAACTTCAGTAAAAATTAAAAGAAAATGAAGTGAAACACAAAGATGTTTATTAGAGCTCATGAAATTTGTGATAATTCCGAAACTCCATTTTTATATATATGTAAAAAAGTAAAAGCTATTCTGAGATATTTTGACTTGCTCTCTTATACGCAATCCTCATACATTTCCTTTTTTACATTTTTTCTCCCTCAGCAGTTAATTTTTAAAAACAATGGAATCAACTGATGGCATATGAAGGGACATTTAAAGGTCTTTATTTCAGAGGACATTTATTCTGATTGCTGTGTGTTCTTTACAGTTTTTGCTATAATACATGGGAGTCAGAATCTACAAGATGGATGAGGGTTGCTCAAAGACCCACATTTTGATGCAAATTTCCTAAGTCATCCCAAATTCCAGCCCCTTCAAAATTCATGGAGCAAACCCAAAGATGTAGAATTGTGGAGAAAAGGGAAATGATTACTTAGAACAAGGAAATGACACCTCAGGCTAAATTCAACCTTGTAAATACAATGAAAAACCAGCCACCTTCATTTGTTCATTGCCTTTGGCTATCTCCTTGCTGTAGTGCAGATTTTAGTAGTTGCAAAAGGAATTACAATATATGGTAAATAAAGAGAAATTTGTCAATCCTTGTTCTACAGTCATGATTTGTAAACATTCAAGCTCAGCTTCTCTGGCATAGGGAGGGTGAAGAAAGAGATCTGAGCCTGTGTTCTTCTTCCCTTATCAGGTCTCTGAATCTACAGAAAATAAGGGAACTTTTTAGAGTTTGAAAATCAGTGAATTTATCTTTAATTGCCCAACCAATATTAGCTTGCTAATGCTGTTAATAACATTTATATCAGAAATAATAACAATTCAGGGTCAGTGATATAAGCGATGATTGGATAGTTAAGTTGAACAAACGTTATTAAGCAGTCTTTGTGGTGGAACCATAGCTGAGGGAGGCGTGAGGTATGGGGGTGTAAGAGTGCAGCAGAGATGGAGTAGAGAACAGAAAAGGAGGATTTATTGAAATACCCTGCAAGGAAACAGGGTATACAGCTGTGTGTGAAGGATTTGAGACTTTTACACTAGGGTTACATAGGATTTTGAAAGGTCCATGCAGGAGGCCTGAATGCAGGAGCCAACCAGGAAGCCCACCTGGGGGGCAGGAATGCGGATACCTGCCTGGAGGACTCAGACAATGAGCCTCCGAACCTCTACCTGCCCCAGGAACCTTTTCTCGCCCTACAAACTTTTCCCGCCTAAGGAGCCCAACTACCCACCTGACCTCTCCTCACCCTATAAAACCCTGCTTCCCCCTAACAAGGTGCGCGACTCCACTGACCCCTGCCTTGGGTCTGTGAGGTCCGCCCGGGGCGCAATAAACTTTCCCTCCCTTTGAGAAATGTAGCCTGGCTCTCCTTTTCTTTACTGCAACAAACCTTTCAGGTTTCTTACTTGGGGAGCCAGTTTGCACGGGTTATCGGCTGGGGTGTCTGCTCTTGGATGCAGACCTTTGACACAGACACATGTGCAGGCCCTGCCTTTGCATTCCTGGAGCTGGGCTGGTTTATCTGCCATGGTGGTCAGTCTACTGGCCCAGTTCCCGTGGCAGCCTTATTGATGCCCTTCTCTGCTCAAGTCTCTCAAACATGACTATGGGGTAAGAGTGAGAGCTTAGTTTTTAACCTTATGAAATGATACCCTGACACCCATGTTGGGCCAGATGTATACTGCAGGAGTGACAACATGATCCTTTCTCTGGAAATCACAGTATTTTCTTTCCTTTTTCCAGAATTTATACTATTTTTGCTTATTTGATGGGCACATGTTTTAATACTTGGTAATTAAACATGGTTTTGACAGGGAATGAGTAATAAAAAAATAAAGCAACCCAATTCAACCCCCTTTTGCTCTTTTGATTATACCATAACTTACAACTTAATTGTCAGAAATTCTCTCTTAAGAAAATGTAGAATTGCTTCTGTGTTTAGCCTTTGGGGAAATGGGGTTCCCTTTTTGGTAATTTACTTGACACTTATTGATATAAGAGAGTTAAGTCATAAAGTGCATGCTTTGAATTGTTTCTGTCACCAGAGACTTCCAAATTTAATGGATGCAGACAGGTGTAGACCAGGAAGAGGGAATGTAAATCGCATATAGGAAAGTATCCACTGTGGCAGGAAAACAGAAAACAAATGGTATCTGGTGGGGTAGTGTTAAATAAGGTGAAAATTAAACCCCACCCCTTGCCCAGCAAGATGGTTTGGGAGGCTTGAACACAGAGAGAATTAATAAGGCTGCTCTGGGTCCCAAACTATAAGATGGATCCCTTTGACCAGGAATGTGGAGGCAAGGCCAGGACACAATTCTGGGTCAAAGATCAACCCCCCAGGATCAGACACCCCTGCACTAACCAGCCCAAAACTTACTCCCCAAAGCAAAACTGACAAAACCAGTTATAAAAGGGAGCCCCAAATCTTTCTTCACTTGCAGATCTTTCCTGTCTCCCCAGATGCTTCTCTTAGCAGTGTATTTGAACAAATGTGCCTTTTCTGTTCTCCAGTCTGCCTCTGGTGAAATTTTTCACCCCTGCACCTCTGGTCTGTCAAGGTGTCGTTAAGAATTTGAAAACCAAGCCCCCACTCCTTGGCCAGCAGGCAAGTTTGGTAGGCTGGAATGATAAAGGGAGTGGATGGAACTGCCATGGAAACATGGACCTTAAGCTGGTGAGGCCCAGAACTGATGACCCTCTATGCGGATTCAGATCATCAGTCAGGACACACCCAAGACTAGTCACCCTAACATTCAATGGTTCTGAAGTATAGAGACTTGGGACCCAAACACTGAGCAGTACACCCTTCCTGTTTCACCCTCTGTTTCTTTTAGCAGTGTATTTCAATAAATTCACCTGGCCTTTCCCATATGTCTCTGGTGAATTCTTTCACACCTGCAACAGGGCCTCCACCTTGATTCTTCCCCACAACATTATATATCAATAATCTTTGTTAGATAGAGTGGTGTGATTTCTTATAAAAGAAGATGGAACCTAACCTCTTCAATTACACCAATCTTCTATCTACCCAAACCTCTACAATTTGTTCTCTGAATTCAGCAAATAAAAATAAAACTTAAAAAAAAAAAACAGCATGGGCCTGCCCTGGTGGCACAGCGGTTGAGTGCTAGGCTGCGAAGCTGCCCGCAACCTCTGCAGCGCCGGTTCGATCCCTGGCCACCAGCGAGGGTCACACATGGCACCACAGAACTCTCCTGTTGTGCCCGCTGCTCCCCTCAGCAGTGTATTTCGTCACTCTGCCTATTCTGTTCTCTGCTCTGGCTCTGGTGAATTCTCTTACCCTCCCGCACTTCTGACTGTACCCAGGGCTTGTATAAATAAATAAATAAATCTTTAAAAAAAAAAAAGCAAATAGCAATTACATCTACCAAGTTGCTCAGGATAGAAAGTTTGGCAGCATCTTTAATTTCTGTCTTTCCCTCACTTTCTATATCCATCCAAATCAGCCCTATTACCTACATCCTAAGCGAAGTACCACTCTGACCCACACCTCTCTCTTTGTCTACTGCAAGTTTCTTGGTTGTTTTCCCTGTTGCATTCTTGTTCTCCTACAATCTAGTTTCCCCAATGCAAAGAGATTTTTCTCAAACACAAATTATTCAATTCACTCCACTCATCAACACCTCTCTCCATTTTCACAATTAGCATGAAGTTCAGGCCATCCCCCTGAATTAGGAAGTTCTGAGTGACTAGTTTCTGTGAATATCTTTGACCTTGTCTCACAATTCCTTCTCCTTTGTCCACATGAAACACTGGCCTCCTTTTTCTTACTGCAGGGTGATTCAGTCATTTCTGCCTGTCCGTGCTCCCCTCTGCAATTGTGCTTTCTCCCAAACTTTGCTGTATGCATCCTGGTCTGTCAATAGAGTTCATATTGTCATTTATTGAAGTCTTATAATTTCCATTAAAGAATAATGTTTTCATAGCTTTACAGATAAATACATTTTATTAAAAATATCCTGAAGGGTTTCATATTTTGATGTTATCTTAAATGGCATTGAAAATTTAATTGGTTTGCTTCGATCCTTTGTACAGATCCTATCACCATTTGTTATTTCTCTGTTGGATATTTTAAAACTTATTTATATTGCTTTTATTCCCTGCCACTGAAAAGTCAGTTTTATCACAACAATCTCTCTATATCTTGATCACTAGAACACTATCAATTCTACAAAAGTACAGTGTAGTTTCTCAATAATTAGTCATTGTTTCTTTTGAGTGAATATCATATATAGGTAACCTTGGAAAAAGTAATTAACCTCTCTAAATCTCCTTCCTCAGATATTAATATATTTGTAAGTGCACATATTGATGTATGTAATATATATAGAATTAAAACAATGATACTTATACTTCCTGATATTTATCACTATGAAATCACTTTATTTTGGCTGAAGTGTTAAAAGCAACCTAAAAAACAAAGTATTCTTAATTCCCTAACATTTTTGTTTAGTTTTTAAGCACATTGGTATTGTTATGACATATTGGATTTGTTAGTATATTCCTTCTCAAAGGAACTTTTGTGCATATAGTATTATTATTTAATGTTATTTTTCTACTAAACTAGACTCCATGACACAATTATAGCCCCCCAAAAAGAAAGACAGGCTGAAAAAGAATCCTGAAATTACCTCTTGAAAATTTTAGAATTTAAACCTTACTAGTTCACTCCAACACTAGTAACTGTGCCTCCTTTTTTTTTTTTTTTAAATTTTTTTAAAGATGTATTTTATTTACACAAGCACCGGGGTACAGGCCAGATGCGCGGGAGGGTGAGAGAATTCCCCAGAGACAGAGCCGGGAACAGAACAGGCAGACTGACTGAAATCCACTGCTGAGGGGAGCAGCGGGCGGGGCAGGAGGGGTCTTCGCGCCACACGGACCCTCGCGGGCGCGGCAGAGGCTGTGGACAGCTCCCCAGCGCGTGCCCAACCGCCTGCGCCCCCTGTTTGCTGTTCTCCCCACAGTGTGAGCGCGACAGTAAAGCATCTGCACAAGGCAGGGCCAGGATGGGGGCGCCTGGAAAAGCCAAAACCCAGGACGGGATTGCTCAGGACAAATGAAAGGGCCTCTCAGGCATTCCAAGGGTTGTCGTTAAGCGGCAGCTTTTTCGTTAAGGCTGAGAAACCGCTGGGGGTTCCCTCTGCCAATGGCTGTGGCCTCTGGCTCTGACGCCACAAAGAACCATTGTGACGTCACCGGCACCGCCTCCATCAGGCCCGCCCGGACTGCGCCTGTGTCCTCAGGAGCCGGGAAGCTTTGGACAGTGACCTGTGCACTCCGGACGCCGACAGAGAGAGTGAGAGCGAGTTTTGGGGTATTTGGTTTTCTTTGGGTTTATTTATTGGTTTATTTATTTAATTATTTGTTTCGGCTATTTATTTTAGTTATTTTATTTTTCTTTCTTTGTTTTTTTCCTTTGTTTTTTTTTTTTTTGTATTTTCTTATACTTTTTTTTCTTTTTCCTTTTATTTCTTTGTTTTTTTTATTTTCCTTTATTGTTTTGTTATTGGCTTTTATTTCTTTCTTTATTTTCTTTATTTGTTTCTTCAGTTTTTAGTTTTGTGATTTTTATTTTTCGAGTGGTCTCCCCCATTTTCCCTTCTGTTCTTGTTTTGTTGTTTGTGCTTTCTTCCCCTTTATCGTTTCTCTGGGTTTTTATTTTGATTTGTTTGTTTGTTTTTCCAGTTTTTGGTTTCTAATTGTAGTTTCTTCTGTTGTTTGTTCTATTGGTCTTTGTTGTTTTGTTTTATTCTTAAATTTAGTGGTTAGTTTTAAATTAGTTTGTTTTTAATCATATTTTTACATTTACATCTCATTTGTCATTTTTTGTTTGTGTTGTTTCATTTATTTGTGTTGTAGTTAGTATTGCTAGTAAGCTGAGTGAGGTTAGTATTGTTGGTAGAGTTAAGTTAGCATTGTTAGTATTTAGTGAGGTTAGTGAATCCTTTCTGAGTACTATTAATACTAGATTAATAGTCCATTTGTTAATATCTTAGGAGAGTCAGCTGTCAGCGGAGGGAGCGCAAGGGCTGGGAGCACAGTCAGGGCTGGTGAGGGTAGTCAGCGTAGTCCAGTGCACAGGAGCTATGTCCCAGGGACGTCAAGGGCAAAGCTACCTGGCGCTGCGGGAGCTGGGGCGGGGCTCCCACGCCAAGGTGACGCTGGCGCTGCACGTGCTCACGGGCACGAAGGTGCTCATCAGGGGCGTCCGCAAGTCCGAGCTGCCCGACCTCTGCCTCCTGGCCCGCGAGATGGGGTGCATGAAGGCCCTTCACCACCCGAACATCGTGGAGCTCTTCCAGGTGGTGGACACCGGGCCGGAGCTGCAGCTCGTCATGGAGTACGTGCAGGGGGAGGACCTGCAGCACTTCCTGGACAGGCGTGGGCGCCTGGGCGAGCGCGAGGCCCGCCCGCTCTTTCAGCAGATCCTCGCGGCCCTCAGCCACTGCCATGCCAAAGGCATCGCGCACAGGGATGTGAGGCCCAAGAACATTCTGCTGACCGGAGAGGGAATAGTCAAGCTGGCGGACTTTGGGCTCAGCGTCTAGGCCTTCAACAGGGCGCTGAGCATGTGCTGCTGTCGCCCAGAATACAGGGCCCCCGAGGTCTACCTTGGCCAGCGCTACAATGGCCCCAAGGTGGACGTGTGGAGCCTGGGCGTCATTCTCTACAGAATGCTGACCGGCAAACTGCCCTTCAGGGCACCCCACCTCCCTGCGGTCAGGGTGCGCGTCCTGGGCGCGTACCTCCAGCTGCCCAACTACCTCACGGAACAGTGCCAGGACCTGCTGGCCAAAATGCTGGAACGGGACCCCTGGAGGCATCGGCCCCTGGAGTGCATCCAGCAGCACGCCTGGGTAGCAGAAACGAGCAAGGGACTCCTGCCCTTCAGCGAGCCGTCCCTCAGCCCCAGGGACCTGGCCATAATCAAAGCTATGGAGCGCCTGGGCTATGAGAGGCAGGAAATTCGGGAGGCCATTGACGCTGACAAGTACGACGAGGTCATGGCCACCTACCTGATCCTCCGCTCCAGAAAGCAGGAGGGGGAGGAGGACTATGAGGAGGAAGGGGAGGAACGGCCCAGGCGTGTCACATTCCGGGTGCCAAAGCGTGTCACCTTCCAGGAGCCCGGTGACCCCGATTACAAGGACAGCCTCCCGCAGTCTGAGGTTTCGGGGAATACCCCAAGGCTGGGTATCCTGCGAAAGCAGGAAGTCCAAAAGAGGGGAAAGGAAGCCACCCCGGGCAAAAGGGTCATCTCCGCAGGAGTCTCTGAGCTGGAGGACGCCCAGAAGCACACCACCGCCGCAGGGACAGGCTCCCTGTTGGAGGACGCCCCGAAGGGCAGACCCTCTGCGCTAGGCCCGGTGCTGGAGGATGCCTGGGGGTACACCAGCACCTCTGTGGCCAGACCCCAGCAGGAGGACACCAGGGAGCACAGCAGCACCTTGGTGTCAGTCCTCCAGCTGGAGGATGCTGGGGAGCATGGCAGCACCACTGAGACAGGCCCCCAGCTGGAGAGGGACCAGGAAAGCAGGGCCAACACGATCTGTCCAGCTCCCCAGCCCTCCAGCACCACCCTAAGACCTCCCCCAAGAAGTGGCTGGACTTCCAGTGCAGTGGCCCCTTCAGCAATCATCAGGGCCAGAGACAGAGTATTAGATATTATCCTAGAATTTTGTTGCTGCTGTGCAGCATTCGAATTGCAGAGCAACAAAGACTAAAAATAGCACCACACCAGACAAAAGCCTCCCCACCCCCAAAGCACAACCACTCAGTGCCCATGGTGAACAGGAGTACACCAGGGAAGGTTGAGGCTCTGGAGAGGCTCAGGGACTGGGTCCAGTCACAGGAGCCAGGAGGAGCATGAGACCCACGGGACAGCAGCACAGAAATCTGAGCAAAACTGATGTCCCTGGAGCACAGATGTCCCTGGAGCAGAGCAGGTAAAGGGCCAGGAGGGCCACAGAACTGGTGAACCACCTGGAGGGGAGCAGAGCGGGTGAGTGGTGGGGTGTGGAGGGGCTGCAGAGAGCTGAGCAGGTACAGGGCCCCTGGAGGGTTATGAGGCTGTGTGGGTGGCCCCAGGGTCAGAGGCCCCAGGGCCAGAGGCAGGAAACCCTGGACCTCTCTCCCCCATCATAGGCTCAGTTCCCTGAGAACCATAATGCCCCCTTGCTGGGAGAGACCTGCTGCTCTATCTTGGGCACAGGGATGGCATAGAGGATGCAGGAGCTCTTGCAAAGGCTTGGGCCCAGGTGGTAAAACGTGCAGATTGCAAGGAGCAGATAGAGAAGGTCTCTAGCTCCCCTTAAGAAAGACTCGGGGACCAGTATATTAGAATCCAAACAGGACTCTTCAAGGTGGACAGAGTTTTTTCACAGACCAGCCCTACTCCACACGACCTGCTCAGCTGGAAAATCTGCACATCGTCCTACACCAGGAAGCCCTAGGCTATGATCAATCTCAGTCTCGCAGTGAGCATTGTCACCTCAAACTTTTGCAGCTTGGGATTCTTACACAGTGTCAGCCCAGCTGGAATTTCCCCTTTTAAAAATCCTCTCCAGACGGCCACCCACACCTCCTCCTCCCTGGATTCAAACCCTGCAGGGTGACCTTAGTCAAATTGGAAACGTTAATATCGCCCAACAGATGCAGGCTTTGGACACCATTCTCTGCCAATTAAATCACTGGGTCCAGGAACGAAAAGCTACAGGGGCTATCTACCTTAAATTTGTGTTTATTCATCATTGTTTAGATGGTGTTCAATTCCCTTCTAAAACTAAGGTTTTGCTAAGTCTGGTAAATGCAAGTGAGGTGAGGTATGTGTGTTTGAAAAAAGAAATGTATGGAAGAGGGATATTCTGAAGGGCCTTAGGATTATGTAAAGCCGGATGGGTAAAATGAAATTGCATTAGAATGAAAGCAAGCAAAAGAAAGTGTTGAAGGTCTGAGAGAGAGATTTTGGTGAGAAATCGTGTGTACTCAGGTGCCTCCCCCTCCTCCAACACATTCATGGGCTTGCTCATCTGACCAGCAAATCCCCCTCTGATCGATATTTCGTCAGCCGAAGCTGGGGCCAAGACATCATGGATCCTGCCCCTAGTAGGCCCAGTGATCATGATTATGCTTTTCTTTGTTTCTGCACCCTGTTTGCTCTGCTTTATCCAGGCAAAGCTCTCTGACATGAGCCTTCGCTCTCCCAGACCCGGGAAAGCCATTCCTGTAATTGACAGATGAGCAACAGGGCATTGCTCTAGGGGTTCTGGGCCAACCTGGGCTGTCCAGCGACCAGTTGCTTATTTCTCTAAACAAATGGATCCCACTGTAAGAGGATGGCAGCCCTGCCTGAGCGCACTTGTGGCAGCTGCTCGTCTCGCTAGACAGGCCTTAAAACCCACACTGGGCCAACCCGATGTTAGTTCTCCACATCGGCTCCAGGACCTGCTCATTCACCAGGCTCTCTCCCCTCCATCACCCTCTTGTCTGTTAGATTTCTACTCTCTTTGTCAAAGAGCCTCTCATCTCCCTCTCCCAATCCTCGACTCTCCATCCTGCTAGGTCTCACGGGTGTTCCACTCCCTAACGCAGATAACACCCTCTTCTTACTATGGTGGACACCATCACCAGTCAGACAATGGTCCTGCCTTTTTCTCAAAGATTACTCCACAGGTCTCCTCCCTGGGCGTCACCTGGAAACTACACATTCCCTCCCGACCGCAATCCTCTGGTAAGGTAGAACGTGTAAATGGTCTGACCAGAGACCACCTAACCAAACTCTCCACTGAGCTGCGGAAATCCTGCGTGGAGCTGCTCCCACTCGCTTTAATGCACCTCTGAGCCACCCCTTGTGGCCCCTTGTTCCTGACCCCCCTTGAACGGATGTATGGCAGACCTCCTCTTACTAACCATGAGCTCCCCATCCAACCTACGCTGTTGGCTGGATATTTTTCATACTTCTCTTTGCTCAGACAGCTGCTCCAAGAACACGCACACTGTTGTCTGCCACAACCTGTGCCTCCGTCCCCTGATGAACCTGTCAACCTGCTCTGCCCTGGAGACCAGGTTCTTCTGAAAGCCATCACTCCAAAACCACTTCTACCAAAGTGGATGGGTCCACACACGATCATCCTGACTACACCAATGGCTGTCAAGGTCTTGGGCAACACGTCCTGGCATCAGCTGTCCAGGGTCAAACCGGTCCCTGTGGACAAGAAGTATGTATGCGAGCACATGGGCCCAACTCGGGTTCGCATCACTGTGCCCCTGGTCCACATCCCACTCAGCCTATAGAGTAGAGGCCCTCTGATTCTCCTTCCTCTGTTTCTTTTTTTTTTTTTTTTTCTTTTTTAAAGATTTATTTATGCAAGCACTGGGTACAGTCAGAAGCACAGAAGGGTGAGAGAACTCACCAGAGACAAAGCGAAGGGCAGAATAGGCAGACTTGATGAAGTACACTGCTGAGGGGAGCAGTGGGCGGCAGGAGAGGTCTGCCCGCCATGTGGGACCCTTGCCTTGAGGCCAGGGATTGACGGTGCTGTAGAGGCTGCTGGCAGCTTCACAACCCAGCGCTCAACCATCAACTGCTGCGCCACCGGGGAGGCCCCTCTCCTTCCTCTGTTTCTAATCCCATCTCTTCAAGCCACTTGCCGTTCTTCTGTCTATGCCTGGCAATTCCAGATCAGCACAGCCTCGGACAAGGTATTACCACTCATAGCACCTCTTACCCTAATCTCCTCATTTTTTCTTTACCCCATGCTTACTATGTTTCATCCAACACCGGATCCAAGACCCGCCCCATAGCACCTTTAACCAACTCCTTCTCCACCCATATCCTCACGTCCCTGCAAAGACTGTCTCATAACCAGGCCTGAGCCCCCACCCTGGTCTTCGCCCTGTCCAGCAGGAAGTAGCCAAAGAAAGAACCATTGCCCCTTTTGAACAAAAGGCTGGTATGAAAGGTCGATACAGGGGCCAGGAATGGGGAAGCCCACATACAAACAAGATGGTCCTGACACCAGTACCCGTGATTCCATCAAACCGAAACTGAAGCCATAAGCAGGAGAAACCACTCGGCTCAATGAAAAAACAATACATTTCCTGGTGTATGCAAGAGGTTAATAGTTTGCAGGCCGTGTGGAGGTTAGGAATTTCTAGTTAAGAGTTAGAACTTACGTAGATTTGATGAACCAAGTTAATTGAGTACTAGAGAATGGGTTGATTTTAGTAGTATAGCATAACAATGGACTTTCATGTCCACTCCAAAATTAGGAAGGCCTGACAGGATGATTGATTGTTACTGAACATTATACTATCTTAGACAATTGATTATGTTAGAAAATGAGTTGTACCTAGAAGAGTAATTGTCCCTGTTGATTTTCTTAATCTCACTGCTCGCCTTAAGGTATAAAGACCTGCTGAGACCCTCAGTAGGAGATACTTGCACCAGAGAGGGTGTCTGTGTCTACCTCACTTCTACCTCGCTCCACTTCCCCTCAGTCCTCCAAGAGAAAACTTGGCCGACGCCGTCCTCTCCCCCTCTCTGAGACCCCTGACACGACTTCTAGCTGGAGCTGGTCTCCAGCAACCTTAGAGGGGAGCACTCCCTGGGAACACCTCCCAATGCCACTGTGAGTTGGATCCTGGCCCAGTGCTTGAGGTTGTGCCCCCACCTCCGGGCCCTCCCTGACGGGACTGTACCAGCTTGCACGGCAGCCTTAATTTGGAAATATTGGATGCTGCAGACACTATCTGGGGTGAACAGCTGCCACTGAGGCCTTAGAAACTCTTTATTTCTCTGCTCCCCTGTTTGTTAACAAAACCTTGTTGCTGTTCCCTGAGCCTGAGTGGTCTTGCAATTGAGCACACGGGTGAGAACCACAGACAGTGCCCTGTCCTCTACCTCAGCTCTGTCCTTTTGAGAGGGTGCCAGGGAGGCAGGCCCCATACCTAGGACAGGAACCTGCACACACACAGGCGGCACACACACGCTACATGACTCATGATCTGTTTTCTTTGAACTAAAGCTCTTGTTTTAAACTGAGATCCTGCCCTGCTGATGCCCCAAAGAGTGCCGGACACTGACGCCCTCTGATGTACCAGGGGCAGGATACCCAGGAGGCTGATGGCAAGTTCTGGGGCTGAACAGGACAGACACCAGGAGTGTCAGCTGTGATGGGCTGTTCTGGTGGGCTGTTTGCTCGGAACATAAAGGTTTGTCAGTGCAGAGAGCACCCAGAGACACACAGGAGAGAGACGTGTGGAGAAGGCCCCTTGTTTTTTGGCTTTGGACTTGAACCGGGAACTTAGAGACATGGCACGAAACACCTGGAAGAGACACCGTGATGGTCCGAGATGGATCCCCTGCCAGGGAGCTGCCCACATGGTGCCCGCTGCTCCCCTCAGCAGTGTATTTCAGTAGATCTCCCTGTTCTGTTTCCCACTCTGTCTCTGGTGAATCCTCTCACCAGCCTCCCCACCACCTCTGGCCTATACCCCATCTCTTCTATGCATAAATAAATCGCTGAAAAAAAAAAAGTTTGCATAAATCCAGTAAAGTTCTTTTTCCCCTTCTCTTTAATAGACAATTGGAAATACGGATATTTTACCAAGGCTTTGTCTGGAATGTTGTGTTTTCAGAAACCAGACTCATCTCAGAGGCTGCAAGACAACAGTAAACTGGCACCTATTTAACGGGTACAAGGGTCTGTCATGAGGGTAAAGAAGGCAACCCCTTGTCACGTCCAGAAACCCCAAATGTCTTGGGAGCCTCGAGAGGAATTTTCCCAATGATACAGGTACTGCAGGCCAATTCTGGTGGTGAGAACTTGGCGTGGTCCTGAGCCCTGACTCCTGGCTGTTAGGAGTTCTCAGTCTGAGGGTTCCTGTATGAAGGTCTGACAAAGCAAGATTAAAAAGTCTGCATAATAATTTCTATTTTCTGTTGAATTCATGCAAACTGACTATGGCGGTATAGTGTCTGGGTGAGGCCGGGGCCTGATAACCAGTACTGGAGGCTGAACATAATGGATACCAGGAGCACAACTGTGATGGGCTGTTCTGACGGCTGTTTGCTGTGACTGTCTGTGTGTAACTGATTATAATTAGGCCAGCTGGAGATGAGATGGGGAAACAGACCCTTCAGGGTGCAATGCCTCCCATTCTCTCAGATCAATGGACTGTAATCTGAAAAGTAAAATTGTTACAGGGCAGCCCCGATAATATTGGTTGCCTGACTGTGGGTCCTCACCCGCGTGCTTAAAAGGGACATATTAATCCTCAACCGCAGGCACACACAAGGGTTAATAAAAGGTTTATTTACAAGGGAAGAGGAAATGTACAGCTCGGGAGAAAAGAGGGAGATAAAGTCTTAAATGCGTCCTACCCGTCTCTGCCAACCTGAATTCCCAATGGCACACTGAGAGCTGGCAGCGAGCCAAAAGCCCTGAAGCCAAGGGACCCCCCCCCAGGGGCCCACATGTCTGGTTCTATGCCAAACCTGGCTGTTTAACTCCACTCTTAGGTCCCAGCAACCCTCCCCTGGGTGAAGATGGGATTTGTAGTTCCCAGTGTCTTCATGGCTTTGACCTGGGGTGGGGGTGGAGTCCACAAAGCCTGTATGGAATTAGCTCAGGACATCCTTTCCCCCTAGCAATTCCCCCCATTCACTTTGTGCCACCATTTCCATGGTGATGAAGATTAAATACATGGATGCTGGGATACAGTCTCAGATGAAAATTGTTCAGGGTTCCAGTGTGAAAGAAAACCAGTCTCTCCAGGTACTGTCCATTGTGGAAAGCAAAAGTCCTCCATTCCTGGAAAAAACAGTTCATCAGTCCAAGCCAAAAAACAAAAAACATAAAACAAAACAAAACAAAACATCTGGAGGCATTAGCCAAAACAAGACAGCAAATACGTCAAAATCACAGGAAAAAAATCTTAAGATTGGTTCAACTTATGTAAAAAACAAATTCTCTCAACCTTGAGCCCAAATTGTTTCCACAGCATAGCAAAAGTTTGCAAAATAAATCTACTTGTAACCATATTACCTATTTTTGCATAAAATCATATGGCAGAATAACTAAACAGCAATTTTATCTGGCTTTTGGAATACTCCATTTAGGATCAGAGTGAACTCTTATCACCTGGTCCATGTAGGCTTCAGGAACAAAGTTGGTCTCATCAGACTCCACCTGGGCTTTCCTCCTCTTGAGGGTACCAGGACTTTTTCATTTGCTGGGTTGTCCAGTCCTGCCAATGGAGGCAAGTTTCCTCACCTCCATTGGAGGTCTCTGGAGCACTACGAACAAAGCAACAGGTTCTCCTCTTCTTGGTTCAGCTCTGCTTCAACTTCCTGGAAGAACTCCACTCAAAGCCACACAATGAAACTCATGTCCAATTTTTTTTAGTTTAAGCAGACAAAATCCCTATGGAAGTTATGCAAAAACAGTCTCTGAGATAAGTAGTAAAAAAAAATTACTACCACTATTTTTATGCTGTGTTGGTATGAAGGGGAGAGAAAATGTGAACACAAGTGAGCTCTGCTGAAAAAGGAAAAAATTCAACATTGCTGTAGGTTCCAGTCAGTCAAAACAAGAAAATTTTTGTGGATTCATAATGAAATGCAAAAAAAAATTAACAGTATTATGTCAAAACTTAGTAAAAATCAGGTGAATCTCCAGGTCTATTCAGTCCTTTGTAGGAAATTTTTACTCTCAACAATTCCATCAATAGGAATCTGTTGAGGCCTTTTACCCCTACTTTCTCCAGAAACAATTTCTGTCAATAAACAATTGAAGTATACAATATTACAAGGCGACAATCACCACTGACAATTTACATACATATCAGGTCAAGGTGTTTCCCGTTTTCCCAAGTGACAATGCTTCCCTTCTAGTTTTCTCTGCTAGGTAAGCCAAATAGGACAAATTCATCTAATACCTTTCCCAGGAGGAAAGGGAGAAAATGTGGAGTGTCTCTGGAGCTCTACTGAGGTTCCACAAAATTTCCTTGCATCAGCCAAATGACAGGCTACCAAATTTGTACTTGAATTTAGATTTCTGGGAAGCTTTGCCATAAACATCAGAACAATAACAGAAACAACAATGTTCAATCTCCATGAAGGCACCGGCTTAGTTCAGTAGTACAAGGTTGACAATCAAACCATAACCTTTAGTTTTTCCTCATAACTGGAGACTTTTTTTTTTTCAATGTCTATGGGTACCATGTATACCAATTTGTCAACCACTAGAGGCCAAGACAAGGACACAAGGAAAGGACATACAGACATACAACATATAGACACAAAGAGCTCTTTAGTTACCATTTATCACACGTGAGGTATCTTATACAACTGCAGTTTCACTCATAGGCCAAAGTAACAAAAACGAGAAGAAAATAAACCTCGAAGTTAAAAAAAAAAAAAAAAGTTAAAAGGAAATACCAAAATCAAGATTGAAAGCCTTTCTGTGTAAAAAAAAAAAAAAAAACACTGCCAGCATATGCATGATTTTAGATGTTATTTCACATCTCCTAAACTTCGAAAGGAAGATGATTGTTTTGAGCATGTTAGTCATCTTATGGTTTCTTCAGAAAAGTGAATCTGGGCCTCCCCTGGTGGCACAGCGCTTGAGTGCAGGGCTGTGGGGCTGCCCAAAGCCTCTGCAGCGCTGGTTCGATCCCTGGCCACCGGCAAGGGTCCCACATGTCGCACAGACCTCTCATGCCCCCTGCTTCCCTCAGCAATGTGTTTCATCCGTCTGCCTGTTCTGTTCCGCGCTCTGTCTCTGGTGAATTCTCTCACCCTCCTGTGCTTCTGACCATACCCAGTGCTTGTATAAATAAATAAATAAATCTTTTAAAAAAAAATCCAGAAAAGTGAATCCTTTGGCATCCTGCACAATAACTGGAAAAGAAGTCAGTAACATTCAAGTTTTTGTCTTTTTCTTAAATAAACATCTCAAGTCCTGAATGGGTTCACAAGACCATTGGAACTTTGTCTCTGGGTCAGTTCCTTCTGGTGCTTGCTTAACTCTGGAATGATGTACCCAGGGTTTTATGCCTGCAAGTTTCAAAGAAGTATGTATGCTCAGCAAAACGTCATGTGGACCAGTGCATTTTTCTGACAGCTGGTTTTGGGCATCCCCACTCTGCCAAGTCTTGAGTAAGACCTGATCTCCACGTCTCAAAGGAAGCAATGGTTGATCAGGAGGCATAGAGATCCCCGAGGTTGCAAAGTTGTGAATTACTGCCAGAACCTACTGGATGTGTTTCACAAATTGTATGATCCAGCAATCTTGTGCTATTTCCAGACTGGCTTTCAAAACTGAGGCCTGGAAGGGTCTTCCGAACACAATTTCAAAGGGGCTTAATTGGAGTCCATTCTAGGTGCCACTCTTATGCGGAGGAGGGCAAGGGATAGTACCTGGTCCCAACGAAGGTGTGTTTCTTGGCACAGTTTTGCCAAGGTTTTCTTTAAGGTGTGGTTCATTTTTTCCAGAAGACTGGTCTCCATGCAGCATGCAATTTCCAGTTGATCTGTAACACATTGCTTACTGCATGAGTAAAGTCAGAGATGAATGTTGGCCCATTATCACTCTGGATGGAGTTGGGCAACCCAAAGTGAGGGATTATCTCTTTCAGCAACTATTTTGCCACCTTGGAAGCTTTCTCCGTCTTTGTGGGAAAACCTTCCACCCACCCCAAGAACGTGTCCACAAAATCCAGTAGGTATTTGAAATTGCCTGTTGTTCTAAGTATTTGTGTAAAGTCCACCTGCCAGTCCTCAAAAGGGCACTTGCCCCAATATTGAACCCAAACGGCTTTAGGGTGGGAGTCAGTCTTGGGGTTATTCCTGGCACATAGTTGACAGCCCCAGGTATGCTATTTTATGTAAATATGGGTCCTTCAAATGTGGGCGCACTGTTTCTAATAAGGCATCTCTCCCATAGTGAGATTCTTCATGAAGATGTTTTAGCACCGGATATACCAGGGCCTCCGGGTGGAGTATCATCCCATGGGAGTTTACTCTCCCAGTGGAGCTGGGGTCAAACTCAGTAAATCCCCATGCACGAGCTCTCTCCTCATCCCGCTCGGTGTAGTTGGGAGCATACTGAGTCAGGTCCACAAGAGGGATGAGTGCACCCTGAAGAAAGGGGAAATGAAGAAATGTACAACTCAAGGAGAATATAGGGAGATAAAGTCTTAAATGCATCCTACCGGTTCCACCAACCTGGAATCCCAATGGTACTCTGAGATTTGGACTTGAGCCAAGAGCCGTGAAGCCAAGATGGGGGTACCGCAGACCCACGTGTCTGCTTTTATATCAAACCTGGCTGCTTAACTCCACCCTCAGGTCCCAGCCACCTTCCCTTTGGTGGTGATGGGATTTGTCTTTCCCAATGTCCTGATGGCTTTGTTCTGGAGTGGGGGTGGAGTCCACAAAGCCTGTATGGTATTAGCTCAGGACTTCCTTTCCTCCTAACAATTTGATGGGCACATGTTTTAATATTTGGTAATTAAGCATATGGCTTTGACAGGGAATTAGCAATAAAAAAAATAAAGCAACCCTATTCAGCCCCGTTTGCTGCTTTTGATTTCACCATAACTTACAATTTAATTGTCAGAAATTCTTTCTTAAGAAAATGTAGAATTGCTTCCGTGTTTAGCCTTTGGGGATTTGGGGTTCCCTTTTTGGTAATTTATGTGACACTTATTGATATAAGAGAGTTAAGTCATAAAGTGCATGCTTTGAATTGTTTCTGTCAGTAGAGACTTCCGAATTTAACAGATGCAGACAGGTGAAGACCAGGAAGAGGGAATGTAAATCGCATATAGGAAAGTATCCACTGTGGCAGGAAAACAGAAACCAAATGGTATCTGGTGGGGTAGCGTTAAATAAGGTGAAAATGAAGCCCCTACCCCTTGCCCAGCAGGAAGGTTTGGGAGGCTTGAACACAGAGAGAATTAATAAGGCTGCTCTGGGTCCCAAACTATAAGATGGATCCCTTTGACCAGGAATGTGGAGGCAAGGCCAGGACACATTCTGGGTCAAAGATCAACCCCCCAGGATCAGACACCCCTGCACTAACCAGCCCAAAACTTACTCCCCAAAGCAAAACTGACAAAACCAGTAATAAAAGGGAGCCCCAAATCTTTCTTTTTTTTTTTTTTAAAGGATTTATTTATTTATTTGTTTGTTTGTTTGTTTATTTATTTATTTATTTATTTATACAAGCACTGGGTACAGTCAGAAGCGCGGGAGGGTAAGAGAATTCACCAGAGCCAGAGCAGGGAGCAGAGCAGGCAGAAGGACGGAAGACACTGCTGAGGGGAGCAGCGGGCGACAGGAGAGGTCTGCGTGCCATGTGGGACCCTCCTCCGGAGGCCGGGGAGCAGCCAGGGATCAAACCAGCGCTGCAGAGGCTGCAGGCAGCTTCACAACCCAGTGCTCAACCGCTGCACCACCGGGGAGGCCCCCAAATCTTTCTTCACTTGCAGATCTTTCCTGTCTCCCCAGCTGCTTCTCTTAGCAGTGTATTTGAACAAATGTGCCTTTTCTGTTCTCCAGTCTGCCTCTGGTGAAATTTTTCACCCCTGCACTCTGGCCTGTCAAGGTATCATTAAGAATTTGAAAACCAAGCCCCCACTCCTTACCCAGCAGGCAAGTTTGGGAGGCTTGAATGATAAAGGGAGTGGGTGGGACTGTCATGGAAACATGGACCTTAAGCTGGTGATGCCCAGCACTGATGACCCTCTATGCTGATTCAGATCATCAGTCAGGACACACCCAAGACTAGTCACCCTAACCAATCAATGGTGTCAAGAATATAAATAGAGACTTGGGACCCAGACTCTGAGCAGTACACCCCTCCTGTTTCGCCCTCTGCTTCTTTTAGCAGTGTATTTCAATAAATTCACTTGGTCTGTTCTCATCTGTCTCTGGTGAATTCTTTCACCCCTGCAACAGAGCCTACACCTTGATTCTTCCCCACAACATTATAAATCAATAAATCTGGTGTGATTTCTTATGAAAGAAGATGGAATCCAACCTCTTCAACTACACCAATATTCTATTTACCCAAACCTCTACTCTTTGTTCTCTGAATTCAGCAAACAAAAATAAAACTTAAAAAAAAAAAAGCAAATAGCAGTTACATCTACCAAGTTGCTCAGGATAGAAAGTTTGGCAGCATCTTTAATTTCTGTCTTTCCCTCACTTTCTATATCCATCCAAATCAGCCCTATTAGCTACATCCTAAGCAACGTACCACTCTGACCCACTCCTCTCTCTTTGTCTACTGCAACTTTCTCGGTTGTTTTCCTGTTGCATTCTTGTTCTCCTACAATCTAGTTTCCCCAATGCAAAGAGATTTTTCTCAAACACAAATTATTCAATTCACTCCACTCTCCAACACCTCTCTCCGTTTTCACAATTAGCGGATTCTGGGGGGAGGGGGGAATTGGAAACCTCACAGCCAGGGCAGGCTCCGGAGTCTCCTCTCCTCTGAGCCCTGATTCTCTGACTCCTCACAGAGCATCTCACCCCAGGAAGCCGCGCCAGGACCCCCAACTCTGCCCATCTCAGCTCCCGCACCCTCCTGGCGGAGCCACCAGAATCCGGAACAGCGCGGCAGCGCCCCCGTGTGGCCACAGGGCTGAGCACAGGAGCCCAGAGCTGCCCTTTCTCCTGCTCAGCCAGGCCCTCCCCAGGCTCCCTGGGTCCCCAGCAGCAGGACAGGGATCTGCACACAAGGGGGCGCCCAAGTCCAGTGTCAGGTCAGAAGTCCTCAAATTTTCTTCCTAGTGAGGCCTATGGTCTAAGGATAGAACCAAGTTTCCAGGTTTTAACAGCTGATTCCCAGATTATGGGCAGATCCTCCAAATATTCCTTAAGTCTTGGAATGGAGCCTTTGACTCCAGAGTCTCTGTAATTTGTTTCTGTTTACAAGGGTGAAAGCACCTCCTCCTGGGAATCAAACTTCAATTTCCCCAGGAGCCCAGGACCTCACCCAAGTAAAGAGCAAGTTTTCTAGAAAAAGGCAAAGCCCATGAGCTGACCATTGAGCCATGTCTTGCAGCAGGGGGCAGCGGAAATGATCCAACTGGGGAAGAGCTGGAGGTGGTATGTGGGTGGACTATTGGTGGGAGCACCACACCTAAGGGTAACAATAACTATAGAAAGATGACCCACTATGTAAGAAAATAAATAAATATATATATTTTAAAGTTCACCATCCTTGAATGAGGGGCGGACAGAGGAGAGCCCCCAGGGCATGGCTAGGAAGATGGGGAGGCTCCTGGAAATGGAGCAGAGGATGAAAATGGGGACTAGGGGATGGGCCCAAAAGGAGTGGTGGGGGCACCAGAGAGGATGGGGCCAGGACGGGCAGCATCGGGGACACTGCCGGGAGAAAGTCTGTGTGGGTGACACGGGCTCTGGCTGGGGGCTGGGAGAGTCTCTGGTTTCTCCTGGTAGAACTGCAGAGGGGTTGACTTTATAACTGACCAGTAAATTACTCGTTTGGGGCCTTTTCCTTTCAATGCAGGGCTTGTGTGACTCAAACACACATGCTCAGGCTGATGAAGGAGAGAGATGAAGAGAAGACAGATGTTTGGAGGAGGCCCCCATTTCCTGAGCCAGAACATCATCCTCAACTCCACCAATGCTAGGAGCCAAGAGGAGGGCAGAGCAAGGCCTGTGCTGCCCTGGAGGACCAGCCCTGGGGGCTGATTCTGGAGCTCCAGGACCCCACTCCCTGTAGGCGAGCCTGTATGAATTTTAAGAGGCAAGGAGCAAAAAGAAAAGACAAGGTTATTATTAGTATTGGCCCCAATAGTGGGAGGAGCCATGACACTATAGGAATTTGAAACCATGTCAGCGGAGAGTTGGAGCCCCCACTTTCCCTTTCCACGTCTTTGCATAGTTTCATTAAGGCTTCCACATTTTTTTTACAATCCCTGACTCACTGATATAGTAACAACATTCTTCCCTGAGAAACAGGCAGAGCCTGCCGGTTTTGGAGAGTGGCCTGTGCCAGGGAGTTGTAATGATGCTAAGGACACAGGTTTTTCTAAGGAGGTATCTATCCTTTAACCGAAATGTTAGAAGTGCAGGAATGAAAGCCTACAAGGGCGTCAGTTTGCAAGCAGGGTTAGCTGTGACTGGAGTCCCACAGGGGAACTGAGAGTTGGGGAGTCTGGCAAGCAGTGTCCGTTATCTTGGTCGTAGTGGTATTGAGATTAATTGGAGCTGCCGCCAGTAGAGGCCTCTGAAGGGAAGCACAGAGGAAACAAGAGGAGGTATTTGTCCCAAAAGAGTCATTTAGGAAGGGTATAACATTTTGGATTATATGAATCCAGGTTGAGGGTGTCTCGGTCTTTTCTGATGATGTTAGCTGATTTTATAGGACTTGTTCCAAATGGAGCATGTCCTGGGAGACTTGGACCATGGCATTTTGTATCAGGACATATTCCCTTGAGATGGGACAATGTTGCCACTGGGTAGAAATGCCAGCCAGTATACCTTGCGGCTTGGACTCCCTGTACCCAACGTTGGTCTCAAGGATCTGAAATAGCAGAGTTAACTTGATTCGTATTGAAAACGGTATTATGATGGACGGGAGAGAACATTCAGCCTTTGTCTGGAAGGTGCACTGTACACCTTCCAGTAAGGGTAAGGGCACCCCCCATATTACCTGTAGGTATTTTTGCAGTGATTTAAGGTTTGATGGTAAAAGAAATAAAAGAAGGTGTTCATAGGGTTAGTAATCGACGAAAGAGTTATGATGAGCATGATAGGTGCTGTGCATCCGGCCTGTGGGCACTCCGCAGTACCCACCAAGTGGGTAGTCTCAGTGGATCCTGAGACAAAGGTCTCCCTAACTTTGAATTTCCATACACAGGACACTGGGCTCCGGGAGATTTTGACAAGAAATGCGCATCCTAGTAGGACCCAGGTTACGACATGCATCCTGTTTGTCTTCGGGGGCACGTTTGACACGAGAGAGATGGTGCCAGGAGGGGTCTCCCAGAAGTGTTACTGCTGCAGGCGTGGTGAGAATGACCGTGTGCGGACCAGTCTACGGAGGCTGCAGTGGCTTTGGCTGAAGTGATTTGAGCAGGACTTGGTTTCCCGGATGCAGTGGTGGGGAAGGTCAGTTGAAAAGGTTGAGATCCAAGGCAGGACTGGGGAAGTACCGGTCTGCGTGTTCCCAAAGCAGCTGCGGAGCTCTAACAAGAGTTTAGTCAAGTGATCCTTGATTAGCCCATTGGCGCGCCCCACTTTCCCTGAGGATTGTGGGTGGTGGGGAATGTGAAGTTTTCAGGTGATACCCAGAGCTGCAGAGACCTGCTGAGTAATATTTGATAATAAAGCTGGACCATTGTGAGATTGGAGAGATGTGGGGAGGTCAAAGCACGGGATAATGTGGTTAAGAAGGGCCTCAGTAGGGTCTCCCCTGGTGGCGCAGCAGTAGAGCGCTGGGCTGCAAAGCTTCCTGCAGCCTCTGCAGCACCGGTTCGATCCCCAGCCGCCGGGCGAGGGTCCCACATGGCTCGTAGACCTCTTCTGCCGCCCCCTGCTCCCCTCAGCAGTGTACTTCAGTCCTTCTGCCTGTTCTGCCCCCTGCTCTGGCTCTGGTGAATTCTCTCACCCTCCCACACTTCTGATTGTACCCAGTGCTTGTATAAATAAAATAAATAAATCTTAAAAAAAAAAATAAAAATACATTAAAAAAAAAAGAAGGGCCTCAGTTACTACCTGAGCCATTTTTCTAGCTGCAGGAAGACCTCAACCCAACCTGTTATTGTATCAACCATTGCTAGCAGATATTTAACCTTTTTGTGAGTAGGGAGGTGAGTAAAATCAACCTGCCAATCCTGTCCGGGTAAGTGTCCACGCAGCTGGTGAGCTGCAAGGCTGCTAAAAGCTTAAGGATAAGTTTAGCGTTCATGATGGGGGACCCCTTGGTGGAGAGGAACCCTCTTTCCTGCCAAATCGCAGCATGACTGTGAGCCATAAGGAAGGCATATTTTGGATCCGTATAGATGTTGACTTTCTTATGGTTGCTGAGGGTCAGGGCCCTGGTTAAATGCTATGAGTTCTGCCTTTTGGAAGGTGGTTTCTCTGGGCAGCTTTCCTGCCTCAAGTACCTGATTGATGGTAACAATGGCCTAGGCAGCCCTCCTTGACCTCGCGCATTTACACAAGAGCCGCCAGTCTACACACACAGTAGGCATCTGAAAAGGGGAGTCAGTTAAACCCAGTCTGGAGGTTTGCATTTTTTCCCCCAGGATTTCAGGACACGAATGGGCCACAGAAGGGGGCCAGAGACAGCCAGAGGAGTGGCTGGGTTGAGAGAATTAGACTGAATAAGACTCACCAGAGGGTTTGCGATAAAGAGCACGTGGAAGTCCTGTGAGCGGGAAGGAGTGAGAGTGAAGGCCGTGCGGGGAATGTGCTTGGGTAGGTCTTTTCAGAATAAGTTTGAGAGATTCCTGGGTGAGTAGAGCTGCCGCCGCCAGGGCTCTAAGGCAAGGTTGCCAGCCCCTGACGGTGGGATCCATCTGCTTGGAGAGAGAAGCGACAAGACACAGGGCTGGGCCCAGAGGCCAGGAAAGGACACCTGCCGCCATACCCCGACGTGCGTCTGTGAACAGGAGGAAAGGCTTTTTTGGATGAGGAAGGGCAAGGGCAGGCGCCCTAAGGAGGATATGCGTGAGTAAAAGGAAGGCCCTGCTGACCTCCCGGGGGATTAGAGACATCCTTTGGGGGAGGCTTTTGCTTCCTCATACAGTGGCTTGGCTAGGAAAGCAAAATTAGAGATCCAAGATGGAAGAATCCAACCAAACCTAAGAAGGAAATGATTTGTTCTGCCGATTCAGGGGAGGGAAGGTCCCGGATGGCCTGTTTGTGGTCCACCGTCAGCTGTTTGGAGGAAGGAGTTAGTCGAAGAGCCAGATAGACAGCTGTGGGAACTGAAAGTTGGGCTTTGGATGGGGAGACACGGTTTCCTTTTGAGCACAGGAAGGTGAGGAGTTGTGCAGTGTGTTGCTGAGATTGTGGAGAAGACTGCAGAGGAGGAGGCCAGCACATCCTGGAGGAGAGTGCTGGGTGGAGTATGACATGACAAGAGATCACTAGCTCATGCCTGACCAAACAGATGAGGGCTGTCCCAGAACCCCTGAGGCAGGACTGTCCAGGCCAGTTGCTGGGAGGCGTGTGTGTCCAGATCTTCCCAAGTAAAAACAAGTAGAAAATAACATTGAGGATCCAGAGGGATGGTAAAAAAAAAAGGCATCTTTGAGGTCAAGTACAGAGAAGCGTGTGGTAGAAGATGGTATATGAGATAGGAGGGTGTAGGGGTTGGCACTCCGGGATGGATAAGCACCACTGCCTTGTTAATGAGGTGAAGGTCTCGCACTAGGCAATTAGAACCGTCAGGCTTTTTTAACTGGGAGGATGGGAGAATTACAGGGCGGGTTGGTACGAGTAAGGAGTCCCTTTCCCAGGAGTTGTTGGATGATGGTTTGAGACCCTGACGGTGAGTGAGGGAGATTGGAAACTGGGGGCGAGAGGGGAAAGAGGGATCCTTGAGGCGAATGAGGACGGGGGTATGATGGGTGGCAACAATCAGGATAGAGATATTGCAGACCAGGGGGTGACAGTGGGAGGAGAGAGCAGGGAGTCCTGAGGAGGATCAGGAGATGTTTGGAGCAGTGGGAGGATAAGAGCAGCTCTAGGATCTTGGAACCATGAGTAGCCCTGAGTTTGGTCAGGAGGTCGTGACCCAGGAGTGGTGTGGGGCAAGAAGGCATGACTAGGAAAGAGCGGACCAGTGGTCCTGGGCTGAGAAGGAAGGCCGTCAACACCCGGAACCGAGACCTGAGGATAAACTTGACCGAATTAGGAGGGGAGGACAGAGAAGGTAACCCCCGTGTCAACCAGAAAGGAGATTGACTCACCTGCTACCTTGACAGTTACCCTGGGCGCCTCGAAGGTTATCGGAGTCGATGAGTCCGGGTCTCTTCAGTCCTCAGCCGCCAAACCCAACAGCGCCGGTGGAAGTGTAGCAGGGGCTGGAAGGACTGGCCCACCACAGCCAGGCGTGGAGGTGTTAGGGGGAAAGGATGTCCTGAGCTAATCCCATACAGGCTTTGTGGACCCCACCCCCACTCCAGACCAAAGCCATCAAGACATTAGGAGAGACAAATCCCGTCACCACCAAAGGGAAGGTGGCTGGGACCTGAGGGTGGAGTTAAGCAGCCAGGTTGGATATAAAAACCAAACACGTGGGCCTTGGGGTCTCTCGCTCTGTCGCTCGCCTCCTGGCTTCATGGCTGGTGGCTCACGGCCAGCTCTCAGAGTGCCATTTGGGATTCCTGATCAGCGGATCGGGTAGGACGCATTTAAAACTTTGTCTCCCGTTTTTCACCCAGAGCTGTACATTTCCTCATTTGCCCTTCCCTTGTAAATAAACCTTTTATTAAGCTTTCGCGTGTGCCTGCAGTAGAGTACTGGTAAGTCCTTTTAAGCGCGGGGGAGAGGACCCACAGTCAGGCACCCCGTTTTGTATCAGGGCTGCCCTATAACAGAGGGACAGTCACTTTTCCAGTGACCCTGGATGTTGTAGATGGGGCATGGTCCTGGCGGAGAGTCGGGGTTGGGCATTGTCTGGACCAGTGGCCTTTTCGGACACATTTGAAGCAGGCTCCCAGCGGCGGACGGTTGGGGCCCATTGTCGTCCTCTGTCGGGCGGCAGGTGCTGCGGTCGTTGGAGGAGCTGGGCCTGGCGGTCTTAAGGCAGCTACTAGGGCCTGAGCTTGAAGCTCAGCCTTCTGGTGATTACGGAGTTCCCTCTCTGCCCTGTCCTGTTCCTCCAGGTTGTTAAATACTGTAAAGGCCATATTCAGCAGATCCTGGATAGGGGTTTGAGGACCTACATCAGCCTTCTTAAGCTGTTTATTAATGCCTGGGGCTGACTGAGATATAAAATGCATAGCCAGGACTGTGGCGCCTCCAGGCAAGTCAGGGTCAAGCCTGGTATAGCGCTGGAGCGCCTCCGTCAGGCTAAGGAGGGCAACAGGGTTTTTTGATGCAGACTGGGTAATCTTTGTGAGCTTAGTAAAGCTTATAGGTTTAGGTGCTTCCTGTTGGAGACCAGCTAGGAGACAGGTAATAAAACAGTCTAGGTGAGCCCAGCCCCGGGGGTCCTGCCTGTATCAGTCTGGAAGTCCCACCTTGGCTCTGGGCTGGGAACTGCTGCAGAGCCTGGGGGCAAGGTTGTGTCAGTCAAAGGGACCTGATCTGCATGGTCTTGGGCCGACCTAAAAACACATTCCCTTTTATTAGAAGTCAGGGTGGAAGAGAAGATCACATGTAATCATGACTTGTAAGGTCATAGACTTGGGTAAGATAACGAAATTTGTGGGTGTAGGGAGTTAAAGAGCCAAGACGCGTTTCAGTCTGGGAGAGGTCAGACAGAGAAAGGAACATGGACTCTAACTCCTCCTTGAGTCCCACCCACTTCCCTGAGGAGAGGGACAAGAGGATAAGCACAGAGAGGGTGGGGAGGTTAGGAGGTGAAAAGAAAGGGGAGGGAGGGACTGGATTGGGGAGCTGGAGGAGGAGAAGATAGAGAATTTGGAGTATCAGAGAACGCGGAAGAGGGGTTCGGAGAGGGTGTGAAGAGTCTGAGAGGAGTCTGGAGACTTAGAAAGTATGGCAAGTTCTCAGGAGGGAAGGAAGGGCCGGAGCACAAGAGAAAGACAGCCTGGGCCTAAGGGAATTTCGGGCCACTTTTTCTGCCTACAGCAAAGGTTGTTTAAGTCAGTTAGAATTTTGGGGTCAAAATGTTAGGGGGAAAGGATGTCCCAAAGCTAATTCTATACAGGCTTTGTGGACCCCACGCACACTCAGACCAAAGCCAGCAGGACATTGGGAAAGACAAATCCTGTCACCACCACAGGGAAGGTTGTTGTACCGGGGTTGCCCTGTAACAAAAAGAGCCCATTTCTGGCCACCTAGAGCCATTGTCCAGTTCATATATGGGCCAGGCCGTGGTGCAATAAAAAATTGTTACAGGACAGGGAGAGGGGCAGCCCAAACCCCGCAAACCTGCCTATTCTAAATGGGTTCTGCCATCCGCCGCATCAACAGAAAACATAGGAGACTTTAAGGGGAAGGAACTTTAATAAAACTAGGAAACAATACAGGTAAGGCAGAGTCTAGTTTCTAAATGAAGCACCCAAAGTTACCCGTCCCCTCGTGGGTAAAAGTCCATCCATATGGGATCGGCCCAGAACAAGGCCCCAAAGCCTGCTACAAGTCTAAAGCATCTTCCAGTGGGGACCCACAGCAAAGGGTCACAAACAACCGGACAAGCCCGGAAGGAAAAGAGCAAAATCAACATCAAGATAAAAGCTGCCATTGTCACCTCCCCACAGGTCTCACCCACATCTGTGTCACCCAGTCCACGACCAAAAGACAAGTGCAGTTTCTTTACGTGTCTCTAGGCTCCATGCACCTCCTCCAGGTCTCCTGGCTCCATCCTGCTTCCTTCCTCAGTCTCTTCTGCAGCTTCTCCTCTTCCTGCTCAGCTCCACCCTCCCTTGGGTGGGGCAGGGAACCTCCCCCTTTCCTGGGGACCACCCTGTTACAAAATGAGGCGCTTAGATCTCACATCCGGCTTTAAATGTAGAGGGCCAAGGGCCTTTAGGAGGCACCCCAAGGGGGTGTCTGCCAGAATGGGGGATTGTGTTGACCCCATAGTGAGTGTCCCTCTTAGGATCTCAAACGGAGGGTCGGGGAGGGAGGCTGGAGTCCCAGTGTCCCTGGCCCGATCCTCAGGGAATTGAGCAGGAGAGTGAAAGAGGAAGGCGGCGTCCTGCCGTCCTCTTTACCTCCAAGAAATAGGACAGGTCGTGCCCCTGAGGAGACGTCTCACCTCAGAGGGAGCCCCAAATGGAAAGCGCGCATCAGGAAGGGGTAGTGATCGCTGAGTGAAAAGAAGAGACCCCCATGATCCAAGGGATCCTAGAGGCAACAGCTCACCCTGGGAGAGTCAAGAGCCAGGCGCTGGTGGTCCACAGGCCGGCCGGGTCTTTTCGTTCTTCGCGATTATTTGGCAAAGTGCCCTAGGAAGAGAAGGTGGGCCGACAGGAGGAAGAGGAGGATGGCCCCTCCAAGGGAGATGGGAAGAAGTTAAGGCGGAAGTGGCCACATGGATTGGAGTTACCAGGGAAGCCCGGTAAGGGACTCGAGCAAGTCCCTGCTCCGCTCACGTGGCATGAGAGGCAGCGAGGGCCCGTTCTCCCGCAGGGAGGGTGCCCGGGTCGTGCAGAGGCCATTAAGCCTTAGTGAGCTTGGAGGGGTTCTTGGCTTCCAGTTCCACAGGGAGAGGTAGAAAGAGGGAGTGAACAAGAGGGAGAGTGGAGGGTTTGGGACGGGGCAGGGTCCCCACGCGGGATTGAACCCCATTCCCGGCCAACGCACCAGATGAAAGATTCGGCGCAGTAAAGAAAAGGAGAGCCAGGCTAAATTTCTCAAAGGAAGGGAAAATTTATTGCGCCGCTGGCGGACCTTGGGACCCAAGGTGGGAGTCCGTGAAGCCACACACATTGTCAGGGGGATGCAGGCTTTTATAGGGTGAGGAGGTCAGACAGGGAACTGGGTTTGTAGGGTGGGGGGAGTTTCTTTGTCTGAGAAATGATTTGTAGGGCAGGGGGAGGTTTATTATCTGAATTCTCTAGGCAGGCTTCAGCATTCCTGTTCCCAGGTGGGCTTCCTGGTGGGTTTTTGCATTCAGGCCTCCTGCATGGACCTTTCAGTAGTGAAACAATAGGTAACTTTTTTTAAAAAATCATACAATTGTATGATTATCCTTACATTTACAGAAAGTTATTTTCTTAAAAATGCTTTGTTAGCATACGTTGGTTATTAATATTCTAAAGTAAAGAAGTAATAATGCCAGGGACCAGCCTTGGCAAACTATCCTGTCAGGGGTTCCTGTAAGGATGAGAGGGCATGGGACAAATCTGGGTTAGGGAGGGTTAGGGACAAATCTGAGAGGGTTAGGGACAAATCTGAGGGATTAGGGGGAGGGGGAGTGAGGAGATGCAAACACTTGATCAGGGTACAGACATCATCCTGCTGAGGGTCTCAGCAGCCCTTTATATATTACAAGCAAACCCAGTGTTAGGGGGAAAAGGATGTCTTAAAGCTAATTCCATACAGGCTTTGTGGACTCCACCCCCACCCCAGGCCAAAGCCAAAGACACTGGGAACTCCAAATCCCATCACCACCAAAGGGAAGGTGGCTGGGACCTGAGGGTGGGGTTAAGCAGCCAGGTTGGTATAAAGCCAGACAGGTGGGCTTTGGAGGGGTCCCCCATTTTGGCTCTCAGACAGCTCGCAGAGTCCGGCCAGCTCTGAGAGTGCCTTTGGGTTTCCAGGTCGGCAGACCTGGTAGGACACATTAAAGACTTTATTCCCTATTTTCTCCCTGAGTTGTACATTTTCCTTATTTCCTTTTCCCTTGTAAATAAACCTTTAATTAACCTTTTGTGTGTGCCTGTAGTGGAGTATTAATAAGTCCCTGTAAAGCGCATGGGTGAGGACCCACAGCCAGGAACCCGTTGAATATCAGGGCTGCCCTATAACACCAGAGTACATAAGCATATGTATTAGAGCAGGAAGATAACAATCATCACACCTTCCTCTAGAACAGCCAGGGGTTTATTTGTCTTTCAGCAGAGGTTGTAATATATTTTATTTTGAAGAAGGCACAGTTGCTAAACAAAAGTGTTCTTAGAATAGTCATTTATCTTAAACAATCATTTTATTACCAACAAAAACTTTTGTGACTGAAACTAACATTTCTGTGTTTACCATGGTGAAGGATTAACTAAGGGCTGGGGAAACAAAGGGCAGGGAGTTACCTGGGGGAAGGGCGACAGAGGGATTTTTTCTAACTAACCTATAAAGTTGAGACTAACATATAACCATATTGTTACAGGGCAGGGAGAAGGGCAGCCAGACCCCACAAACCTGCCTATTCTAAGTGGGTTCTGCCATCTGCTGCATCAACACAAAACATATGAGACTTTAATGGGAAGGAACTGTAATACAATTAGGAAACAATACAGAAAAGGCAAAGAATATAGTTTCTAAATCTAGCACCCAAAGTTACCTGTCCCCTCGTGGGTAAAAGTCCACCCAAGCAGGATTGGCCTAGAGCAAGGCCCCAAAGTCTGCCACAAGTCTTAAGCATCTTCCAGTGGGGATGTTATAGGGCAGCCCCAATACAAAACGGGTTGCCTGACTGTGGGTCCTCACCCGCGCGCTTAAAAGGACTTATCAATACTCTACTGCAGGCACACGCAAAAGGTTAATAAAAGGTTTATTTACAAGGGAAGGGCAAATGAGGAAATGTACAACTCAGGGAGAAAAGTGGGAGACAAAGTTTTAAATGCGTCCTACCTGATCCACCGATCTGGAACCCCAAATGGCACTCTGAGAGCTGGCCTCAAGCCAGGAGCCATGAAGCCAGGAGGCAAGCGAGACCCCCCAAGCCAACGTGTCTGGTCTTTATACCAAACAGTCCATTAGCTAAGCCAAAAGAAAAAATATCTGGGGCATTAGAAGCGCGCGGTTGAGGACCCACAGCTAGGCAACCCGTTTTATATCGGGGCAGCTCTGTAACAATATGATTAAAGCAAAAAACAGAAGGCTTTTATATAGAAATCATCATCTAATAGTATATTGTTTTAATAAGATATTGATTCAATATTAAGGAACCAAGGGTCTGGAGGGTGACAATGCCAGACAAGCCACACTGACTCTTCCCTAGCCTCAAGCTCTCAATTAAGGGAGGAATTCTCCTAATCTAACAGAAGAGTTTTTCTACCTATTACTCCTATACTTATCTAGTCAGCCTAGTTTCCATATCTAACTTTAAGGTCAAGGGAAAATTCCTTTTTTTGTAAGACTGTTGATTGTTGTTTTAAGGAACTACAAATATTTCATCAGAGGCAGGGCCGGAGATGGTTATAGCTTTTGGTTCTCAGAATGGTTAATACGTGACATATCAGTAGTGGTAACATTGACTATTTCCAAGTGCATTATTTGTGCTGTCAAGGTTAGTAGCTTAACCAGTCACAAAATTGTTGTTGGCTTATTCTTGAATGCATACTCCAACAGCTACCATACCCATTGTCACTGAAAGGGAACTGTTAAAGGAAAAGGGAATCTTTCCCTGTTAAAGAGCCATAGACATGGAAATGTCAGTAAAAGACAAGCTTGCTTCCTTAACAAGCATATCTAAACAGGGCCTGGCAGCCTGCTAGGCTGGTTGTTCTCCTGGGCCAGTCTCAAAGATCTGCATCCTTCCCCTTTTCCTGTGTCAAGAATTTGTATGCTAACTAACCAATGTTATCAATGAATCATGCAGTGCCATTTGCTGTCAAATTGGTTATTCAGTAATTGATCAAACAGCATTTGCAGTTTTACTTTTAAATGCATATTTTAACAATGGTAGAAACTAGCCATAAACAAATGAGAATCTAGCAGGAGTCAGCTAAAGAGATTCCTGATTTTTCAGGAATCTGCCCCATGCCTGGACCTTTGTAAGACGACAGGAGTAGCATGGCTCCCAGCATAATAACATCTTTTTGAAAGGTTTTATTCTAGTAAAGTAAATATGTAAAGCTATAATCCACATGAAAAAATTATACATGGGATCCATAATAATTTGTGAGACGGTAGAGACATCCTGAAAGAAAAACGTTTGAGAATCGCTGACCCAGTTCCTGGGCCTGGATTCAGGGAGGCAACAGTGTGACAAAGGTCTTGGTGCAGGAGAGGAGGGGCCTCGGGGTGTGGCTCTCAAGGTCTCAGTCTCCAGGGCACTGTAGGGTTACTGTTGGGGCTTCCTCATCTCCCCAGTTTCACTTCTTCTCACAACCTGTGTCTGGTCCTACTTCCTGGATACTGGTGAATCACCCCAGGGCTCACTCCCCATTGCCTGGAGGTCTCCAGAGCAGCCAATCAGCAGCCCCGCGGCTCCCGTTCCAAAGCCCTCGCCCGCCCGCCGGGACTCCGTCTCCCCAGCCCGGGTGGAGGCGCGTCCTGGGGGATGGGGGGCGCAGCCCTCCTGCTCCTGCTCGCGGTGGCCGCCGCCCCGAGGGAGACCCGGGCGGGTGAGTGCGGGTCGGGAGGGGACCGGGCGCTACCAGAGGCGGGAGCGAGGGCGTGGGCGGGCGTGGGAAAGGCGCGACCTCGCCGCCGCCCTAGTTGTCCCCCCATCTCGGCCCCGCCCCGTCCTGGCCCCTTTCCGTCCCCCCGAGACCCCAGCCTCCTCTGGCCCCCCGAGTCTTGGCCATTTTCGTCCCGCAGGCGCTTTCCACTCTCACTCTTCTTTTACCCACTTTTGGTCTCGTGGGCGTCCCTTGGGACTCGAGCCCCCGAAAGGGAGAAGAATAGCCCGGGTCTCCCCTCCCGCCCCCAGGCCCCCACTCCCTGAGGTTTTTCCACACCGCGATGTCCCGGCCCGACCTCGGGGAGCCCCGCTTCATCTCCGTGGGCTACGTGGACGACACGCAGTTCGACCGCTTCGACAGCGATTCCCTGGGCCGGAGCTTGGAGGCCCTGACGCCCTGGGCGGAGCAGGTGGAGCAGGAGAAGCAGGAGGAGTGGGACGAGGACACGCGGATCCTGAGGGGCCACGCACTGTGGTACCGCGCGCAGCTGGACACCCTGCGCGGCCTCTACAACCAGAGCGAGACCGGTGAGCTGGCGCAGGGCCGGGCCGGGTCAGCACTCCCATCCCCACGGACGGGGGTCGCTCAGGGTCTCCCCCTCCAGGCTTCTCTGCAACCTGCCCGGGAACAGCCTGCGGGACTTTCACCCCTTTTCATTCTGGACAGGCTCTCACACCTTCCAGAGGATGTCTGGCTGCGACGTGGGGCCCGACGGGCGCCTCCTCCGCGCGTACAGACAGTTCGCCTACGATGGCGCCGATTACATCGCCCTGAACACGGACCTGCGCTCCTGGACCGCTGCGGACACGGCCGCTCAGATCACCCGGCGCCAGTGGGAGGCCCAGGGAGAGGCAGAGAGATTCAGGAACTATTTGGAGGGCAGGTACTTAACGTTGCTGCGCACATGCCTGGAGTACGGGAAGGAGACTCTGCAGCGCACGGGTAAGAGGGGCCTGGGGGCCTCCCAGTCCTCCCCTGCCTGGAATAACTGCGGGTAATGAGTCCTCTCTCGGGGGACTCCCCTGGGTTTCATGTTCTGCACCAGAGAGACTCCCAGAGACTCCTGCTTCTCCTGAAGGACAGTGAAGGGATCCAGTCTCTCCTGAGACACAGACAGTCCCTGACATCACATGTCACCGGGTCCTTTTGACCAGGGGCCTGTTTGAGAACCACAAGTTTTTCTCTCAGTCTTGTTGCTGGTCTGAGAACATTTTTAGTTATGTGATTCCTGCTTTTCTGTGTCATTCACCTTCCACCCAGGTCAGGAATAAAAAGTCTGTGTTCCACTCCCTCTGCTTCATCCTACCCTGGGTTTTCATCCTCATTCTAGGACTTTCAAGGTATAGGAGAATCGCACAGATTCCTCCAAATTAGCCTGTTTTTTACATTTTGTGCTTCTTCTTGCCACACCAGTTGTCTTGTCCATTGTGAGGATGGTCTCATGAGGATTCTTCAGTGTCCATAGGGAAACACAAAGTGAGTTTTCTGATTTACCACCTCAGATCCCCCAAAGACACATGTGACCCATCACCCCTCCACTGACCATGAGGTCACCCTGAGGTGCTGGGCCCTGGGCTTCTACCCTGCGGACATCACCCTGACCTGGCAGCGAGATGGGGAGGACCTGACCCAGGAGATGGAGCTGGTGGAGACCAGGCCTGGGGGAGATGGAACCTTCCAGAAGTGGGCTGCTGTGGTGGTGCCTTCTGGAGAGGAGCAGAGATACACATGCCACGTGCAGCATGAGGGGCTGCTGGAGCCCAGAGTCCTGACTTGGGGTAAGGAGAAGGATATGGGCACTGAGGCTGTTCTCAGGGCCATTAGGATCCCTTCTGGAGACCTTCAGAGGGTCAGGATAAGGTCTGGGGCTCAGGGTATGATCTTCCCTTCCCTTCCAGTGTCCCCTCAGTCCTCCATCTCCACCGTGGTCATCATTGCTGGCCTGCTTCTCCTTGGAGCTGTGCTCACTGTTGCTGCTGTGGCTGCAGCTGTGATGTGGAGAAAGAAACGCTCAGGTAGGAAAGGAACTGGGGGGATCTTGTCCACTGGGGGCTTTCAAGTCCCAGGGAGAACTTACCCTGCCTGGTTAATGGGAAGTACCATCCACACACACGTGTGGTGCCCAGAGGGTATTTGGTCCAGTCCCCCCTCACCTCCTTTCTTCATTTTTCCCAGTCCTGACCTGGGTCTTTAGTCACAGTTCTGGAAACTTCCCTGTTGAGCAGGATTAAAAGATTCCTTTAGGTCTTCTGACCTGACTGCTTCCTGGTCTCACATGATGTTTCTTCCCACAGGAGGACAAGGAGGAAGCTACACTCCGGCCACAGGTAAGTGTGGATCAGGGGTTTGATCCCTGAGCCCCTGGGGACAGTGTAAATGGACTCCACGGGGAGTCACCCTCATCAGTCCCTCCTGTGGTCTCATCTCTGACCAGGTTCTGTTCTGTTCTCAACCAGGCTGCGACAGTGCCCAGGGCTGTGATGTGTCTCTCAGCCCCTAAGGATCTTTAACAATGAACCTGATGAAGCTTCTGTTCTGCACACCCTGGACAGCAGTGGGATGGTGTCACTGTTGTTCTTAACTGTGATATTGAGCCTTTGTTCATATTTTTATTTTGCTATGTCTACATATGTTGCTATGTCTATAAATAATAAATATAAATATAATAAATAAAAAGATTTATTTATTCATGCATACAAGAACTGGGGTACAGGCCACATGCATGGGAGGTGATAAGATTCACCAGAGACAGAGTGGGGAACAGAACAGGCAGACTGATGAAATACACTACTGAGGTGAGCAGCGGGTGAGACAGGAGAGGTCTGCTGTGCCATGTGAGATTTGTGCCTGCCGGTCGGGATCAAACCTGCACTGCAGAGACTGCGGACAGCTTCACAGTACTGCACTGAACCACCAGTACCACCAGGAGAGGCCCGGAAGTCAATTTTTTTTTATACTGTTATATTGTTATAGTTGTGTTGTTTACTTCTGTGGGCCATGACTGCAGTATTGAGATATTTCAGGAGAGAGGCAGGAGAGAGAAGGGGAGAGAAAAACGCCAGAGTAGCCCAGAGTCAAGACTTACCTGGGGTTTGGAGGCCTCAGGCCTCCTGGCCCCCGGACACCCTTTCCTGCCTTGTACCTGATTGCTGCACTGTGGCCCCGTCCCCTGTAATAGGAGAACAACAAGGAATGTGACCCAGGGGCTCCAGCATACTCAATAGCTGCTGCACAGGAAGGCGCCATAATGCAGAGACCCCTGCGGAGAGAGAGGAAGCACGTTCACACCACACCCCTGACAGCACAGACAGCAACTGTTGGTGGGATAGGCCTGGGTGCTGCTGCCGTCACCCCCAGAAAGCCATAAGCAAAGCCAGGAATGGAATCTACAAGCACTTTCACTTTTCAGATCACTGGCCATTGATCTGAGAGAATGGGGGGCATCGCACCCTGAAGGGCCCGTTCCCCCATCTCATCTCCAGCTGGCCTTGTTATAATCAGTTACACACAGACAGTCACAGCAAACAGTCCATGTGAATAGCCCATCACAGTTGCTGCTCCTGGTATCCAGCACCTGAGACTAATTATCAGCTCCTGGCCTCACCCAGACATACACTATCATAGTGAGTTTGCATGAATTCAGCAAGAACAGAGATTATTATGCAGACCTTTTAATTTTGCTTTGTTGGAACTTATAGGAACCTCAGACCGAGAGCTTCTAAAGCCAGGAGTCAGGGCTCAGGACCACACCAAGATCTCACCATCAGACTTGGCCTGCGGTACCTGTATCTTTGGGGAAATCCCTCTCGAGTCTCTCAAGACATCTGGGGTTTCTAGCCCTGTCAAGGGGTTGCCTTCTTTACCTTCATGATAGATCCTTTGTACCCCCAAACAGGTGCCAGGTTATTGTTTCCTTATTGGCTCTGAAATCAGTCTGTTTTCTGATAACACTACATTCCAGACAAAGCCTTGATAAAACACCCATATTTCCAATTGTCTATTAAAGGGAGGCGGGAAATAACATTATTAGGTCTATACAAACACACATTTTGAAATTAGAAATCAGAATATTTAGTAAAAATTTTACATTTTGGGGGGAAGAGAGAGAAAAGCAGTTGTTTCAGCTTGCTCATAAAAAGATGTAAGATTTATGAATTAAGTTATGCACTTTTCTTTAGTTTCATGACAATCTGTATTTTTTTTCATAGTGTGAGAGAACTTTGAAAGAATTAATGCACATAGAAAGAAGAGAAGAGAGAACACGGGGAATAACACACCCTAAGTTACCCATCATCTCATGGGTAAAGACCCAACCACACAGTCTTGGCTCAAAGTAGGGCCACTTGCAGCCTGAAAGATCTCCCGAGTCTGAGGCGCCTGCAGGTGGGGACCTGGGAAGTGGATGAAAGGAGCCAGCAAGTCTGGGCCAAAAGGAGCAAAATTAAAGTACAAGGCAAGGGAGAGGTCGGTCTCCCCATGGGTCTCTTCCAGGCATCTCCTTCCACGTTTCTAAGTTCCTGGTTCAAGTCCAAAGCCAAGAAGCAAGGCGGCTTCTCCTGTGTGTCTCCGGTGCTCTCTGCACTGACAAACCTTTATGTTCTGAGCAAATTGTCCATCAGAACAGCCCGTCACAGCTGACACCCCTGGTGTCCATCATGAACTTGCCCCAGAACTTGCCGTCAGCCTCCCGGTTATCCTGCCTCTGGTACATCAGAGGGCGTCAGTGTCCGGCACTCTTTGGGACATCAGCAGGGCAGAATCTCAGTTTAAAACCAGAGCTTTAGTTCAAAGAAAACAGATCATGAGTCATGTAGCATGTACGTGCAGCCTGAGTGTGCAGGTTCCTATACCAGGTATGGGTCCCTCCTCCCTGGCCCCATCTCAGAAGGACAGAGCTAAGGTAGAGGACAGGGCACTGTCTGTGGTTCTCACCTGCCGCAGACCAGCCTCCGGCAAAATGTTGTGTCAGGTTCCTGAAAGGATGAGACAGCATCGGCGAAAACGGAAGGGCTAAGGGGAAGGGGATGAGGTAGTGAGGAGACACTGACACTGGATGAGGTGCAAGTATCTTCTGCAGAGAGACTCAGCAGGTCTTTATTTATTCATTTTTAGTAATCAGAAAAAAATGCATTATCATGTGTAAAGCAGAGACAATCAGCGTATTTTATTCCCATGGACTACTGGCTCCTACAGTTTTCAGCTAGATGGTAGCCATCAAGGTTGATAGATTAAAAAACCAAACCTAACACTAAAACTTATTATTTCAGCTAGACAATTACCTAAGACAGTGGATAGCCGCCAGTACATCCCTATCAGCTAAAGCCTAAGCATCAAAAGACTCTTCTATTCATATGGCCTTCAGCCAGAGACCAGCTTCTTCTCAGCTATCAGAACTTTTTCTACCTACAAACTTCTTAACACAGTAACTTCATTTAAAAACTTTCCTAAGAAACTTCTAAATAAAAAGGAACTTCTAAAAAAGCAAAAGAAGGACTTACTACAATAGTTGTGCCTGATTGCTTGTCAGATATGTACTATAAATCATCTCCCATTGTCAAGTGGGACAAATTGTTTAATAACTAATTTCTAAACAGATAATTGTCAATGCCAATTGCTTGCAGTATGCTGATACATATAATTTATTGCCTAATGTACTTTTCTGATAAATTTTTCTCCTTTTATGACCAAGAACAAAAAATAAAGGGATGTCAAATCTTCAGCCCCACGGTGTAAGGCACAAGGAATCTTCAGCCCCACGGTGTGAGGCCCTTTAACTTCGGCCCCAAGGTGTGGGCCCTTTAGCTTCGGCCCCAAGGTGTGGGTCCTTTAGCTTCGGCCCCAAGGTGTGAGGCCCTTTAGCTTCGATGCTTGCCAGTATCTTATCTGGCTGGGGCATCAAGGCCTCCTGCAGCACTCACCAGTGTGCTCAAGTGCAAGACCACTCAGGCTCAGGGAACAGCATTGAGCTTTCTTTTCTTTTTTTTAAAGATTTATTTAATGATGCATGCTAGAACAGGGGTGTAAGCCAGAGGTGCAGGGGTGAGAGGATTCACCAGAAACAGAGTTGGGAGCATAGCAGGCAGACTGAATGAAATACACTGCTGAGGGGAGCAGCGGGCAAGACAAGAGAGGTCTACTGTGCTATGTGGGTAGCTCCCTGGCCAGCCTGGTATCAAACTCATGTTCCAAAGCTGCAGATAGCTTCACAGTGCTGTGCTTGAACCCTTGCGCCACCAGGGAGTTCAGAGTTTCTTTAACAAACAGGAGAACAGGGAAATAAAGAGTTTCTAAGGCCTCCGGGGCCAGCTGTGTCACCTCACATAGTGTCCACAGTGTCCAATAGTCACAAATTAAGGCTGCCCGTGTGAGGTGGTACAGTCCCGTCAGGGAGGGCCTTGAGCTAGTGGCACAGCCACAAGCACTGGACCAGGATCCAACTCACAGTGGCATTGGGAGGTGCTCCAAGGGGGTGCTCATCTCTGAGGAGACACCCAGCAGGCACAGACACAATCTGAATGCTGGGCTGGATGGGAAGGAGGCAAAGTACCAGGAGGTGGTGTCGGACAGTCAGCAGCAATGAAGGTCTCAAAGGGGACCTTGCTGCTGTAGCCTAAGTGGGCTGCATGCCTTGGGGTGGTGTGGGGGTGACAGAGAGCCTCTGCTGCCAGATTGCCTGCTGCCTTTGTCCATGACACTGATGGGAGCTGGTGGTAAAGTGTTCACCCACTGTCACCCACTGCCACTCCCGCTAGCTGTCAGGGTGGCCTGGGCCCTGTTCTCAAGCAGCGGCCTCCTGGAGCCTGCCAGGGTGGGTGGGGTCCATTCAAACCCAGCTGTGTCCCCAGCTCTCATCCCTAGTCCAGTGAGGTGGCCTCATCAAAGCTGTCTTGTGGCACCCACTGCGGGCGGTCTTGGTGCTGCCCAGAAGCAGCTCCTCTGGGGGGCAGGGGAGTGGGAGCCTAAGCCCTAGGGGCTCCTGTGCTTAACCCTGGCTTGCTCTGGGGGAGGGGCCCTCAGAAGGCTGCCTGCCCCCTGACAGGAAACCCCCCTCTGCCACCCCCTCTCAGGCTGTGCCCACCAGCTCCCACCTGCACACGCAGGTGCCAGGGCAGGAAACCCCCACTGCTGCTGCCAGCCCTTTCAGATTCCTGTTCCAACTGGCCTCTGGCTGTGCCCACAGGGGCAACCCCACCAACAAAACCTGCATGTGCCACCACTCAGGGGCCAGGAAAGAGTTGGGTAAGCCATAGGGGTCTGAAGTTAGTGTCACACACTATACCATTATACACAAACATATACATTCACATGTATCTATTAATGCCTTTAGTAAATTTTACTTGGAAAATTTGTGTTGTGAATTTGTATCAAATGAGTGAGAAATCCAGGCCCTGCACATCTCTACTTCACAGTCTGAAATGTTGGGTGGCATCCTGACCCCTCTTTCTCATAACCCAGATGTCACATTAGGAAATGCTATAAAGTCCATCTCTAAATATATCCAGCTCCAGCGACTTCCTATTATTTTCCTGATCACAGCCCATAAAGCTACCGAATTTTCCATCTTAGAATCTGTGCATGTTTCCTGCATTTATCTTCCCACCTCTCACCCTGCACTGTTGATTCCACACAGCAGCCAGACTGGGGCTTCTAATGAGAAGTTGCAACATGTCACACTCTGTCCAGAAAGGTCCAGGATTGATAAGACATCTTACTCAGAGAAAAGATTATGAATTCCAAACCAATCTGCAGAGTCAAGCTAAATATTTGGCAATTATTTTCTTTTATAGAAAAGTATAGTTTTTTCATTTTAAAACATAGCAAAAGCACAGTGTATCAGTTTAGTTAAAAATCCAGTAGCCAAATATACAACTTAGGCATGAAGTTTCCCTTTGTAAATACATTTAGAATCACATAATTCTACGCTTACTACATAATGGTTTTAAATAAAAACCATCAAAATCTTTAGTGAAGAATTCCCACATCTGGATTTGAATCATTGTAGTATGGATATTTTTTAGAAATTCCAGCTTATTTCTTGATCAGTAACCATGTAACATTTGACAATGTCCCCAGAGAAGAAGCTTCTTGCGTGTGGGGAGATGACAGTGTCATCACACCTGCTAGGATGTGGGTCACTTGCATAGTCACTACTAGATTCTGTCAGATCTGCTGTCATGCTGAGGTTTCCCCGTGAACAAAGTACGACAAGTGGTCACTGCCGGACCCACACGGAAGATGGAGCTCACTCCTGACACCAGGCACCACCTGAATCCTGTATTTGTGTTTCCTTGTTATGGTGCTGAGCCTTGGTGTTATTAAACACAATGAGTTTTCCTTAATGAATGTGGTGGGTTAAAGCAAAAGAATATAACCTGGTCCCCTCAATCATTTACTTTCTCTCCACCTTTTTAAAAATTATTGATGGGACACTATAAGTTACAGGTTCACTGGCTGGAAAGACACAGTCATCTCTTAGGTCACCCCTGGTATTTATGCAGGAGGTTGGTTTCCCTTGGTCTCTCAGCATGACCATCCCTCAGCAGGGCTCTCAATGTGGAGTTTCAGACACTACCATTGCTATGTCCCCTGGCTGGGTATAGGTTATTTTCCCTCATTAAAAATATTTAATAATTGTGTGATAATCTGCTCAGCCTTTGTAACTTCTCCTTGGAATAACTTAATTTTTAAAAATATTTATTTATTTATTTACTTATTTGCTTATTAAAGATTTATTTATTTATTTATACAAGCGCTGGGTACAGTCAGAAGTGCGGGAGGGTGAGAGAATTCACCAGAGCCAGAGCTGGGAGCAGAGCAGGCAGAAGGACCGAAGCACACTGCTGAGGGGAGCAGCGGGCAGCAGGAGAGGTCTGCTCGCCATGTGGGACTTTCCTCCAGTGGCCGGGGAGCAGCCAGGGATAGAACCAGCGCTGCAGAGGCTGCGGGCAGCTTCGCAACCCAACGCTCAACCGCCGCACCACTGTGGAAGCCCTAACTTTTAATTTTTTACCATTCCCTGCTGGCTGCTGTGCTTTTCTTCTGTCTCCTTCTTCACATAACTGTGGGCCTTTCCCTTCAAAAGAGAAAGAATTTTTGAATGAGCCCCCAATTCTATCCCACAATGTAAAATATTGTCCTCAGTTGTAGTCAAAGAAGAGATGAAGGTGTGTATGGTGAGCTGAGCCATTAATAAATGGCCTTAAGATTTGAAGATACGAAAATCCCCATCATGAATGGAAACTGTCCAGTAATTGATCGAGATGTACACCCTAAATAAGCCAGCTTGTGGGATGAAACATCATGTGAGACCAGGGAGTAGTCGGGTCAAAAGTCCTAAAGGAATTTCTAATCCTGCACCGCAGGATAGTTTCCAGAACTGTGACTAAAAACCCAGGTCAAGACCGGGCGTGCAGGGGAGCACGTCCCCGCATTGGCATTTTAGAACAGGGACCTTTCTTCAGTAAAGACTGCTTGAAACCAACAGAAGGCTCCCGGAGGAGCCAGAGGTGAGCTGGAAATTTCGCCCAAGATGCCAGCCAGTACCAGCAACACAGTGTCCCAATGCACACGACAAATTAGAAAATAGGCAGAAGGGAGTAGAAAAACCACATGCAACCCAGCAACTCCTCAGGAAAAAAGCACACCACAAAAAGAAAACCACTCGCCAGATTGCAATGACAGTAACTTGGAAGAACTTCTGAGCCTTCCAGAAAGAGAATTTAAAACTGCCATGATTAAAAAACTGACAGAAGTAATAAAGGAAAACAATGATAAGGGAAAAATAATCAACAATCAGAAGAATGGAATTGAGTCCCTAAAGAGGGAAGTAAAAGAAATGCAGGAGATCAAAGAATTAATGGAGGCACTAAAGAACTCTGGGAAAATCAATGAAAGCAGAATAGATGAAATGGAAGAACAAAAAATACTCTTGAAGACACAGAAATAAAAAGAACCAAAACAGAAAAGGAAAGAGAAGTACAAAGGAAAAAGAATGAAAAAAGACTTTGGGAACTATCTGACTCCATGAGGAAAGGAAATATAAGAGTTATAGGAATTCCAGAAGGAGAGGAGAGAGATGTAGAAACAGAGAAAATATTCAAGGAAATAATTGAAGAGAAATTCCCAAACGTGAAGAAGGAGCTGAAAATTGATATACAAGAGCAAGAAGAACACCAAACTTCCATGACGAAAGGGAAAACACAGCAAGACACATAATAGTAAAGTTCCCAAGAATCCAAGACAAGGAAAAAATAATGAAGCTGACAAGAGGGAAGAAACAGAAAACATTCAAAGGAAAAACAATCAGACTGACATCAGACTTCTCCAAAGAAACACTATGGGCAAGGAGAGAGTGGAGGGACATAGTCAACAGACTCCAAGAAAACAGATGCCAACCAAGAATACTCTATCCTGCAAAGCTCTCCTTCCTCTATGAAGAAAGAATAAGGACCTTCCCAGACAAACAGAAACTCTGGAATTTCATTATGACTAAACCCCCCTCCAAAAAAATACTACAAGGAATCCTAAAGCCAGAACCTCAGAGGGACGAATGACAATGAAAGAAGGCCAAAAAAAAAAGTTATTAAAAGAATAAATAAATAAAATCAAAGGAAAGACAAACACAATGGCAAATACAGATGCTAACATATCATTATTAACTCTAAATGTAAATGGACTAAACTCTTCAATAAAAAGACACAGAGTCACAGGCTGGATTAAGAAACAAAACCCAATCTTTTGCTGTCTCCAGGAAACACATTAAGCTGCAAAAGATAAAAATAGACTCAAAGTTAAAGGATGGAAAACAATCCTACAAGCAAATGGACCAAAAAAGAAAGCAGGAACAGCTATACTTATATCAGATAAAACAGATTTCAAACTCAAAAAGATAAAAAGAGACCCCAACGGTCACTACATTATGATCAAGGGGACAATACTTCAAGAAGAAATAACACTCATTAACATATATTCACCAAACGAAGGAGCACCAAAATATATTAGACAACTATTGTCATCTCTGATAACAGACATCAGAGAAAACACATACGTAGTGGGAGACTTCAACAACCACTATCAACAATGGATAGATCAACGAGACAAAAAATAAGTAAAGACACTAAAGCTCTAAATAAGGATCTGGAGCACTTGGGCTTAACAGACATCTATAGAACACTAAACCCAAAAAAATCTGAGTACACATTTTCTCAAGCGCACAAAGATCATTCTCCAGGATCAATCACATACTGGGACATAAGACAAACATCAACCAAGATTGATGGCAGATAAACCAAGATTGAAATCATACCAACCATCTTTTCTGACCATGAAGGCATCAAACTAGAAATAAACCATAAAAAGAAGGCAAGGAACTCTCCTACCTCATGGAGATTGAAAACCACACTACTGGAAGACCACTGGACTAATGAGGAGATCAAAGAAGAAATTAAAAAATTCTTTGAATTGAATGACAAGGAGGACACCAATTTCCTAAATGTATGGGATGCAGCAAAAGCAGTAATAAGAGGAAAATATATAGCAATAGAGGCTCACATCAAGAAACAAGAAAGAACTCAAAGAAACAACCTAATCTCGAAGCTCAAAGATCTAGAAAAAGAACAACAAAAAAACCCAAAAACCAGTAGAAGAAAAGAAATGATAAAAACCAAAGCAGAAATAAATGAAATCAAAACTAAAAAAAGAATCCAAAATCAATGAAACCAAGAGCTGGTTCTTTGAAAAAAATCAATAAAATAGACAAACCCCTCGCCAGGCTCACAAAGGAAAAAAGGGAGAAAGCACAAATAAACAGGATCATAAATGAAAGAGGAGAAATCACAACAGACACAGCAGAAATCAAAAGAATAATCAGTAACTACTATGAACAGTTATATGGAAACAAGTTCAACAATTTAGAGGAGATGGACAAATTCCTACAACTCTACAATCGCCCAAAGCTAGATAAAGAAGAAATAGAACACCTAAACAGACCAATTACAAGCAGCGAAATTGAAATGGTAATCAAAAACCTCCCCAAAACAAAAGCCAAGGACCTGATGGATTTAGAAATGAATTCTACCAAACATTCAGAGATGAATTAGTGCCTATCCTTCACAAACTCTTCCAAAAAATTGAGAAGGAAGGGATAACACCAAACACGTTCTATGAAGCCAACATTACACTAATACCAAAACCGAACAAGGACAACACAAAAAAAGAAAACTACAGGCCAATCTCCCTAATGAACACTGATGCAAAAATCCTCAATAAAATTTTAGCTATCAGAATCCAACAATGTATCCATAAGATAATTCACCACGACCAAGTAGGATTCATGCCAGGGACACAAGGATGGTTCAACATCTGAAAAACAATCAACGTTATCCAACACATCAACAAAAAGAAATATAAAAACCATATGATAATATCAATAGATGCTGAGAAAGCTTTCGACAAAGTGCAACACCCATTCATGATAAAAGCCCTTGAAATTCTTGGGATACAAGGAACATACCTCAACATCATAAAAGCCATCTATGACAAGCCAACAGCCAGTATCATTCTCAATGGTGAAAAGCTGAAAGCAATTCCATGAAAATCTGGAACAAGATAAGGATGTCCACTCTCACCACTGCTTTTCAATATAATACTGGAAGTCCTAGCCAGAGCAATAAGACAAGGGGAAGACATACAAGGAATCCAAATAGGAAAAGAAGAAGTCAAACTATCACTATTTGCAGATGATATGATAATATACATAGAGAACCCCAAAAACTCCACAGAAAAACTAATTCAACTCATCAATCAGTTCAGTAAAGTGGCAGGATACAAAATCAACACGCAAAAGTCAGTAGCCTTCCTATACACAAACAATAAATCTGAAGAAGAAGAAATAAAAAAAAAACATCCCTTTTGTTATTGAAACACCATGACATGACGATTCACACAAGGGTGACTGGACAGAATATAGACGGAGCACACGGAACCCGGAAACATGGAGAGAAGAAAGGAGAGAAATGATAGCACAGAGTAGAGGCTCAGATGAAGATAGGAGGGAAGACTGAGAGTAGAAGGAATCTAGAGCCAAGTGCAGAGGAAAGGAGACAAATGATAGTTCATGGAGAAGGTTCAGATGAAGAATGGGGGTGCCCGGGGGCTGCACTAGATCTAAAGAAGCCCATTAGAATAACCCCCTCAGAGCCCCGGGTAACACTCGCTATGGGGGATCATCTGATTGATTTCTTGGTGGACACTGGAGTGACATTCTCAGTTCTGAATTCTAAATTGACGAAAGTGAGCAAAGAGTCCGCAGCAGTCACTGGGATCACAGGAAGGCCACAACAGAAAGCCTTCCTACAACCTCTGGAGTGCCGGCTGGGCACCACACAGCTCCAGCACAGCTTCCTCTACATGGAAGAGTGTCCAGTCCCTCTGCTTGGTCATGACCTTTTAAGTAAGCTTAACGCACGAATTATGTTCTCACCCAAAAATCTGAGGCTTCACCTACAGGCACTTCCAGAGCATGCTCTGCAGTTCCAGATGTTATTTACTCAAGATGTTCCACCAAAAGGTGAAGTTTTACCTTTAGAAATCGTTGAATGAGTAAGTAAATGGGTATGGGCTGGTGGGACCCCAGGATATGCGAAAAATGCAGAGCCTGTAAAGATAGAAGTGATTGAAGGGGGCCTCCCTGGTGGCGCAGCATGTTGAGGGCTGAGCTGTGAAGCTGTCCGCAGCCTCTGCAGCACTGGGTCGATTCCTGGCCGGCCAGGGAGATGCCCACATGGCGGGGCAGGCCTCTCCTGCCTCGCCCACTGCTCCCCTCAGCACTGTATTTCAGTCTCTCTGCCTGTTCTGTTCCCCTCTCTGTCTCTGGTGAATCCTCTCACCATCCCTCGCTTCTGCCCTGTACCCCAGTTCTTGTATAAAAATAAATAAATCTTAAAAAAAAAAGAAGTGATAGAAGGGAACAAAACCCCAAGGAGGAAGCAATACCCCTTAAAGGAGGAGGCCTTGAGGGGAATTGAGCCAGTGTTAAAAAGATTCCTTCAATCTGGACTCATTCGGCTCTGCCGCTCACCGTACAACACTCCGATGTTGCCAGTGAGGAAACGCCATGCAGGCGAGTACCATTTTGCCCAAGATTTAAGGGCCATCAATGACATTGTCCAGGATTTATATCCCAACTGTGCCTAATCCCTACACCTTATTAACTGCTATACCTGGTGACTTTGGGTAGTTTTCCATATTAGATCTTAAGGATGCCTTTTTCTGTGTCCCAATAGATGTTCAGGATCAACTGCTTTTTGCCTTTGAATGGCAAGACCCTAAGTGCAAGAGCACCCTCCAGTATTGCCGGACTGTGCTTCCACAGGACCTCCCTGGTGGTGCAAGGGGTAAAGACCAACCTATGAAGCTATCAGCAACTACTGCAGCAGGAGTTCTAGCCCCAGCTAGGGAGTTACCCACATGGCACAGCAGACCTCTCCTGACCCGCCCGCTGCTCCCCTCAGCAGTGTATTTCAGTCAGTCTGCCTGTTCTGTTCCCCACTCTGTCTCTGGTGAATCCTCTTGCCCCCCACGCCTCTGGCCTGTACCCCAGTTCTTATATGCATAAATGAATCTTTAAAAAAAAGAGTTACAGGTATCCCAGAAGGTGAGGAGAGAGACCAAGACACTGAGAAACTATTCAAGGAAATTAAGCATGGAGTTTGGTAATTGCATCACCATTGCTTCATTAACTATTAAAAAAATAACAACTTTAGTCATGTAAGATGTTAACAAAGTGGAATTGGTGTGGGATAAACAAGAACTGTACTACCTTTGTAACTTTTCTGTAAATTTAACAGTATTCTTTAAGTGTTATTATTTTTTTTAATGTCCTCAATACTAAATAGGCTGTAGAAGGAAACAATAATCTACTTCCCTGTTTTCCCAGGTTTTGTTATCCAGGGACTGGAGAGAGGGGTCCTGGGAGAAAAGTTGGAAACCTCACACACACGGCAGGCTCCGGGAGTCTCCTCTCCTCTGAGCCCTGCTGCTCTGACTCCTCACAGAGCATCTCACCCCAGGACGCCGCCCTCCAGCACCCCCAACTCTGCCCAACTCAGACCCCGCCCCGTCCTGGTGGCTCCACCAGAATCCGGAACAGCGCGGCAGCGCCCCCGTGTGGCCACAGAGCTGAGCACAGGAGCCCAGAGCTGCCCTTTCTCCTGCTCAGCCAGGCCCTCCCCAGGCTCCCTGGGCCCCCAGCGGCAGGACAGGGATCTGCACACAAGGGGGCGCCCAAGTCTGTGTCAGTGTCAGTGTCCTTATTTTTAGTTTCCAGTGGACATGACAACTGGTTCCTAGGTTCTGGGAAAATCCCCAAATATAAAGGTTGCCTCAGTCTCTTGGGATGGAAACTTAGATTCCAGGGTCCCTGTAATTTGTTTCTGCTTCTGCTTCCAAGGACGAAAGCCCCTCCTCCTGGGAATCACTTACATTCTCCATCCTTTGGATCAGGGGAGGGGCCCAGGAGAACCCCCAGGACACTGACTAGGAGGATGGGGAGACTCCTGGAAAAGAGAGCAGAGGATGGAAATGGGGGCTTTAGGGGACAGAGGTGGAAAGAGGTGCGGGGGAGCCAGAGAGGACTGGGCAGGGAAGGGGCAGCATGGGGGACACCGTGGGGGGAAGGTCTGTGTGGGTGACACGGGCTCTCACTGGGGAGCTGGAGCATCTGTCTCACCTGGGGGGATGCAGCAGTGCTGGCCTGTGACTGCCCAGGGAACTGCGCACATCTGGGGCCTTGCCCGTCCTTGCAGGGCTGGTGTCACCCACACACATGCACATGCTGGTGATAGAGAGGACTGTAACAGGGGGCCCCCAGGGGAGGGTCCAGGTTCCTGCCCCACCCAAGGAGGGTGAAGCTGAGCAGGGAGAAGCAGCTGGAGTGGAGGCTGAGGAGGAAGGAAGCAGGATGGAGCCAGAAGGAAACCTGGGAGAGGCACATGGGGCAGAGACACGTGAAGAAGCTGCACTTGCTTCTTGGCCTTGGACTGGTTAACACAGACGTGGGTGAGAAATCCATGTGGAGGTAACAGTGGCAGCTCCTATCTTGATTTTGCTCTTTTCCTTCCATACTTGTCAGCCTGTCCACCCCTTTTCTATGGGTCCCCGCCAGGAGGTGATTTAGACTGTGACAGGTTTTCACGCCCTGTTTTGGGCCAACCCTGTTTGGCTGAACATTTACCCACAAGGGGATGGTGACTTTGGTGCTTGATTTGGAAACTTTATTCTTTCCTTTTTCTTTGTTGCACACTAATTGCACTTAAGCTCCTTTCCATTAAAGGTCTTACATGTTTTGTCTTGATGCTGCAGTTGGCAGAGAGATGGGGGAGATAGATAGCTAAGGGGAGTCCTCCTCCTCTTCCAGAACATCCCGTTCAGTTCCCCAATGCTGGGGTGGCAGGGAGATTCAGGGAGCCAAGAGGAGGGCAGAGCAAGCTTGTGCCACCCTGAAGGACCAGCCCTGGGGGCTGATTCTGGGGCTCCAGGGCCCCACTCCCTGCAGACAGTTGAGTCAGCCCTGCTCACAGCTCCAGGCTGCTGACAGCCCCTCTGTGCCGTGACCCTGCAGACACTGCTCTGGGGATAGTGTGAAAAATTAATGAACAGCAAAATTAAATGAAATCTTAAAACACTAGGAACAATTTTTTAAATTCAGGTTCATTTTGAAGGACACTTGTCTGCTATCAGGACCTTGACTGTCATGTGACTTACTCAGTCTCCACTATTTCTTGTAAGAAAACAGCCACTGATCACTTTATTGCCTTAATTTTTTAATAGTTTTTTTTAAAGTTTTTTTTTTATTATAGAGGCATGTTATTTATTTATTTGTTTGTTTGTTTGTTTTGTTTATACAAGCACTGGGTACAGTCAGAAGCGCGGGAGGGTGAGAGAATTCACCAGAGCCAGAGCAGGGAGCAGAGCAGGCAGAAGGACCGAAGTACACCGCTGAGGGGAGCAGCGGGCGGCAGGAGAGGTGTGCGCACCATGTGGGACCCTTCTCCAGTGGCCGGGGAGCAGCCAGGAATCGAACCAGTGCCACAGAGGCTGCGGGCAGCTTCGCAACCCAGCGCTCAACCGCTGTGCCACCGGGGAGGTCCTTTTTTTTAATAATTTGTACCAATCACTTCATCCTTTGCACCTAAAACAAAGATCTGGCAACTCGCAGTCTCTGAGGGGGAGGCAGCAGGAGGGGCCTCACTCAGACTCAGGCTCCTGCTCTGGGTCTCAGGAGGCTGTGATGGGGAAGAGATGTTGGCGGATCTGAAGGGCCGTGATCAGCGTGATTAGCGTGGAAGTGTTAGGGGGAAAAGGATGTCCCAAAGCTAATTCCATACAGGCTTTGTGGACTCCACCCCCACCCCAGGTCAAAGCCAAAGATAATGGGAACTCCAAATCCCATCACCACCAAAGGGAAGGTGGCTGGGACCTGAAGGTGGGGTTAAGCATCCAGGTGGATATAAAAGGCAGACACGTGGGCTTTGGGGCCCCCCATTTTTGGCTCTCCGCCAGCTCGCAGCGTCCGGCCAGCTCTGAGAGTGACTTTGGGTTTCCAGGTCGTCGGATCGGGTAGGACGCATTAAAGACTTTATTTCCCTATTTTCTCCCTGAGTTATACATTTTTCCTTATTTCCTTTTCTCTTGTAAATAAACCTTTTATTAACCTTTTGTGTGTGTCTGTAGTAGAGTATTCATAAGTCCCTTTAAAGCGCACGGGTGAGGACCCGCAGCCAGGAACCCGTTTAATATCGGGGTTGCTCTATAACAGAAGGATCATCCCTTCCCCAGACGTGGGCAGCCAGAGCCCACTCTCTGCTTCTGGGAACAGGCTTGAGAACTTCTCTCTAAATACACCCCAGGTGTCCCTGATGGCACAGACTTGCAGTCAGGCATTTGGGGTCCCCAAGCCCAATGCATGCTGGTGCCCAGGAACATACGCCACAGGGTGCTGGGGTCACAGAGAACCACGTGACCCCGCCCTGGAGGCCCTGCAGCCTGGGGTGTTTGAGGAGAGAAGGGCTGTAGTAGCTGCCTAGAGGGGGCCAAGGCAGAGCTGGAGAGTTTCCTTCCGCAGCAGGAAGAGGACATGGGAGCTGGGTCTTGAAAGCCAGAAGTGGGCACAGGAATAGAAGTGGCTCAGGGAGCTGATGGAAGGCCGACTATGTGACCTCAGCAGTTACTTTCTCTGTGTGACCTCGGGGATTCCTCCCCAGCACTCTGTGAATTGGGAATTGATACTGTCCTGACACCCCTCCCCCACATTCCCCTTCAGAAACAAGGACATGGCGACTGAGGGGTTATGGCAGTGCCCAGCTCAGAACCCCAGCCACCTGGCTAATGTCTGGCCTCCCGCCTGACACCATCCTGCAAACTGACCAGGGGACCAAGGAGGCAGTGACCCTGGAGCCCTCACCACCCGCTCCAGATACCACACATTTCTGGGCTGGATTTGACTAAAGACAAACGAGCAGTAGTAAGTCATCATGTCATCACCCTTTATGGAAATGAATTGAACTCACCAAAGAAAAAGACACAGAGTGACTGGTTGTACCAAAAAATAAAACCCAACTTTATGCTGCCTCCAGGAGACAGGATCAAAACAGTTCTTGGGAAAAACACAAGAAAATGGGGCACCCCAAAAATTGCAGGGTCTGCCATTTAAGATAAAATAAGCTTCCAGCAAAAAAGGTAACAAGAGACAAAGATGAACATCATACGATTAAGGAATCCTACATCAGGAAGACATAACACTCATCAATACACATGCACCAAACAAAGGAGCAGCAAAATACATAAGGCAACTATTAACAAATCTGAAAACATATATTGGCAGCAACACAAGAGTGGTAAAGAAATTCAACACAATTGAATTTCAAGGACACACCACCTGACAGAATTCCGGGAAACTATATCTTTAAGTGAGAAATTAGACAATCTGGGCTGAGTAGATATTTATAGGGTGCTACACTCCAAAAAGCTAAATAATATTCTTGTCAGGTGCACCTGGAATAGCCTCCAGAATACATCACTTGTTGGGTCACATAACAAGTGTCACAAATTCATGATGACTGAAATCATATAAGTATCTCTCTGATCACAATGGTATCAAACTTGAAGAACTATAAAAGGAAACCAGGGGGAAAAATAACATGTGAAGATTGAACAACACACTACCAAATCACTCTTGGGTTAAGAAGGAAAGCAACCAAGAAATTTAAAAATACCTTGAGACAAATGACAACCTATTAGTGGGCACAACACTAGCAGCACTAAAAGGAGAATATAGAGCAATACAGGCCACACCTAGAGTCAAGACAGAGCTCAGGTAAAGAATCTAAACAGCTAGAAAGAACAAATGAAACCAAGAAACAGTAGAAGGAAAAAAAATATTAAAGCAGAAATAAATGACAGAGAAATCAAAGACAGATTAAAAAAAATCAATGAAACCAAAATATGGTTCTTTGAAAAAAATAAACAAAATAGACAAGTATTTTACTACACTTTCAAGGAGGAAAAAAGGAAAAAAAAAATAATAAATAGAATAAGAAACAAAAGGGAAGAAGTTACAACAGACACATTAGGATACAAAAGGTCATAATACCAAATCTATATGTCGATAAGTTGAATGACCTCAAATAGCCTTGAAGGAAGTGACAAATTCTTAGAAGTATACAACCTTCTGAGACCGAGTCAGGAAGACTAAAACATGAATCAAAAGTTTCCTGAAAATCAAAGTCCAGAACCAGACATTTTCAGTCACTTCTACAAACCCTTTAAAGATGAACTAACACCTGACTTCTCAACTCTTCAAAAAAACAGAGGAAGAGGGAATGCTGCCATCACATCTCATGAGCCCAACATTCCCTTGATACCAAAAGCAGAGAAGGACATCACACAAAAAAGAAAGCTACAGACCAATCCCTGATGAACATAGATGCAAACACCCTCAACAAGACCTTAGCAAACCAAATTCAATTACACATGAAAAAGGATCACACATCATGACTGAGTGGGCTTTATCTCAGCAACACAAGGATGGGTCAACATTTGAAAAAAATCAGTTAGATTTCCGCTCACACCAGTAAAAATGTCTATTATCAAAAGTCAAGAAATAAATTCTGTGAGGAACAAGGGTTAAAGGACCCTTGTGCACTATTGGTTGGATGTAACTGGTGCAGCCATTTGGGAAAACAATACGGTGGTTTTCAAAAAAATAAAAAATAATTGCAATATGATCCAGTATTTCCACCTCTGGATATTGACCTGATGAATAAGAAAACACTTATTCAAAACGAGACAGGGCCCCTATTTTCATTGCAGTGCTATTTACAATTGCCAAATAGGGAACAACCCAAGTTCTAAAGAACAGATGAAAGGATTAACAAAATATGATTGACATATATCATACACACGCATAATGGAATAGTACTCAGATACTGCAAAAAAGAAGAAATCTCGCCATTTTCAACAATGTGGATAGAATTTCAGGGAATTATGCTATGTCAAATTGAGAAAGACCGATACCATAGGATTGGACTCATTTGTGGACTATGAAGCAATCAACAACCACAACAAAATGGCAGTCACCAGAGGGGACGGAGGGCGGAGGGAATATCTTGGTGAAGGATTGTGATTGGACTTTTGCTAGTGGGTATGTGTGAAATATACAGTTGCCTGCTGAGAAGCGCTACACCTCACATCTGTGCAGTGTGTAAATTAATGTTACCTCAATTAAAAAAAGAAGAAAAAGCTTCACCCAGCCTGCTCCCCAGTCAGAGCCCTCCACCTGATGAGGCCTGGGAAGATAGGACAGGACTGTGCTGTCCTCGGGAGCCCCCTGCATCTCCAAGGAGCCACTTCTCACCTGTGCTGCCCCAGCTTGGCCTGAGCCCCCTCTCTCTCACCTGGAGACACAGACTAGAGTCTTCTGCCACCTGGGAGTTGAACCAGGCCCTGGTCTGCTTACAGCGTTGAATAATTTCTCTCTCTCTCTCTCTTTTTTAAAGATTTATTTATACAAGAACCGGGGTGCAGGCCAGATGTGCGGGAGGGTGAGAGGATTCACCAGGGACAGAGTGGGGAACAGAACAGGCAGACTGACTGAAACACACTGCTGAGGGGAGCAGCGGGCAAGACAGGAGAGGTCTGCCGTGCCACTGCAGAGGCAGTGGACAGCTTCACAGCACTGCACTCAACTGCCTGCACCACCAGTGATGCCCTAATTTCTCATTTTTACAACCATTTCCTGATCGCTGCTGTGCTTTTCTTCTGTCACCTTCTTCACATAACTGTGATCTCTTTCCTTCAAAGGAAGAATGCGCCTCCAACTCTACCCCACAATGTAAATTATTGTCCACAGTTGAAGTCAAAGAAGAGATGAATGTATGTATGGTGAGCTGAGTCATTAATAAGTGGCCTTAAGATTTGAAGACATGAAAATCACCATCATGAATGGAAACTGAATGGCTTCATCAACACTATCCCCAGGGCCTCAGGGATCAAACCCCTGATCCACACTTACCTGCAACCTGAGTGTCACTTCCTCCTTGTCTACCTGTGGGAAGAATCATCATGTGAGACAAGGGAGGAGTCAGCCCACGCAGTCTTAAAGGAATCTTCTAATCCTGGAATACTGTGACTAAAGACCCAGGTCAGGACTGGGAAAAATGAAGAAAGGAGGTGAGGGGGGACTGGACCAAATGCCCTCTGGGCAACACACATGTGTGTGGATGGTACTTCCCATTAACCAGGCAGGGCAAGTTCTCCCTGGGACTTGAAAGCCCTCAGTGGACAAGATCCCCCACTCCCTTCCCCACCTGAGCACTTCTTCCTCCACATCACAGCTGCAGCCACCACAGCTCCAGTGAGCACAGCTCCAAGGAGAACCAGGCCAGCAGTGATGCCCGCAGTGTGGATGGAGGGCTGAGGAGGGGCACTGGAAGGGAAGGGAAGGGGAGACCCCAGTCCTTAGTCTGACCTTTAGAAGTTCTCAGAGGGTTCCTGATTCTCCTGAGAAGAGGCTCTGTGCCCAAGTCCCCCTAGTTACCCTATCTCAAAATAAGGGGCTCCAGCAGCCCCTCATGCTGCACATGACACCTGTATCTCTGCTCCTCTCCAGAAGGCACCACCACAGCCACCCACTTCCAGTAGGTTCCATCCCTCAAGCCTGGTCTCCACCAGCTTCATGTCCTGGGCCAGGTCAGGGTAATGTTAACAGGGTAGAAGCCCAGGGCCCAGCACCTCAGGGTGATGTCATGCTCAGAAATGGGGTGCTGGGTCACACGTGCCCTTTGGGGGCCTGAGTGGGAAGAATTGGACATTTATGGTTTCTATTTCCTCTATGGTCACTGAAGCAGCCTCATGACCATCCTCAGAATGGACAGGAAAACATGCTTGGAGGGAGGAAGCACAAACCCCAGAAACCAGCCTGGTCTGGGAGTCCGGGATAGCAGGTGAGAGCCCAGGGTGGGATGCAGGTCTCTAAACATTTTGTTGCTGACTTGGGTGGAGGGTGATGACACAGACAGGCAGGAATGATATCCCCAAAAATGTTCTCTGACCAAAAAAACAAGATCTCGAGAGAGAAACTCATTGTTCCTACGATGGCTGCCGGTGAAAAGGGTCCTGTGCAGGGTGATTTCAGGGATGGTCTTCCTCTTTCTCAGGAGAAACTGGATTCCTTAGCTCTCCTTCAGAAGCAATAGGACCCTCAGGGCCAGTCTCTATGCAGAGCTTGAAAACTTGAGAGACAGTTCTCTCTCTGACCAGAAGGGGGCGCTTTTCTGACCATTCAGTGTTCCCTGTGGGGTTTGAGCCTCAGGGAGATCAAAGGCCCCACAGCCCCTCTTACCTCTGAGCTGCAGCGCCTCCTTCTCAATCTCCAGGAGACTTGGGATCCACTCCAAGTACCTGCCCTCCGGGTTGTTCATTTCATGCTTTACCCAAACTCCCTCCTCCACTATGGCAGGTGCCATAGCCTCTGGGATCACCGAGACCCTGACTAGGGGCAAAGGTCTCTGGGGAATGGGAGCTGTGACCTGGCCCTGGGCAAGCATTGTTCACTGTCCTAGCTCTGGTTGAAGCAGCCATGCAGGTCCTCCAGGAGCCATTAGGGCAGCTTGAACCTCTGTGCCTATTGTCTTTGGTTCTGTCTCCTTGTCCAGGTCCTCCTGCCCCACCTGCTCTGCCCTGGGCTCCAGCATCTCCACACTGTGACCTGGAGAGTTGCTATCAAACCGCCTGAACTGTGCGTGGTCCATGTAGCCCACTGAGATGTAAGGGGGCTCCTTGAGGCTGGCCTGGGAGGTCTTGATTTCTAAAAGCCTTAAAGAGTGGGAGCCCGGGGGCAGGAAGGGGTGAAAGTCGGCCTGAACCTCCTCCCTGCACTGGTCCTGAGTCCCAGGGAGATGGGGCATGAGAGGAGAAAGTGTTCAGGAAGGGAGGAGGCTTGAGAGCTTGAAAAGGGGCATCAGGTGAGAAGGAGTGGGACTCAGGGGGACAGAAGAGGGCGCTAGGGTGGGGGGACAGAAAGGGACTAGGATTGAGAGGAACCCTGGGAGGACAGAGGAGCCTAAGGCAACAGCCTCTACCAGAGAAGCCTTTTCCCTCCTCCCTGCTCTCACCAGCCCAGGTTTGGGCCACAGCCCTGGAGAGAAGCAGCAGGACAAGGGTTGGGGGCCCCATGACCAGCACTACTGGGGCCAGGGGAGCTTCTGACTCTAGGCTGGTGGGTGGAAACTTACCTGGGGGCCATGCTGATTGGCTTCCCTGGGAACCATCTAGACACTGGGGACTGAGAACGGGGATGAGCATTCACAAGTGTCCAGGGCCCAGCACAGGTGGTGGAGACAGAAGTGAGGCTAAGGGGGCAGTGGGGTATCCCCAACAGTAACCTTCCTGCCCTACACACAGCCCTGGGGCCTGGAACTATGAGAACCAGACTAGGGGACCTGGGGCTTTGCTCTGGCCCCTCCTCTCCTCACCCAAAGCTTCCTCACCCTGTCTCCGTGACCCAGGCACTGGGTCTGCGATTCTCAGTCATTTTCCTTCCAGTAAATAAGTGAGGACACCAAGTATACTTTTGTGTATGAGATATCGCTCCCCATATTTACCACACTGGGAATAAAGCTGTGTTTAATCATGTAACTATTTCATTTGGAATAATATGAATAACCCAATGCATGTTAACAGAAATTATTTTTTTAATAAATTACTTTATTTTATATACTTCTTACATCATTTTTCACTTTTGCATAATGTATGCATTTTCATTTTGGTTATATTCCCCATACAATTCCCAGCCCTTTTTCTGACCCTAATCCCTCTTCTCCTTCCCCTGCCCCCCACTGTAGTGTGTCTCTGGTCTATAGTTGCTTGTTCATTTTGATTTTCACTTTATTGCAATTAGACTGTTTCCTGGTCTCTTATTTAGGTTTTCTAAATTCCTTCTATGAGTGAGACATCCGGTACTTTTTTTTCTTTCTGGCTTATTTCGCTGAGCATTATCCCTTCCAGCTCCATCCACATTGCTGCAAATTGCATGAGTTTATCGTTTTTGATTGCTGAGTAATATTCCATTGTATATATATTCCACATCTTTTTGATCCAGTCATCTGTTTTGGGCATTGTTCTAAACATAGGGGTGCAGGTGCCCTTTTGAATTAATGTTTCTGTGTCCTTTGGGTAAATACTTAGGAGTAGAATTGCTGGATCATACAGAAGCTCTATCTTTAGTAGGTAAAGAAATCTCCACACAGCTTCCCATAGTGTTTGGACCAGTTTGCACTCCCACCAGCCGTGCAGGAGAGTTTCTTTTTCTCCACAACCTCACCAACATTTGTTGTTGCTAGTTTTTTAATATGTGCCATTCTCACTGGTGTAAGATGGTATCTCATGGTAGTTTTGATTTGCATTTCCCTGATTACAAGTGATGTTGAACATTTTTTCATATGCCTGTTGGCCATTTGCATTTCCTCTTCAGAGAAGTTTCTTTTTAGCTCTTCTGCCCATTTTTTGACTGGATTATTTTCTTTGTTTTTGTTGAGTCTCATCAGCTTTTTGTACATTTTTGTGATCAGTCCTTTATCACTCCTAACAGTGTTGTGTGCAAAAATTTTCTCCCAGTCGATGGGGTTTCTCTTTGTTTTGGTTATTGTGTCTTTTGCTGTGCAGAAGCTCTTTAATTTGATGTAGTCCCAGCTGTTTGTCTTTGCCTTCACTATCTCTGCTTTGGGTGATGATGTCTGTAAAGATGTCTTTGAGGTGCATGTCATGTAGTGTTTCATCTATATTTCCTTCTATATATTCTATGGTTTCCAGTCTTTTGTCTAGTTCTTTAATCCATTTTGAGTTGGTTTTTGTGCATGGTGTGAGGTAGTAGTCAAGCTACATTCATTTGCATGCAGTGACCCAGTTTTCCCAGCACCATTTATTCAGCAAACTTTCTTTAAATGAGAAAGTATTCTTTTTTTTTTTTTTAAGATTTATTTATTTATTTATATAAGCACTGGCTACAGTCAGAAGCGCGGGAGGATGAGAGAATTCACCAGAGCCAGAACAGGGAACAGAACAGGCAGAAGGACCGAAGTACACTGCTGAGGGGAGCAGCAGGCTGCAGGAGAGGTCTGCGCGCCATGTGGGACACTCGCCAGGCGGCTGGGGATCAAACCGGCACTGCAGAGGCTGCGGGCATCTTCTCAACCCAGCGCACAACTGCTGCGCCACCGGGGAGGCCGGAGAAAGTATTCTTAACAAAAATAACATTTCTGAAAATAATCAGGCCAATGAGAAGTGTGGATCTTTTGCATTTTATATTTTTGCAATTGTCTTTCTTGTCTGTCTCATTAGAAGACCTTTGGATTTTCTTCATATTTTCTTCTCCATTTAGTCTGTTGTTCTGGTTGAAGTCTATGAAAAAGTATATACTGCCTTACTATAACTATGCAGACACTGCCTTACACAAATATGTCGAAGTAGTGTTTTCAGACAATTTGGAATATTCCACTTTGATACTACATTAAAACTATACAGGTGGTGTTTTGGTGTTTTCTCCAAGGTTAATTGCAAAGTGAAACCTGAAACAATATAATTGAATATTTCTTATTTTGTTACATTTCCATAGTCCTCTTGTTGTAGAAATAAATTCTGGCCTTTTACCCAGGCAGAGGAAGAACAAGGGGTACTTCATAATGGTGAGGTCAGAAGCTTTATTATTCATGCATGAGGTCCCAGACCTGGGTAGCCCCATAAGTCAGAGCACCAGTTTAAAGACCAAGGGTTCTTTTTATACGCAACTGTGTCCCTATCTGTTACATTGATAGTGACGTGTTTTTTGTGGAGTCTGTGGGTCCTTGGGGTCACTCTGGGAAAGATTTCACCAGAGCTCCTCTTTCAGCGACACGTGGTGAGGTCCCCAGCGAGTTTCTCTACGAGACAAAGACACTAGTTATATTTAAAGGATAGGTTTATTAGGGAAAGGGACAGAAGAGTAGAAGACACTTACATAGACACAAGCGGGCAGGAAGAGCTGCCCCGAAAAGGACAGGTTTGCTGAGAGAGGCCTGCGTGGTTCCAGGCGGGCAGTCTTGAGGAGAGCGGCCTTCGCTGAAGGAGGTCAGTGCAGAGAAGTCCAGGCATGGTGCAGGTCACAGGCAGGCAGGCAGGAAGCTGCTGTCCTGCGGAGGGAGAGAGTTGGTAAAAAGAGGCACCTGCATAGACACAGGTGGGCAGTGGGCGTGCTGCCCTGAGCCTGTGCAGAGACTGCACTGATATAGTCCTTTGCTCTTTGGGAGGGGCCACTCCTTGTGAGCTTCAGGGTTAGTGGCTGATTTTGGATAACTAAGCAGAATCTGAAAGGGACAGCAGATTCCACAATGGGCTCACTCTCCACATCTTTACCTGTGGATGTGTGCTCTGATACCTGCTTGGATGTTATGTAATCCAGACACTGGTGCCTGAAGATCTTAGTTTTCACAACTGTGTAGTCTGTGCCTAAGGATCCTAGTTTCCATAACTGTGTTGACAGTTATGCTAATCTCTTCCAACCCCATCTTCTTGTGAGAGCCACATTTCTGGTCATGTGGTGCTTCCTTTTTCAGTTTATTTATTTATTTTTTTCATTCCTGTCCTCCATCAATAGTATTGTTTTTTCAGAAGGCACAACCATTTGCTGCAAAGTCCCCCGACAAGGGGGGCCAGGCAAGGGGGTAAAGATGCAGGCATTTGGGGATGCCCTTTAAGAGATAGGCCAGCGGGTTGACTGCCCAGCCTTGTAGATAAGAGTGCTGAGGCCCTGGCCATGCATCTTGAAAGGGAAAGAGCTGTGAGTAAGCAAACTTGTTAATTATGCCTGCATGGGAGTGTTCATTGTGTTACAGGGCAAGGAGAGGAGCACCCCAGGCCCCCCAAACCTGCCTGCTCTTAATGGGCTCTGCCATCCACTGCATCAACACAAAACATGTAAGACTATAATGGGAGGGAACTTGAATATAATTAGTAAACAATACGGAAAAGACAAACAATATAGTTTCTGAATCAAGCACCCATGTTACCCATCCCCTTGTGGGGAAAAGACCACCCGAATGATCTTTTGGGCCAGAGCAAGGCCCGAAAGCCTGCCACAAATCTAAAGCATCTTTTAGTGGGGACCCACAGAAAAGGATCAGAAATAACCGGACAAGCTTGGGAGGAAAAGAGCAAATTCAAAATCAAGATAAAAGCTGCCATTGTCACCTCCCCATGGTTCTCTCACCCACATCAGTTTCAGGACCAAAAGGTAAGCGTAGTTTCTTCACATGTCTCTCTGTTCCATGTGCCTCCTCCAGGTCTCCTTCTGGCTCCATCCTGCTTCCTTCCTTCCTCAGTCTCCTCTGCAGCTTCTTCTCTTCTCTTTAGCTCCACCCTCCTTTGAGTGGGGCAAGAGAACCTGAAACTTCCCCTTTTCCTGGGCACCCTGTTACAATTGCACCAAGATTGGAAATTCTGCTGGAATCTTTATTATATTCATTTGCTCAATAATATATTTTCTCATCAGTTTCTTGCATATTGGTTGGGTATTCTGCTATTGTGTGATTTTTTTTAAAGTAATATATTGCTCCACTAAGTTATAAAGATCTTCAGTATTCATTACACTGGAATCAAATTATTAAAAAAAAATTTTCACTTTATTTTTCACCACAAATCCCGAAAGTACAAGTAGTACCGGAAGTTGTCAAGTTAGTGAAAGATGGAGGACAGCAATAGAAAAAGACTGGAAAGGAGATGGCCCAAGACCAGAAATCTGGCTCACACAAGGAGTAGGGGATAGAAGGGATTAACCCAGCCATTGACTCAGATCTAGAAACCAAGATCCTTAGACTCCAAAGCCTAGATTACAAAGCAGAAAATCCAAGTGGGTATCAGACTGCTATCTAGAGCACAGGCCCAAGGGTAAAGATATGGAGATTGAGCCCATTGTAGAATCTCCTGTCCCTTTCAGATTCTGCATAGTTATCCAAATTCAACAGCTAACCAGAGGGCTCACAAGGAGTGACCCCTTCCAAACAGAAAAAGACTATGTCAGTGCAGTTTCTGCACAGGCTGGGGGCAGCAATCTCTCTGCCCACCTGTGACTATGCAGGTGCATCTTTTCACCAACTCTCTTCTCTGCAGGGCAGCAGCCTCCTGCTTCCCTGTGACCTGCATCATGCCTGCACTTCTCTTCATTGACCTCCCTCAGTGGAGGCAGCTCTCCTCAAGGCCTCCCGCCTGCAACCATGCAGGCCTCTCTCAGCAAACCTGCCCCTTGGGGGAGGGGGGGAGGGCTTCCTGCCCGCTTGTGTCTATGCAAGTGTCCTTTACTCTTCCATCCCTTGTCTAATAAATCTGTTCTTCAAATATAACTAATGTCTCTGTCTTGTGGAGAAACTCTCCTGGGGAATTCTTCGTGTGTCGCTGAAACAGGAACTCTGGTGAAACCTTTCCCAGAGTGAACCCAAGGGCCCCGCACTCCAAACCCACTGACTCCAAAAACTCATTAATTAGCATACCATAGGTTATTTATATTATTATTTTTTAAAAATTTATTTATTGGGCCTCCCCGGTGGCGCAGTGGTTGAGCGCAGGGTTGCGAAGCTGCCCGCGGCCTCTGTGGCGCTGGTTCGATCCCCGGCTGCTCCCCGGCCACCAGAGGAGGGTCCCACATGGCGCGCAGACCTCTCCTGCTGCCCGCTGCTCCCCTCAGCAGTGTACCTCAGTCCTTCTGCCTGCTCTGCTCCCCGCTCTGGCTCTGGTGAATTCTCTCACCCTCCTGTGCTTCTGACTGTACCTAGTGAGTGTATAAACAAAACAAATAAACAAATAAATAAATAAATAAAAACATTCCTCTATTAAAAAAAGATTTATTTATTTATGCATACAAGAACTGGGGTACAGGCCAGAGGTGTGGTGGGTAAGAGGATTCACCAAAGACAGAGTGGGGAGCAGAACAGGAAGAACTACAGAAATCCACTGCCGAGGGGAGCAGCAGGTGAGGCAGGAGAGGTCTGCTGTGCCATGTGGGCTGCTCCCTGGCCATGGATTGAACTGGTGCTGCTGCAGCTACAGTCACTTCATAGTTCTGATGCTTAACCCCTTGCGCCACCATGGAGGCCCCAGGTTATTAATATTCTAAAGTAAAGAAGTAATAACATCTTTTAAAAAGGTTTTATTCTAGTAAAGTAAATATTTAAAGCTGTAACCCACATAACAATATTATACATGGGATCCGTAATAATTTGTGAGACTGTACAGAGTTTCTGAAAGAAAATTGTTTGAGACTTGCGGACCCAGTCCCTGGGCCTGGACTCAGGGACACGGTGTGACAAAGGTCTCGGAGCAGGAGAGGAGGGGGCGGCAAAGACCCAGGTCTCGGGGTGTGGCTGTCTGGGTCTCAGTCCCCAGCGCGGGGTGCAGGGCTGGAAGGTGACTGCTGGGGATTCGCCCTCTCCCCTCGGTTCCGCTTCTGGGCTCACAGCCTGGGCGGGTCCTCCTGCCTGGATACTGGTGACTCACCCCAGGTCTCACTCCCCATTCCCTGGAGGTCTCCGGAGCAGCCAATCAGCAGCCCCGCGGCTCCCGTTCCAAAGCCCTCGCCCGCCCGCCGGGACTCCGTCTCCCCAGCCCGGGTGGAGGCGCGTCCTGGGGGATGGGGGGCGCAGCCCTCCTGCTCCTGCTCGCGGGGGCCGCGGCCCCGAGGGAGACCCGGGCGGGTGAGTGCGGGTCGGGAGGGGACAGGGCGCTCCCAGAGGCGGGAGCGAGGGCGCGGGCGGGCGTGGGAAAGGCGCGACCTCGCCGCCGCCCCAGTTGTTCCCCCACGTCGGCCCCGCCCCGTCCTGGCCCCTTTCCGTCCCCCGAGACCCCAGCCTCCTCTGGCCCCCGAGTCCCGGCCATTTTCGTCCCGCAGCCGCTTTTCACTCTCGCTCGTCTTTCACCCACTTTCTGTCTCGTGGGCGCCCCCTGGGACTCGAGCCCCCGAAGGGGAGAAGAATAGCCCGGGTCTCCCCTCCCGCCCCCAGGGCCCCACTCCGTGAGGGTTTTCTACACCGCGATGTCCCGGCCCGGCCTCCGGGAGCCCCGCTTCATGGCCGCGGGCTACGTGGACGACACGCAGTTCGGGCGGTTCGACAGCGACTCTCCGGGCCAGAGCGTGGAGCCGCGGGCGCCCTGGGCGGAGCAGGTGCGGCAGGAGGAGCAGGAGAACTGGGACGGGGAGACGCGGCTCCTAAGGGAGCGCGCACTGTGGTACCGCGCGCAGCTGGACACCCTGCGCGGCCTCTACAACCAGAGCGAGACCGGTGAGCTGGCGCATGTCCGGGCCGGGTCAGCACCCCCATCCCCACGGACGGGGGGGTCGCTCAGGGTCTCCCCCTCCAGGCTTCTCTGCAACCTGCCCGGGAACAGCCCGCGGGGCTTTCACCCCTTTTCATTCTGTTTAGTTTATTCCCGGCGGGAGGGGGTGCGGGCGGGTTGACGCGGGGTGACTGGGGGTCGGGGACAGGCTCTCACACCTTCCAGGGGATGTCTGGCTGCGACGTGGGGCCCGACGGGCGCCTGCTCCGCGCGTACAGTCAGTTCGCCTACGACGGCGCCCTTTACCTGGCCCTGAACCGGGACCTGCGTTCCTGGACCGCGGTGGACATGGCTGCTCGGATCACCCGGCACCAGTGGGAGGCCGAGGGTTTGGCAGAGGGATTCAGGAACTATTTGGAGGGCAGTAACTTGAGGTGGCTGCGCACATTCCTGGAGTACGGGAAGGAGACTCTGCAGCGCAAGGGTAAGAGGGGCCTGGAGGCTCCCGGTCCCCCCCTGCCTGGAGTCACTGCGGGAAATGAGTCCTCTCTCTAGTCCCGAGAGGGGGACTCCCCTGGGTTTCATGTTCCGCACTAGAGAGACCCCCAGAGACTCCTTCTTCTCCTGAAGGACAGTGAAGGGATCCAGTCTCTCCTGAGAAAGACAGACAGTCCCTGACATCACACGTCACCGGGTCCTTTTGACCAGGGGCCTGTTTGAGAACCACAAGTTTCTCTCTCAGTCTTGTTTCTGGTCTGAGAACATTTTCAGTTATGTGATTCCTGCTTTTCTGTCATTCATCTCTCCCCTCCCCCCTCGTGGGAAATAAAGTCTGTGTTCCACTCCTTAGAGACCTGCATCATCCTAGCCTGGGCTTTTATCCTGATTCTAGAACTTTCTAAGGAATAAGGGAATCTCATAGATTCCCCCCACCACTACCACCCTGCTTTTTACATTTTATGTTTCTTCCTTCCAAACCAGTTGTCTTGTCCATTCCGAGGATGGTCACATGAGGATACTTCAGTGTCCATGGAGGAAACCCAAGATGTGAATTTTGTGATTTACCCCCTCAGATCCCCCAAAGATACACGTGACCCACCACCCCACCTCTGAGCATGAGGTCACCCTGAGGTGCTGGGCCCTGGACTTCTACCCTGTGGACATCACCCTGACCTGGCAGCGAGATGGGGAGGACCTGACCAAGGAGATGGAGCTGGTGGAGACCAGGCCTGGGGGAGATGGAACCTTCCAGAAGTGGATGGCTGTGGTGGTGCCTTCTGGAGAGGAGCAGAGATACACATGCCATGTGCAGCATGAGGGGCTGCTGGAGCCCCGAGTCCTGAGATGGGGTAAGGAGGGAACATGGGAACTGAGCTTCTGCTTGGAGGAATCAGGACCCCTTCTGGAAAACCTCTAGTGGCTCAGGATGAGACCAGGGGCTCAGGGTCTCACTCTCCCTTCCCTTCCAGTGCCCCCTCCTCAGTTCTCCATTCCCACCGCAGGCATCATTGCTGGCCTAGTTCTCCTTGGAGCTGTGGTCACTGGAGCTGTGGTGGCTGCAGCTGTGATGTGGAGGAAGAAGCACTCAGGTAGGGAAGGGAGTGGGGGATCTTGTCCACTGAGGGCTTTCAAGTCCCAGGGAGAACTTACCCTGCCTGGTTAATGGGAAGTACCATCCACACACATGTGTGTTGCCCAGAGGGCATTTGGTCCAGTCTCCCCTTACCTCCTTTCTTCATTTTTCCCAGTCCTGACCTGGGTCTTTACTCACAGTTCTGGAAACTTCCTTGTGGTGCAGGATTAGAAGATTCCTTTAGGCTTCTGACCTGACTCCTCCCTGGCCTCACATGATGTCTTTTCCCACAGGTGGAAAAGGAGGAACCTTCACTCAGGTTGCAGGTAAGTGTGGATCAGGGGTTGGATCCCTGAGCCCCTGGGGACAGTATAGGTGGATTCAATGGGAGAGTCACCCCCATCAGTCCCTCCTGTGATCTCTTCTCTGACCGGGTTCTGTTTTGTTCTCCCCCAGGCAATGACAATACCCAGGGCTCTGATGTGTCTCTCAGCCCCTAAAGTGTCCTTCAAAATAAATCTGATTGAATAAAATTATTCCTATGGTTTTCAGATTCCATTTAATTTTGCTGTTTGCTTTATTTTATCCACACTATCTCCAGAGCGGTGTCTGCAGGGTCACGGCACAGAGGGGCTGTGAGCAGGGCTGAATCTGCAATGCCTACAAGGAGTGGGGCCCTGGAGCCCCAGAATCAGCCCCCAGGGCTGTTCCTCCAGGGCAGCACAGGCCTTGCTCTGCCCTCCTCTTGGCTCCTAGCATTGGTGGAGTTGAGGATGATGTTCTGGCTCAGGAAATGGGGGCCTCCTCCAAACATCTGTCTTCTCTTCATCTCTCTCCTTCATCAGCCTGAGTATGTGTGTTTGAGTCACACAAGCCCTGCATTGAAAGGAAAAGGCCCCAAACGAGTAATTTACTGGTCAGTTATAAAGTCAACCCCTCTGCAGTTCTACCAGGAGAAACCAGAGACTCTCCCAGCCCCCAGCCAGAGCCCGTGTCACCCACACAGACCTTCCCCTCACAGTGTCCCCGATGCTGCCCATCCTGGCCCCATCCTCTCTGGTGCCCCCACCACTCCTTTTGGGCCCATCCCCTAGTCTCCATATTCATCCTCTGCTCCATTTCCAGGAGCCTCCCCATCTTCCAAGTCATGCCCTGGGAACTCTCCTCTGTCCGCCCCTCATTCAAGGATGGTGAACTTTAAAAAATATATATTTATTCATTTTCTTACAATGTGGGTCATCTTTCTATAGTTATTGTTACCCTTAGGTGTGGTGCTCCCACCAATAATCCACCCACATACCACCTCCAGCTCTTCCCCAGTTGGATCATTTCCGCTGCCCCCTGCTGCAAGACATGGCTCAATGGTCAGCTCACTGGCCTTGTCTTTTTCTAGAAAACTTGTCCTTTACCTGGGTGAGGTCCTGGGCTCCTGGGGAAATTGAAGTTTGATTCCCAGGAGGAGGTGCTTTTACCCTTGGAAGCAGAAACAAATTAGAGAGACTCTGGAGTCAAAGGCTCCACTCCAACACTTAAGGAATATTTGGAGGATCTGCCCATAATCTGGGAATCAGCTGTTAAAAACTGGAAACTTGGTTCTATCCTTAGTCCATAGGCCTCACTAGGAAGAAAATTTGAGAACTTCTGACCTGACACTGGACTTGGGCGCCCCCTTGTGTGCAGATCCCTGTCCTGCCTCTGGGGGCCCAGGGAGCCTGGGGAGGGCCTGGCTGAGCAGGAGAAAGGGCGGCTCTGGTCTCATGTGCTCAGCCCTGTGGCCACACGGGGGCGCTGCCGCGCTGTTCCGGATTCTGGTGGAGCCGCCAGGACGGGGCGGGGGCTGAGGTGGGCAGAGTTGGGGGTCCTGGAGGGCGGCTTCCTGGGGTGAGATGCTCTGTGAGGAGTCAGAGAAGCGGGGCTCAGAGGAGAGGAGACTCCGGAGCCTGCCCTGGGTGTGAGGTTTCCAATCCCCCCTCCTCCCCCCAGAATCCCTACTCTAGTCCCAGGATAACAATACCTGGGAAAACTGGAAAGTAGAAAAAATTTTCCTTCTCCAACCTATTAAATATTGAGGGCATTTAAAAAATAACATTTAAAGGATACTGTTAGACTTACAGAAAAGTTGCATAGGTAGTACAAGTCTTGCTAATCCCACACAGGTCTTGTTTATCCCATCTTCAGTGTTAACATACTACATGAGTAAAATTTTTATTTTTACAACTAAGGGAGCAATGTTGACATAATTACTAAACACCATGCTTTCATTAGTTTTTGCTAATGTGTATTTTATGCTCCATAATCCCATCCAGTTTGCCTAGAAGGCGATTTCTCAGGCTTTCCTTGTTTTTATAACATTGACACTGCTTAGGAGTGATGTTTGGGAGAGGTGCTGGGGTCACAGATGGCGGTTCTTGGGTCACCTCTGAGAAAAGTTTCTCTAGAGTCCCCCTTTAAGTGGCTCGCATGTGCGTGCATACACACACACACACACACACACACTCACACACTGAAAGAAGATGCTTGTGCAGACACAAGCAGGCAGGAAGAGCTGCACCTGGAGAGGGCGGGTGTTTTAGCAGGAGCCTGCAGATCCCAGGCGGCTGCCTTGGGAGCAGAGCTGAGCCTTCCCACAATGCACTGGTTTAGTGTTCTAGTTGGGAGGGCTTCATTCCCCTGTGCAATTGTTATCTGTCTTTAATTACTTCTATGGTGTGACTAGGCTGATTTGTCAGGAGCAGTGATTCTCTGCAATGGCTCCATCCCCATATCCCATCTCTGGTCTGTGCCTCCTTATACTTCCTATAGTATCTGATACTTGCGATAGCAGTTGGCCCAAAGTGTTTTTCATTTCTATAGTGGGTTTAATGACGATGTTAATCACTTCTCTCCCCTCCTCGTTTCTGGTCATGTGACCCCTCCATCCTGCATTTTCTACTCTTAGCCTCCATCACAGAGTCCTGCTCAGGAATATTGTCCCTTAATTTAGTTTTTTTTTTTTTCTTTCTTTCTTTCTTTCTTAGTGAGACTGTTGGTTTGGGGAAGTAGACCACAAGGATGCAGGGTCATTCTCCACTCAACACAAAAAGGGCACATCATTTCCATCTGACTCATCACTGCTGGTGTTAACCTTCAACACCAGGCTAAGGTAGTTTCCCAGCTGTCCTCCTGCAAAACTTCTCTTTTTTCCATTTCTTTAGATATTGTAGTCTTTGGAGGGGTCTCAGTGTGGCCCTCAAGTATATGTGTCATTTCCAATGGGAATTTTTTTGCACATTTCCTAATTATTAGATTCTGGCTCACAGAAGACCCTGTAGGATGAGAAGTCACATCTACTTTGGTGTGATAATTGGTATTGTTTAGGATTTGATAACAGCAATGCAGGTACATTTTTGGGAATTATTTTCTAGAATTTAGATTTGTATCATTTTCTGCTATATCTTAAGGAACCGGAGGGAACGTGTCAGAGGAAGGTGGTGGTGTCCGTGCAGGCCCTTCCCTCACAGCCCGGCCCAAGGAGAGTCCCCGAGTGTCTCCTCAGGGGCCTCTGCTGCCTCCTCAAGTGAGCAGAAGACTCATGTCATGGAGGATGGAGACCTTCCCTGTCATGTCTTCCCTCCTTGGGATGAATGTGGGGAGTGAGCCCCCAAGCATGTGCGCATGTGTGCAGAGCCCCCAAGCATGTGTGCAGGGGGTTCCTAGGACCCTTTTTGGCGGAAAGGACTTGATGAATAGCTAGAAGAGCACCAGAGCAGTATCTGCTCCTCTGCTGTGAGTCTAAGGTCTAAGCTCCAGGGACAGCTGTGGGGTGTCTCTCAGACGGGGCTGGTTCTAAGTGACTCACCTGGTGGTTTTCTTCGCCCAGCCTAGGCCTGCCTTAGGCCTTGTCCCTAGCTCAAGATTTTCACCTATTCTTGGATCTACGAGCAGGAAAGGCCCCTGTAGGGAAAGTGATTATCAGGCTTTTCTCCCCTCCAACCACTAGGACTGATGATGGATCCTGCAGTCCTGAATTGCATGCCTGATGGCGGCCCCTGGAATGGGGGGTGGGCACAGTAGGGACACCTGGGCTGAGACTGGCTTATAAGGGTGGTGTCCCGGGGACACCAGCAGAACACCAAAGGAGAAAAGAATAGAAAGGAAATGAGAACAAGTAGAAGAACAAGAGCAGAAGAGAGAAAGAGAAGCAGAAGAGAGAGAACGAGACCACGACAGAACGCTGGAAAGTCCAGGAAAAGTGAAGATTCACCAGGGGCTGCGAGGCCTGCCAGCTCCCTGCCCCCCACCACACCTGCCTGCCGTGTACCTGGCAGATCCCAATAAAAGCCTGAGAAAGTCACTGAGGGCTCCAGGACTCTCCTTTACCCATCTGCACAGGGTCTTAGAGATCCTGCTCTGTGCCTTCCTGTCGCTACAGCCCCTTTCCCTGCACAACATGTGCACACGCCCATTTTCACTTGGGAGTTCGGTTGCCCATAGACCCTCTCAGCACCCAGGCTCCTTCTGTGAGGACATCCTGCAGCATCAGGATCTGGGCTGTGGCTGGAAATGGGAGATGATTAGGACCTGGAGCGCCTACCGGGGCTCCTACTAGCAGATCTGGGGACACGTGGAGAACACAGACCTCCCAAACTGACTGTGCCATCCTCCCTGTCCCTGCACACTGACTCTGGGCCACTTCCCCACATCCTTACCCACCTCTAACCAGACATGCCCCTTATTTACTGTCACAGTCTCCAGTCTCCCCTTCCCACCAGGACACGCGCTCCACAGGCCAGCAAGTTGGGCTGTATTTAGTTCATTGAGGTTTCCTAGATGCAAAAACAGCCTGTCACACATCTGATGCAACAATTAATTTATGAATGATCAGGGATCAGGGTAAAGCACCTCCCCATTGCAGAGACAGTGTCTTTACTAAGATAGCCTCAGACCATATTCTACACACACCTCCACTCTCAGAGACGTCAGTGTCCCCTCTATTTTTATCACAAATACTGCTCCTTCCCCCCCACCCCCATCTTTTTCTCCCACACCAAACCTGCACACCACAGCTCACAAGAATATTTCTCCATTTAGAAAAGAAGATCCTGGGTGGCACAGGGATTAAAGACACAGCTCTATCAAGCTATCCACAGCCACTGCAGCACAAGTTCGATCCCCACCATGAGGTGACCCACATGTTGCCCCAGACCTCTCCTGTCTCACCCGCTGCTCCCCTCAGCAGTGTATGTCAGTCAGTCTGCCTGTTCTGTTCCCCACTCTGTCTCTGGAGAATCCTCTCACCGCCCCCCCACCTCTGGCCTACACCCCAGTTCTTGTATGCAAAAATAAATAAATCTTTAAAAAAATCTATAAAAAAAAAGAAGATCCTAAGTTTATGGGTCTTATTGTTAACCAGCAGTGAACATAACTTAGATCTGGGATATCAGACCTGAGGGTGGGGAGAGGGGGCAGCTGCAGAGAAGACAGAAACCCAACAGGGACTCATCTAAGAAGAGGAATTATCTGATCCTCCTCTCTACTAATACCCAAATTGGGTCCTTTTAAATGGTGGGGAAAAAGATGGAAATCTTTTCAAAAAGTGTTCCAAAACGGAGCCTCCCTGGTGGCACAGGGGTCAAAGACAGTGCTATCAAGTTATTGCCAGTCACTGCAGCACAAGTTCAATCCCCAGCCGGCCAGGGAGCAAACCACATGGCGCAGCAGAGCTCTCCTGTCTTGCCCACTCTCCCCTCAGTGTGTATTTCAGTAGATCCTCCTGTTCTGCTCCCCACTCTTTCTGGTGAATCCTCTCACCCCCCACACCACTGGCTTATACCCCAGTAATTGTATCCATAAATAAATAAATAAATTAAAAAAAACAGTCCCAAAGCTATTTGAGTCTGGACATTAATTTCTAACACCAGATGCTCCTGTGAGCAAGGGCTGCCCTGCGCCATATGGGGATAATGACAGATGCTCCTGCTACTGTCAGAGACAGGGATGCCCAGAGGACATAAGCCCTAGTCTGTAAACATGAAAAAGAACAGACATAAAGCAACAAAACCCAGGAAGTAAAATCATAAACACAGAGTATGAGGACTAGGGAACAAACTCTCACCTGAGCCTAGGCTGATGAGGCCCCATGCAACCTCCACCCACATTACTGGAGACAGGACAGGCCCAGGTGGGGTCTGAGTCTCTGTGATCACAGGCCCTGCCGGGACAGGTGCTGCTGAAGGACAAGGACAAAGGAGCAGAGAGATGACCCCTGAGGAGTGACCACATCAAAGCCCAAAACACACTGAGCACTGACTGGACACAGGCCCTGTCCCCCTCGGCTCCTCACAGCCTCTCCCTCCCCCACCTGCACAGACTCAGCACAGCAAACCTGCAGCTGTGGCTGGTCCTCAGGACTCTTTATTTCCTCTTAAATCTTTCTAATTAACCCATCAACCCCACATGATAAGGTAAAAAAAATAATTTCATATGTGGATGGTTATTTTCAACAGGGAAGTAGACATTATTCTCAGGAAAACACAAAGTACAGGCAGGGGTGGAGTCAGTCCCGCCTTTGCTGGAGCAGGAAGGTCATCAGGGAGACAGACACACAGGTCAATGTGGGGAGGGGCCTGGTGGGCAGGGCAGGGCCAGTCTCCCCACCTCCTCACATTACGCTGATATGAGCTCATATATATATGAGCATATATATATATATACATATATACATATGTATATATATAAAGTAATGCTGGTTTACATCATTGTTGGAAGTGTAAGATGAGCCCCTTCAGGTGTTTTTAATACACCACAGGCACCACCCAAACCCCCATAATCCACCACTGTGCTACTCCACACTTTGTTCTTGCTCTTCCCACTTCCCCTCTGGTAGCTGCAGTTCTAGTCAGATTTCAAGGGTTAGTTTTTTAGTTTGACTTTATCTGAGCTTTTGTTTGGTTTCTCTATATTCCACATAGAAATGACACAAGTAGTCTTTGTCTTTCTCCCTCAGACTTAGTTTGCTTAGCATAATCCCTTCCAGCTCTGTGTTTGGCCTGAAGAAAATACACTGCTGAGGGGAGCAGCGGGCAAGACAGGAGATGTCTGCTGTGCCAAGTGGGTTGCTCCATTGCTGGCCAGAGATCAAACTCGTGCTGCAGAGGCTGTGGATTGCTTCATAGTGCGGTTCTTAACACCTTGTGCCACCAGGGAGGTCCTGAGTTTATCTTCTTTGAACACTGAGTAGTATTCCACAGTGTAGACAGACCATATTTGTTTTGGGGAATTTGAGTTGTTTCCACAGCTTGGCTACTGAAAATAGTGCTGTAATCAACATGGGAGTGCATGTCTCCCTTTAAATTATTCTTTTTATATTCTGGAAGTAGATGCTAAGGAGTGGAATTGCTGGATGACATGGCAGATCCATTTTTAATCTTTTTTTTAAAACTTTTTTAATTTATTTTTTCTCTACATAGAAGAACTGGGGTGCAGGTCAGGGGTGCAGGGGTGAGATGCTTCACCAGAGAGAGTGGGGAGCAGAACAGGTGGATCTACTGAAATACACTGCTGAGGGGAGCAGTGGGCGAGACAGGAGAGGTCTGTGCCATGTCGGTTATCTCACTGGCCAGGGATTGAACTCAGGACACAGCAGTGATAGCACTGAGACTTAACCCGTAGATCAACAGGGAGGCCCCATTTTTAATATTTGAGAAACCACCATTTCCTTTTCCATCGGAGCTGGACCAGTGTGTATTCCCACCAGCAGTGTAGAACTTTTCCCTTTTCTCCACATCCTGTTTCTGGTCTTTTTGTTATGGGTCATTCTCACAGGTATGAGGTTGTATCTCATTGTGGATTAACTAGGGGATACTGAAGTCACAAAATGGGGATCAGAAGAAATCTGCATATCTTAGTCCATGCAAGGTAGCTATGTCACACTGTAAAGGAAAAATTATCAGGAACACATTCAGGTGAGGCACAAATGTGTTGACATTCTCTCTTCTTTTTAAAAAATTTATTTATTCATACAAGCACTGGGTACAGTCAGAAGCATGGGAGGGTGAGAGAATTCACCAGAGCCAGAGCAGGGAACAGAATAGGCAGAGTGATGAAATACACTGCTGAGGGGAGCAGCGGGCACGGCAGGAGAAGTCTGTCGCGCCATGTGGGACCCTCGCCAGTGGCCGGGGATCGAACCGGTGCTGCAGAGGCTGCGGGCAGCTTTGCAGCCCAGCGCTCAACCGCTGAGCCACCAGGGGAGGCCCATGTTGACATTCTCAATAGTCCACCACATCCTCAGAATGTCCCCCTCACAGCTTCCCCATAACCTGGCCCCATCCTCTTTGCCCCAGCCCCTCCCACTGCAGGCCTCCAGGGTCTCACCTATGCTATGAGGCACAACAGGGCCCTGGGCACTGTCATGCCTGAGGTATAACAAAACAGAACCAGGTCAGGGTCCACAGGAGATGAGAATGAAGGAGGAACTGATGGGTCATCTTATCCTATGGGCTCCATCTACACTATCCCAAGGGTCTGAGTAATCATAAACCTGATCCATTTACCTCCAGTCTGGGAGTAGCTTCCTCCTTTCCAGCCTGTGGGAATAAAACATCATGTGAGACCATGGAGAGGTCAGGTCTTGAAGTCTTAAAGGAATCTCCTAATCTGGACCACAGGGACATTTCCAGAACTGTGAATGAAGACCCAGGTCAGGACTGGGAAATATGACAAAAGGAGATCAAGGGAGACTGGGCTTACTGCCTCCTGGAGCCTGTCCAAGGCAGGAAACTTGCCCTCTGATATTTTCTGGGAATCAGGTCCCTATAACAAGAACTATCAATGAGAACAAGTTGATTCACTTTCACATGTGCTTTACAAAGACTAAGTGTTAGCAATCAGCTCCAGTTTGGGCAATAGGTGTGTGGATGGTATTTCCATTAACCACATAGGGCAAGTTCTATGTGGGACTTGAAAGTCCCCAGTGGACAAGATCCCCTACTCCCTTCCTTACCTGAACACTTCTTCCTCCACATCACAGCTGCAGCCACCGCAGCTCCACTGAGCACAGCTCTAAGGAGAACCAGGCCAGCAGTGATGCCCGTGGTAGAGATGGAGGACTGAGGAGGGGGCACTGGAAGGGAAGGGAATGTAATGGGAGACCCCGAACTCCAAGCCTCAGTCTGACACTTTGAAAGTCTCTAGAAGGGCTCCTGGTTCCCTTGACAACAGGCTCTGCACCCATGTCCCCCTCCTCACCCCATCTCAGGACTTGGGGCTCCAGCAGCCCCTCATGCTGGACATGACATGTGTATCTCTGCTCCTCTACAGAAGGCACCACCACAGCCTCCCACTTCTGGAAAGTTCCACTCCCCCCCGCCTCAACCCGGCCCCAGGCCTGGTCTCCACCAGCTCTGTGTCCTGGGTCAGTTCCTACCCATCTCACTGCCAGGTCAGGGTGATGTCCGTAGGTAGAAGCCCAGGGACCAGCACCTCAGGGTGACCTCATGCTCAGAGATGGGGTGGTGGGTCACCTGTGCCCTTTGGGGGCCTGAGTGGGAAGAATCGGAAATTTCATGCTTTTTGTTTCCTCCATGGACACTGAAGCAGCCTCATGACCATCCTCAGACTGCACAGGACAACATGCTTGGAGGGAGGAAGCACAAACCCTAGAAACCAGCCTGGTCTGGAGTCGGGGATAGCAGGTGAGAGCCCAGGGTGGGATGCAGGTCTCTGAGCATTTTGTTGCTGCCTTGGGTGGAGGGTGATGACACAGACAGGCAGGAGTGAGAGCTCCAAAAATGCTCTCTGACCAAAAAACAAGATCTAGAGAGAGAAACTCATTGTTCCTATGATGGCTGCCGGTCAAAAGGATCCAGTGAAGGGTGATTTCAGGGGTGGTCTCCCCTCTTTCTCAGGAGAAACTGGATTCCTTTACTGTCCTTTGGAAAAAGTAGGAGCCTCTGGGCCAGTCTCCATCCCAGAGCTGGAAAACGTGGCCGACAGCTCCCTCTCTGGCCAGAAGAGGGCGCTTCCTCACCATGATTCCATTTCCCTGCGGGGTGCGCGCCTCAGGGAGATCAAAGCCCCGCAGCCCTCTCTCCTCTGAGCTGCGGCGCCTCCTTCCCCATCCCCAGGAGTCTGGGGGCCCCTCCACGCACCCGCCCCCCAGGCTGCTCCCGTCCTGCTCTGCCCGACCTTCCCCCTCCCCCTCGCGCCGGGGAGTTGAGCCGCGGGCCCGCCGGGTCCAGGCGCGCAGGTCCCCGCCCAGGGCGCGTCCGCGGCGCCGTCGTGGGGAGCTGGTCGTGCCCGCGGGGGAGGCGCCGTCGGGCCCCGCGTCGCAGCCCAGAGTCCTCCGGATCGTGGGAGACCCTGAGCCCCGCCCTTCAGTCACCCCGTGGTCTCCGCCCGCACCCGATCTCCCTCCCTGAATAATCCGAAACTTAAATAAAACCTAAAGGGGGAAAGTCCCGCGGGCTCTTCCCTGGTCAAGGGACCTTGCAGGGGCCACGGCCTCGGGGGTCACGGGGCCCCGAGACTCGGGGCGGGGGGTGGGGCGGGAGCGGTGACCCGCCCCGGCCCGCGCTGCTCCCCGGCCCGGCTCTGGCTGCGGCGGCCGCGCGGGGCCTCCAGGAGCGCTTGGAGCCTCCGCGCCGAGTGTCTGCGGAGCCGCGTCTCCTCGCCCGATCCGCCCGCCCAGGGGCCCGCGGCTCCGCGCTCTGGCCCGGGGAGTCGCTGTCGAACCCCCGAACTGCGTGTCGTCCACGTAGCCCCCGCGATGTATCCGGGCTCCCCGAGGCCGGGCGGGGCATCACCATTTCTAAAAGCCTCAGAGAGGGGGAGCCTGGGGGCGGGGAGGGGTGAAAGCCGGGCGGACCCTCCTCCCGGGGCAGGTCCTGAGTCCCAGGGAGATGGGGCAGGGGAGAAAGTGTCCAGGAGGGAGGGAGCTCCAGAGACTGAACATGGGCAGCGGGTCCAGAAGGGGCAAGACTCAGGGGACAAAAGGAGGAGGCAGGGTGGGGGGGCAGAAAGGGACCAGGACTGAGGGGCGCCATGGGGGTGACAGAGGGGCCTAAGGCAGCAGCTTCCTCTGCAGAAGCCTTTTCCCTCCACCCTGCACTCACCAGCCCAGGTGTCTGTCTGGGCCAGAGCCCTGGAGAGAAGCAGCAGGAGGAGGTTGGGGGCCCCATGACCAGCACTGCTGGGGTCTGGGGAGCTTCTGACTCCAGGCTGGTGGGTGGAGACTTACCTGGGCAGGCAGTGATGCTGACTGGTTCTCTGGGAACCTCCAGGCACTGGGACTGAGAACTGGGGAGGAGTCACAAGTGTCCAGGGCCCAGCACAGGTGGTGGAGACAGAAGGGAGGCTAAGGGGGCAGTGGGGTATCCCCAACAGTAACCTTCCTGCCCTACACACAGCCCTGGGGCCTGGAACTATGAGAACCAGACTAGGGACCTGGGGCTTTGCTCTGGCCCCTCCTCTCCTCACCCAAAGCTTCCTCACCCTGTCTCCGTGACCCAGGCACTGGGTCTGCGATTCTCAGTCATTTTCCTTTCTGGGTCCGTGTCCAGTCTTACAAAATAGGGAGGACGCCAAGTATAATCTTGTTTAGGAGGTATCGCTCCCCATATTGACCACACTGGGAATAAAGCTGAGTTTGATCATGCAGCTGTTTATTTAGAATAATCGTAATAATCCAATGCATGTTAATAGAAAATGTTCTTAAGAAAAATAACTTATTTCTGAAAATAATCAGGGCAATGAGAAGAGTGGATCTTTCACGTTTTTGTTTGCAGTTGTCTTTCTTGTCTGTCTCATTAGAAGACAGTAGGATTTTCATGCTTCCTTCTGCATTTAGCTGTGGTTCTGGTTGAAGTCTACGAAAAAATGTCTACAGCCTCACACAAATATGTTGAAGTAGTGTTTTCACATAACTGTGAATATTCCACTTTGATACTAAATTAAATCTATACAGGTGGTTATTTTCTCCCAGGTTATTTGCAAAGTGAATCCTAAAACCATATCATTGAATATTTCTTATTCTGTTACATTTCCATAGCCCTCTCTTGCATAAAACTAACTGCAGTTAGTTTTAATGTGTGATTTTTTTAAGTAATATATTGTTTCACTAAGTTATAAAGCTCTTCAATGTTCATTACACCGGAATCAAATTATTTTTAAAAATTCATTTTATTTTTCACCACAAATCTAAAAAGTAAAAGTAGTACTGGAAGTTGTCAAGTGATAGGACACAATTTTCCATGATTCTGGTTTTTTCTGAGCACTTATATTTGGTCAAGGTGAAGTTACTCTCAGTTATCAATTTATTTATTTACACAAGCACTGGGTACAGTCAGAAGCACTGGAAGGTGAGAGAATTCACCAGATTCAGAGTGGGGAGCAGAACAGGCAGAAAAACAAAATACACACCTGAGGGGAGCATCAGGCAGCAAGAGGGGTCTGCATGCCATGTGGGACCCTCACCAGTGGCCAGGATCACAGCCCAAACCTCAACCTCTGTGCCACCAAGGGAGGCCCTTGTCAGTTGATTTTCTTAAAGGAGCACACACTCATTTTCAGGACAATGTCTGCTAATTAACCAAATCAAATAGCCACAGATTTTGTTACTCATTCCTTCATGTGAAGATGGTATTGCCTACAAAAAAATAAAAAAATAGTCTAATTCATCTCATACAAATATTTTTCTTGGCACATAATAGCTGGGAACGCAGCAGGAGTGTGGTGTGTGCACTTGCGTGTCATCGCATCAGGTACTGTAAAATGTGGATTTGAGGATGATAGAATAATGAAGATAATTTTTAATGCTTCAACCAAGACATTCTGAAATGAAACTGTCTTGGAGTTGTGTTTCTGAGGTAAGTAATTGTGAAGAATAACTGCAGTTAGTAACTTTTACCTCAGCAGATGGCAAAATAGTGAAAAAGTCAATGGTGTCTAAGTGACATTTTGAAAATAGTTTTGACCTCGTGGCTCCTGTGACAGGCTCTGGGTGACTTCAAGGATTCCACAACCACACTTTGAGAAAAGCTTTTCTCAGTGAACCAGGGAGTATCTCCCAAGTGTTCTCTGCCTTTGTCTCCTCATCACTTCCCAGCATCCCTCTCCCTGGCTGGCTCCTGCCTCCCCAAGCTGCCTCCCCTGCAGACACAATGGGGAGCAGAGAGAGGACCCTGGAGACTTGGAGCTTGCACTGTCAGGAGAGATGGACACTGGGTAAAGGTGACAAAGACACATGTAAACCTGACCTGAGCCAAAGGCTGGGAGGAAGGAGCGTGTTTATTATGAAAGTAGAGCAGTAGGAGTGCTTCTATTATTTTAAATAATATCAAAAGATGTAAAAAATATATAAAAACAGGGCCTCCCTGGTGGCATAAGGTTTAACTCTGAGTGCTATCACTGCTTAGAACTGAGTTTGATCCCTGGCCAGGGAGCGACACACATGGGGCAGCAGACCTCTCCTGTCTCACCCACTACTCCCCTCAGCAGTGGATTTCAGTGGATCGGCCTATTCTGCTCCCTACTCTGTGTCTGCACCCTCTGCACCTCTAGCCTATACCCCAGTTCTTGTATGCATAAATAAATAAAAAATGAATCTTAAAAACAAACAAAGAAAAAATTACATGCAGCATCCAGTACAAGATCCATCTCAGACCCAGTAAACAGCAGAGGCTGGGGACCCAGTGGTGGTGCAGGTGAATCAAGACACAATGGGGGATTCAGTCAGCTGGAGTCAGGCTTTGTCATCAAATGAGTCTGATGTCAAACTAGAGAAGGTCAGTCCACCATCCAGCTGCCAGGCCAGAAAGTCTAGGCTGGTCTGCAGGCCCAGCCAGTAGTCAGGCACCACCTGGGAGACTCAAGGGACAGCTTAAACTAGCCCTTTGTTTAAATATCTATATCTAAGTGATATATTTGTCTTTCTCCTTTGGGCTTATTTCCATTAGCTCCATCCATGTTGCCCCAGATGGCATGAGTTTATGTTTCTTGATGAGTAGTATCCTATTATCTATGTACCATCCCTTCTACAGCTCGGCTACTGTAAATAGTGCTGCAGTGATCTGGGGGGGGGGGTTGCCGGTTCCCTTTGAAGTAGTGTAAGGTCCTCTGAGGGTGTGCTGGCACCTGCTGCCCTAAAGGGAACCAGAGTCTCTGAGAGGACCTACTTACTTTGCACAGGGGGTTCCAGGAGGTTAGAATTTCTGCAAACAGAACTTCTTTTTTTTTTTTTTAATTTTATTTATACAAGCACTGGGTACAGTCAGAAGTGCAGGAAGGTGAGAGAATTCACCAGAGCCAGAGCAGGAGCAGAACAGGCAGAAGGACCGAAGTACACTGCTGAGGGGAGCAGGGAGCAGCAGGAGAGGACTGTCGCGCCTTGTGGGACCCTCGCCTGTCGCCAGGGATCAAACTGGCATGGCAGAGGCTGCGGGCAGTAGAGGCTTCAAGCAGCTTCACAGCTCAACACTCAACCACTGCGCCACCAGGGGAGGCCCCCAAGGTGGTTGTTTCCAGAGCCTGAAGTCTCTTGCAATTGTGCACACGGTTGAGAACCACAGTGATGAGTCCCCTACTGGGCACTATCCTTCCATCGGCTCCAGACTGTAGGCCCCTATCATATGGGTACTGCATTGCTCCAGCCCTTGGTTTTGGCTTTGGGGCTTTTTGGCAGCCCTCTTGTCTTAGAGCCCTGGCAAGTGGGTGCCACTGCGGCCTATCCTGGCATCCCATCCTCATGCCCCGTGAATACACATTTCAGTTGGGATCCCAGCCGGTGTCAGAGACACCAAGGGTTAAAAGCTCTTTGTGAGTTGCTGGACAACACCAACAACAAACAGCTCTTTCAGACATGAGGCCTGGAGTCTTGGGTGCTCCTTTCTGGTGATGTCAGACACAGGACTGGAGGCCCAGTCTCTGACAGAGGTCTTCATCCTCTCTTCCTCCCGCAGAGGTTGGCTACTGGATGCTGCTTTTCTTCTTTCAGCTTCTGGTTCTCCTTTCTTCAGAGGCCAGGAACAGAGTCTTCCCCTTCTTTCTTTGGAGGTTGGAACAGAGCCCCTCAGCTCCCTCTAACCCTGGCTTATATCACTCTTCAGGGTGTCCCAACATCAAGTCTGGTTGGACCGTTTGTCTTTTTTTGTGCAGAAGAACTGGGGTATTGGCCAGAGGTGTAGAGTGAGCAGAACAGGCAGACTGACCGAAACACACTGCTGAGGGGAGCAGCTGGCAAGGCAGGAGAGGTCTGCTGCGCCTTGTGGGTCAGCTCCCGACCAGGGGTCAAACTCAGGCAGTAGCGGTGATGATGCTGAGACTTAACCCTGAGGCCACCAGGGAGGCCCTGGACCATGTTTCATCCTTGACTGACTGGGCCACTTAGCACCAATCAGCTCATAGCTTGCACCTGATTGGTCCTGTCCATAACCCAGGAAGCTTGCAGAAAAGGGCAGTTCTGAGGAGCAACTGCTACAACGGACTTGTGGTTGGGCAGCAGAGTGGAGACCACCGCTGCTGCTGGCTCCCGCCACCGAGGCACCTCCCAGATCTGAGCCACAGATGTGGGGGAGAGGCACGGACCCCTCTTCCTGAGGCAGGCACTGTGGGACTTTGCCACCTGCCCAGGCCCCTTCCTTCACCACAGCAGAACTGCTTTCTAGTGCTCTCTGAAGTGAAGGATGCTGAGGCTCAGCCCTGTTCATTGAAGCGCGACCCAGACCCAAGTCTGGAACCAGGATGTCTCCAAGTCGCCTCGTCTCTCCCCTACTGGCTCATGCCTCAGCAGGGAGGTGACCTGCAGTCCCGAGGAACCCACCACTTCATGTCAGAGCCTAGGGCACAGGTGATCACGGACGTGGCAGGACTGCAGGGTCATCAGTGCCCCCCAGCCCTGAGTTGGAGCTATCTCTGTCCTGGCCTAAGGACCTCCCTCCCAGAGGCCTCCGAGCCCTTCCCAGCTGCTGCAGGCCTTACCAGCTCCTTCAGCTCTGCCAGCTTCTCCTGCAGCTGGCCGAGATTCATGGCCAGCTCGCTGTTGGTGTGCTGCTCTGTTTGGAGTGAGCCAGTCACCTCCATGTTCTGATGAGCCTGGATAGACAGAAGAAACAATGAGGCGCCACTCAATATAGCTGGAGACCCAGAGCTCAGTGTCTCTTCCCACATCAGGATGAGGTCATCCCCCAGGCCAGGGCACCCCAGGCACCTTACCTTCTTGCCAAGCGCTCTCTGGGCTCCGAATCCTGATCATCTCCTGCACCCACCCTCTGCCTGGGACTCCCACGTCACCCGCTCTCCACGGGGATGAACACTGCCCACCTCTACACATCAGTCTCAAAGGCACCCCCTCCAGCCTCCAGACCCTTCAGAGCCAACTGCTCCCTCAGTTGCCACATCCCACCTTGCCGCCTGCTGCCAAGGGCCCATGGGAGATGGGTAAGTGTCCAGTTGATTTTTAAAAGACAACAGGGAAGAATGTCCCAGTCACTCATCGCTGGTGAACCTCAGGTACTTTGCAGTTCTGCTACAAAACCCACCTGAATCCTGGCACCTATAACAAAAGCCCCCTTTCTCCTAAGCCTGCATTTCCCACTCCTAAGCTAAAATGAATTCATCACTTTGAAAAATCAACCGCTATGTGCACTGTTGTCTTTGGGAGACATGCCCAGAGGGCAAGCCCTGTGTGTGTGTGTGTGGGGGGGGGTGTTATTGACACTCTCCCAGTAGGACGGGCCTCTGAGCATTCACCCTGGAGGCTTAGAAGGCCCAAATCTCACACCCCTGCTCTGGAAGCTCTCCCCAAAAGACCTTTCACCCTTTACCTTTCACCCTCCAAGATGATAAAGATGTGTGGAAAGGAAAACAACAATCAACCAAGCAGGTGAAATAGCAGATGTGGACTCACCGAGGGTTAATGATGGCAACATAAAATCAGCCAGAGGCCAAGTACCCTAACCAGACTAGCCTCAGGCATGTATGCTGGGAGAGGCCAAGCCAGAGAGGGGTGTCTCTGCACGGCCTCACCTTCCTCCTGTCCAATGAGGGCAGCGCTACCCCATTGGAGCGGTTAAGGTCGGACACATGCTCTTCACTTCTCACTCGGCTGCCCCTGGAGCACTCCTCTCCCAGGAAGCCTGGCCGAGCAAGACTTACATCTTCAGGTGACTTACAACCACTGGCCTACTGCCATGTTTCTTCTTTTTTTCTTAAATCCTGCAGAAGACCCCAAGATGTTTTTCCTTTGGCATTCTCTCAACTGCGGAGAGGAAAAAGAGAGTTGAGGCTCACGAGAACTGCAAGCCTCTGTACTCACACCCCACTTTACAAGTTAGATTTGCCATCTGACTTCATGCCACCAACATCTCCACCAGGTGCTGTGAGTAGTCCCCCGTCCCATCCTCCCAATGACAGAAGAAATGAACTGATAACTTGGTTTAAAGAAAAAATGTTTAGGAATTTTCACTCAGTCTTCAGACTCGAACTTCTGGGATGCCATGACTCAGTAGCTGCCAGCAGGCAGCGCTGCTCAAGCTCCTGCACCAATGGATGCTGATGGCAGGAGGCAGTGAGGAGACAGCCAGGGGGACACAGGCACATTTCAGAGCAATCTGTTACAATTTCACATATGTCTGCATATGTTCATTAACACAGAGGCTTTTTTTCTCAAAAGACTCAAGCAGAATTGATGCTTCAGTCACCTGTTTATCCTGTGGCGTGCTGAGCAACCCATGTTGAGACGACTGGGGGAAGATTCCCAACTGGGAAGTTCAGTTTGCTGGGATCTGATCCACAGAGGATAAACAGATCACTCCAAAGAGCACTGATTGGGGGGCACTGTGGCCCCAGGGTTATAAGGAATTAGAATGTGAGATGGAGGAGTCAGACAAAAATTGGAAAGTCTCCAAAGAGAAGTAGAAATCCCGCAGAAAACCAAACTAAACAATTCTTCCCAGTGTCACCCAGAGTGGTTGTCAACACTTCAAGTTTACTAGGGAAGCGTAGGCTTTGTAGGCACTCAGTGTTTAAAGGTGGGGTACAATACAGAGCAAGCAAGCCTGAACCCTCTCCCATGGTTGGGTCCCATGATCTCGAGTCCCCTTCAAGTTGGTAATCTGAGGCCACAAGGGAAACCTGAAAGGGGGTTAGTCCTGGGTTGCTGGGGCAACAAATCAAGCACCCAGCTCTTGATGTGACATAAGAATGGTTCCCAGGGATTGTGACGTAACTACATTCCACCCCTTGCCCCGCCACGCACATTTGCCGCTCCTCTTTGTCCTGGGCCAGCCCGTTTATGAACCCCTTCTCTCGGTGCTCCCCCCTCGTCACTGCTCTCTGGTTCTGACAGAGAGCCAAGGGGGTGGCTCAGGCCTGGTTATGAGGGTCTTCTGCAGGGATGCGAGAATATGGGTGGAGAAGGGGTTGGTTAAAGGTGGTAGGAAACATTTCCTGAATGTGAGCCTGTGTGAATTTTAGGAGGCAAGGAGCAAAAAGAAAAAAATAAAGTTATCATTAGTATTGGCCTCAAGAGTGGGAGGAGCCATGACACTATAGGATTTTGAAACCATGTCAGTGGAGACTTGGAGCCCCCGCTTTCCCTTTCCACGTCTTTGTGTAGTTTCATTAAGGCTTCCACATTTTGTTCTACAATCTCTGATTCATTGATATAGTAACAACATTCTTCCCTGACGAACATGCAGGTGCCCCTTTATCGGTTGTTAACAGATCCAGAGCCCGCTGGTTTTGGAGTGACCTGTGCCAGGGAGGGGAGCTGTCTTTGTGATGATGCTAAAGACACAGAGGTTTTTCTAAGGAGGTATGTGTTCATTAACCGAAATGTTAGAAGTGCAGGAATGAAAGCTGACAAAGGCATCAGTTTGCTAGCAGGGGTAGCTGTGATTGGAGTCCCGTAGGGGGACTGAGAGTTGGGGAGTCTGGCAAGCAGCGTCTGTTATCTTGGTCGTAGTGGTATTGAGATTAATTGGAGCTGCCACCAGTAGAGGCCTCTGAAGGGAAGCAGAGGAAACAAGAGGAGGTATTAGTCCCAAAAGAGTCATTTAGGAAGAGTATAGCATTTTGGATTATAGGAACCCAGGTTGAGGGTGTCTCAGTCTTTTCTGATGATGTTAGCTGATTTTGTAGGACTTGCTCTGAATGGAGGATGTCCTGGGAGACTTGGACTGTGGCATTTTGTGTCGGGACATAGTCCCTTGAGACGGACAATGTTGCCACTGGGTAGGAATGCCAGCCAGTGTACCCTGTGGCTTGGACTCCCTGTACAAAGTGTAGGTCCCAAGGATCTGAAAAAGATAGTTAACTTAATTCGTATTGAAACCCGTATTATGACAGACCAGAGAGAACATTTGGCCTTTGTCTGGAAGGTGCACTGTACATGACGGATAAGGGCACCCCCCATATTCTTTGCAGGAATTCTTACAGTGATCTAAGGTTTGATGATAAAAGAAGCAAGGAGTTCATAGTGTTGGTAATCAATGAAAGAGTTAGGGTGAGAGTGATAGGTGCTGTGCATCCGGCCTGTGGGCACTCCGCGGTACCCACCAAGTGGGTAGTCTCCGTGGATCCTGAGACAAAGGTCTCCCTAACTTTGAATTTCCATACCTAGGACACTGGGCTCGGGAAGATTTTGACAAGAAATACGCATCCTAGTAGGACCCAAGTTACGACATGCATACTGTTTGTCTTCGGGGGCATGTTTCACCCGAGAGAGATGGTGCCAGGAGGGGTGTCCCAGAAGTGTTACCGCTGTAGGCGTGGTGAGAATGACCATGTGTGGACCGGTCCATGGAGGCTGCCGTGGCTTTGGCTGAAGCGGCTTTGGCTGAAGCGATTTGAGCAGAACTTGGTCTCCCGGACGCAGTGATGGGGAAGGTCAGTTGAGGAGATCGAGATTCAAGGCAGGACTGGGTAAGTGCAGGTCTGCGTGTTCCCGGAGCAGTTGCAGAGCTCTCAGGAGAGTTTAGTCAGGTGACCCTTGATGAGCCCATTGGCGCGCTCCACTTTCCCTGAGGATTGCGGGTGGTGGGGAATGTGAAGCTTCCAGGTGATACCCAGAGCCGTGGAGACCTGCTGAGTAATCTTTGAGATAAAAGCTGGACCATTGTCAGATAGGATAGAGCTGGGGAGGCCAAAGCGCAGGATAATGTGGTTAAGAAGGGCCTCGGTTACCACCTGAGCCATTTCTCTAGCTGCAGGGAAGGGCTCCACCCAACCTGTCATTGTATCAATGATTGCTAGCAGATATTTAACCTTTTTGTGAGTAGGGAGGTGAGTAAAATCAACCTGCCAATCCTGTCTGGGTAAGTGTCCACGCAGCTGGTGAGCTGCAAAAGAAGAAGGTGGGTGAACTCCCCCATGAGGTGATCCACGAGCACAGGTTTGATGATGGGAACGTATCTGCCAGACTTTTGCACTCAAGGAGGGGTGGAAATGAGGACTCAGGAATTGGCGTTCATTAGGCTCCTAAGTCGGAGTGATGGAGGGGACAGATAGAGAATAGGGGCAGGGTCTGCAGCAGAGTCAGTGGTGGGAACCCTTGCTGCTGCATCAGCCTTGTTATTCCCTGTGGTCACGTAAGAACTGTCCGTGTGGTGTCCTTCACAGTGGATAATGGCGACTTCAGTTGGAAGCTGCAAGGCCGCTAGAAGCTTAAGAATAAGTTTAGCGTAAATGATGGGGGACCCCTTGGTGGAAAGGAACCCACTTTCCTGCCAAATCACAGCGTGACTGTGAGCCATAAGGAAGGCATATGTTGAATCCGCATAGATGGTGACTTCCTTATGGTTGCTGAGGGTCAGGGCCCAGGTAAGTGCTCTGAGTTCTGCCTTTTGGGAAGTGGTTCCTCCGGGCAGCTTTCCTGCCTCGATGACCTGATCGAGGGTAACGATGGCCTAGGCAGCCCTCCGCTGACCTCGCGCACCTTCGCAAAAGCTGCCGTCTACAGACAGAGCCCAGTAGGCATCTGACAAAAGGGAGTTGGCCAAACCCAGTCTGAAGGTTTGCATTTCAACCAGGATTTCAGGGCATGAATGAGCAGCAGAAGGGGGGCCAGAGACAGAAGAGGGGCTGGGTTGAAAGAATTTGACTGAGTGAGACTCACCAGAGGGTTTTTGATAAAGAGCACGTGGAAGTCCTGTGAGCGGGCAGGAGTGAGAGTGGAGAGCGGGCGGGGAGACAGGAGGGCCTGAAGGCGGTGCGAGGAATGTGCTTGGACAGGTCTTCCCAGAGTAAGTTTGAGGGGTTCCCGGGTGAGTAGAGCTGCCGCCGCCAGGGCACTAAGGCAAGGTTGCCAGCCCCTGACGGTGGGATCCCTCTGCTTGGAGAGATAAGTGACAGGACGCAGGGCTGGGCCCAGAGGCTTGGAAAGGCCGCCTGCTGCCATGCACTGATGTTCGTCTGTGAACAGGAAGAAAGGCTTTTCTGGATCAGGAAGGGCAGGGCAGGTGCCCTCATTCTCTAGACTGAGAATCTAGAGGATCAGAGAACGTTGAAGAGGGTCCAGAGAGGGGAAGAGTGAGTTAAGGAGGATATATCTGAGTAAAAGGAAGGTCCTGCGCACCTCCCCGGGGGATTGGAGACGTCCTTCAGGGGAGGCTTTTGCTGCATCGTACAGTGGCTTGGCTAGGAAAGCAAAATTAGGGATCCAAAATGGAAGGATCCGACCAAACCTAGGAAGGAAAGGATTTGTTCTGCCGATTCAGGGGAGGGAAGGTCCCGGATGGCCTGTTTGTGGTCCACCGTCAGCTGTTTGGAGGAAGAAGTTAGTCGAAGACCCAGACAGACGGCTGTGGAAACTGAGAGTTGGGCTTTGGATGGGGAGACATGGTATCCTTTGGAGCACAGGAAGGTAAGGGGTTGTGCAGTGTGTTGCTGAGATTGTGGCGGAGAAGGGCTGCAGAGGAGGAGGTCAGCAACATCCTGGAGGAGAGTCCAGAAAGGAGATGGACTTACCTGCTACCTAAACTGTTATCCTGGGCTCCTTGAAGGTTATTGGGGTCGACGAGTCCGGGCCTCTTCAGTCCTCAGCTGCCAAACCCAAGACCACCAGTGGCAAGTGTTGCTTGGGGCTGGAAGGACTGGCCCACCACAGCCAGGTGTGGAGGGATAGTCACTTGTACAGTTGCCCTGGTCATTGCAGATGGGGCATGGTCCTGGCAGGGGTTGGGGAATTATCTGGACCAGTGGCCTTCTCAGCCACATTTGAAGCAGGCTCCCAGCGGCGGTCAGTTGGGGGCCAGGGGGCCCGTTGTCGTCCTCTGTCAGGTGGCAGGTGCTGTGGTGGTTGGAGGAGCAGGGCCTGGTGGTCTCAAGGCAGCTACCAGGGCCTGAGCTTGAAGCCCAGCCTTCTGGAGACTACGGAGTTCCCTCTCTGCCTGTCCTGTTCCTCCAGGTTTTTAAAAACTGTCAAGGCCATATTCAGCAGATCCCGGATAGGGGTTTGAGGACTATCCTCAGCCTTTTTTTTTTTTTTAAAGATTTATTTATTCATCTACACAAGAACCGGGGTACAGGCCAGATAAGTGGGAGGGTGAGAGGATTCACCAGAGACAGAGTGGGGAACCGAACAGGCAGACTGACGAAATATGCTGCTGAGGGGAGGAGTGGGCACAACAGGAGAGGTCTGCTGTGCCATGTGTGACCCTCACCCGCCGGCCGGCCGGGATCAAACTGGCGCGAGAGCCTCACAGCGCGGCGCTTAACCACTGCGCCTCCAGGGGAGGCCCCTCAACCTTCTTAAGCTTCTATCTAATGTCAGGGGCTGACTGGAATATAAAATGGGTAGCCAGAACTGTTGTGTCTCCATTTGAGTCAGTGTCAAGCCTGGTATGGCGCTGGAGTGTCTCCGTCAGGTGGCTAAGGAAGGCAGCACGGTTTTCTGAGGCAGACTGGGTAATCTCCCTGAGCTTAGCAAAATTTACACTTTTGTGCACAGCTGCTTGGAGACCAGCTAGGAGACAGGTAATAAAGTGGTTTTGTGGTTTTGGTGAGCCCTGCCCCGGCGGCCCTGCCTGTGTCAGTCTGGTAGCCCACCCTAGCTCTGGGCTGGGAACTGCTGCAGAGCCTGGGGGCATGGTTGTGTCAGTCACAGGGACCTGATCTGCTTGGTCTTGGGCAGACCTAGAAACCTGCTCCCTTTTGTCAGAGGTCAGGGTGGAAGAGAAGATCACATGCAATCATGACAAGTAAGGTCATAGGCTTGGGTAAGATAAGGAAACTCTTTGGTGTAGGTGGTGGGATTGTTAGTGAAAGAGCCAAGAAGCTTTTCAGTCTGGGAGAGACCAGACGGAGAGGAAGGAACATGGACTCTAACTCCTCCTTCAGTCCCCGCCACTTCCCTGAGGGGACCCAGAAGAGGACAACCCAGAGCAGGTGTGGCAGCTAGGAGGTGAAAAAAAAGAGGGGATGCTGGATTGGGGAGCTGGAGGAGGTGAAGACTGAGATCTAGAGGATCAGAGAACGTTGAAGAGGGTCCAGAGAGGGGGAGAGTGAGAGGAGTCTCAAGACCTGGAGAGTGTGGCAGGTTTTCAGGAGGGAGGGGCTAGAGTGGGGGACTGGAGCGCAAGAGAAAGCCAGCCTGGCCCTAAGGGATCTCTGACCATTTTCCATTGCGGTGACAGAACTCTAGGTCTGCAAGGATGGAGAAGTCAAAAGCGCCATGCTCGGCCCGTGGGAGCCATTGTCCAATTGGTATTGAGGCCACGCAGCGCTGCAGTAAAAGATGAGACGCTTAGGGCGTATATCTGGCCGAAGCCCCAAGGGACCGAGGTTTGAGAGAAGGCATCTGTTGCCAACGTGATAGATAAGCTTCAGTCAGAAGTTGGCTCTCAGAGACAACTTTATTCCTATATTGGTCACACACACACTTACGTTCATACAGGCAAGCCAACCCCAAGTTCCCAAAGTACCTTTGACTGTAGACAGTGGCTGCTACGTGTCTCAGCCGGGCCTTCCACCTAGGTGGAGGTCCTCTGGCTGTGGAAGTCTCTAGGCTCGAGGGCCCACAGTGCAGATGGTCACGCAGGGTGTTGAGCTGATAGGCCGCTTGTGCCGCTGTCAGGGAGCAGGCCGTCAGGGAGCCTTCGAAATTCATCCTGGGGGTGCAGCCCCCATCCCCCTATGTGAGTGTGCTGCTGGTGCAGGGCAGCTGCCTTGGGAGCTTTGGAACCAGATCCACCACAGGGCAAAGAAGGTCTGAACCCTCCTCCTTATTGTGGCAACTGAGTCGCCTTCAGGAAGGCTCAGGTTGTCTGATGGCTTTGGAAAGCCTGAGGGTCCAAGCCACACCTCGGCCCAGAGCCACCTTGCAACCAGGCAGGTCACAGAGCGCCTTGCCCTACGTGCCAGTGTTGTTGTGCCCCAGGTAAAGCACCGAGGCCCGCCTGCAGGCCTGTGGACCTGGGCCTGTTGCTCCTTAGGGTCACCTCCCCTTTTCAGCCAGGGGAACTCAGTGTCTGCTGACCCGGGCAAGTTGGCTTCTCTGAGTTCTGCTCCAGTTGGGCAGTAAAACTGTGGCAGTAAAACTCACCACAGACCTGCCTGCCCCGCATCCCTCCACTGATGCTTGCTCTTCTGCTTTTCCACACCAGGAAGGGCCCAGCCTCACCTATTCAACCTGCAGTCCCCCGGCCAGCTGAGGCTCCCCTCTTAGACTTATAAGCCTGTGGCCACTGGCATCCAGCCTCCTGCCCTCCCTGCCTCCCCAGGGTCCGTATGGAGGACTCCTGGGCTTTCTGCCCACCCCAGGGGGGCCCCCCGGTGCTCCCTCCAGCCATCCTCTCAGCTCTGCCCTCCGGGTGCAAACAGTGGTATTCCACCTGTCTTTCTCCATCAGAAATGGTGGTGTCGCGTGGGGCCCGAGGCCCCCTACTCCTGACATTAAGGGTGACCCTGGGCTGGGGGGTTGAAAGACAGGGGAGCAGAGAGGAGGGAGCCGGAGGGGGCCGATCACATGCTGGCCCACGGGTGCACTGTCTTGTGTGTGTGAGAGGCCGGCGAGCGTGCAGAGAGAGGCTCCAGTTCCTGCTCCTGCATCCCCCCTCCCTGTCCCCCCTCTCCTCTCATCCAGAACCCCTGCCCACACCCTCCCCTGCTTCGTCTTCCCTCCCCACCTCCCCCCAGTGCTGCAGTCCAGGCTGCACCTGCCTTCCCAGCTCTCCCCCTTCTCTCCCCTCCCCTGTTTTCTCTCTGCTTCTCTCCAGCTGCCAGCTGATCGGGTCAGGCAAGTCCATCCCGTCCTGAGAGCCCCAGGGCCCCCTTCGGCTTCTAACCAGATCCCTCCTCTTCCGGGAACACCTCTCTTCCCAGGCCTGCCTGGGTGGCTGTTCTGTGACTTGGCCCCCAGCCCCCAAGCCTCCCCCTTCATCTGTGACTTTAGTCTGTTGTGGTGGTGAGCTGACACCCCAGGTGTGACCTCGGTGACTCTTGTGCCCCCTCGGTGGTATTGCTCCTGCCCTGCTCTATACATGTCTATAAATACACGGGCAAACACACGTGCGTGCGCGTATCTCTAGTGTTGGGAACCGCTGTGCCGTGCTGTCCTTCTGAGTCTTGTGGCCCAACTACAAGCAAACGCTGTCACCCCAGCCGCCCCCGCCAACACGTGCCACCTCCGACGAGCCTCCCTGCCATTCCTGGCCTGTGCCTATTCAGCACCCCTGCTACCTTCCTGCCCCTTCCCCGAGCATGGGGGTGCTGTCCCGGCAGCTGTGTGCTTCTGGCCACGACCAGTCCTGCTGTCTCTTGGCTGAGAATGAAACCCATTTCTGAACAATGGGGAGCAACGTGCTGTGTGCTGGTTGTGTTCTGTGGCGTTCAGGGGGAGGGGAAGTCTTAAGCATGGGGGCGCAGGGGTGCCTGGGATGCCCCAGTCCTTCCCGGGCTGCCCTGGAAAGCACCTGGATGTTAGCTGGTCTTCATCTGGACCCTGCTGTGGATACCAGGGGTAGAGTGCCAGCCTGGAGGACTCATGGGGCCTGGGTGCGGGCCCCAGAGGAACAGGGTGAGAGGAGAAATGCCTAGGCTGGAAGCCAGTACTCTGGGGTGCTGGCACCCTGCTTTCCTCCCACAGAAGTAGACCAGGTTTCCCTGTCTTGGTCATCAGAGCAGGAGCTGGCCCTCCCGGGGTGGCACGCAGTGGGTGGCACCTGTAGGGCCTGAGAGCTGAGCTGGGTTGGATGCCTGACAGGCAGCCACAGTGCGCACCTTGCACCCCGAAGCCTGCCCTCTGCTGGCAGGACCCACACCCAGCGCAGCACCTGAGCCCAGATCCCAGGGCCCCACCACGTGGTGAGTTCGGTTTATTCAGAAACAGAAGTGAAACACCAGGAACCACTCCCTGTCCTTGCCTCCTTCCTCTGTCCTGGGCGATCTATAAATAAGTTTCCTCGATGTCAAATGATTCACAGAAACCTCCTCTCCTAGGGGCCACTGCAGCCTCCGCTGTGATACAGGGGCTGTCTCAGCCCCATGTACACACGTCCCAGCACAGTATGTACACCGCGGGGCTCCCGCGCACCTTCCGCCTGGCCTCCACCAGCCACCCAGGCCCGGCTTCTGGCCAAGCCCAGTTTTCCACAGGGTTGGGGGAGTAAGTGTGTACCCCCAAATTGCCTGAGTAAGCCATGCATCCCCTCTATGGGGACTTTTTATTAAAGAAGCAGTGAAGGCCACTCTGCAAATCCTGGGTGGCCTCCAAGATAATCAGGCACAGAGATCCACGGGACTTTTGTAAAGACAGCAAGTGGAGGCCACCCCTTTGTGGACTGTGGTGGTTTCATACCTGCAGGATATTTGAGAGGAGGGAAGGGGAGGCCACCCTTTTGTGGATCGGGGTGGCCTCATGCCCACGGATCTTTTGGGAGGGGGGACAGGGTACACCACCCCTTTGAGGATTGGGTTGGCCTCATGCCCGCGGGTCTTTTGTGAGGCGGGTCTTTTTTGAGGGGCGGGATGGGAGAGGCCACTCCTCTGTGGATTGGGGTGGCTTCATGCCCATGGGCCTTTTGTGAGGGTAGAAGGAGGAGGCCACCCCTTTGCACATTGGGGTGGCCTCATGCCCACGGGACTTTTGTGAGGGGGCACAGGGGAGGCCATCCCTTTGCACACTGGGGTGACCTCATGCCCGCGGGCCTTTTATGAGCCGGGACAGGGGAGGACACCCCTTTGAGGACTGTGGTTCCCTCATGCCCGCGGGACTTTTGTGAGGGGAACAGGGTAACCTCAAGCCGTAAGACTTGCGTAGTGAGCAGAGCTCCCCCCCTTAACAGGTGGGTGCCTACAAAATAATCGGGCACACATTCCCATGGGGACTTTTGCTAGGTAGTAGGAGAGGCCTCCCCTCTGCATATAGGGATCACCTCCAAAATAATTGGGTGCAACAAAAAGTAAAAAGAAAAAAATAAAGAAAAATCAAAACAATTACTGAGTCCAACAAAAAATTGAAAAAAAAAAATTGGGTGCAAAGGCCCACGGGGAAATTTCAAAAGGGAGCAGGGGAGGCCACCCCTTTGTGGATCTGGGTGGTCTCACTGCTATCTCTTGGCTACACTCTAGACAGGTGTAGGTGCCCACCTGCACCAGCTGGTATCTCTGTCTGGACTTAGCCCCCATGCCGGGCCTTCAAAATGCTGCCCCACTCCACATGGTTGGGGTGAGGTGGGGGGGCACGTGGCCCCAAATTGCCTGATATAACCTAGGCCCTCTGCAGGAAGGCCTGGTAAGGATTCAATTGGTCATCAAGGAGCCCCTATGTTGTAGAAGGGAGCCCCCTAAATAACTAGTTGGATGTTTCTAGCTCCTTGTCTCTGGAAGTATGATTAGCCCAGAGATTGAGACACAACCCTGACCTAATAGGCTAGGGTCTGCACCTGTTTCCCCCTATTAGATAGAGGAGTTGTTGTACCCCTTTTTTAAGCCGAGGGATAAAAGGACGACTGGGAAGGAGAACCAAAGGATGGAGGGGGGGAAAGCTTGGGGAACAGGGATGGGTTGGTGAGGGCCAGGTGGGGGCAGAGCCCCCGCCCCCATGCCAGTGGCCTAGATCTCCATTATCTTCACCTTGTTGTCATCAGCCTGGTAGAAGAAGGGAATGCATGGGCTGTTTCCAATGGTGATGCCTTCCTGGGGGTTCTGCATTTCTTGAAGCAGCTGAATGATCTGCTGCACAGAGGTGTTCTCGAGGGGAGTCAGGCCCAGCTGGGCCTTGCCCTGGGTTGGCTGCACGTCATGGACGAGGCTCACCTCACTCCGTGCTTTAGAGAGACAGAGACAGAATGCTGTGTGCCTGGCGCAGTGTGCTCCTCCTGCCTAGATGCCCGTGCGGGGCTTTCCTCACCTTGGCCGCTGGCAGCGCCAAGCTCCTTGGGGGCTAGGCATGCACTAGTGGGCTCAGCAGCAGGGTTCTGGGCAGGTGCTCAGAGCTTCACCCACCATTCGTTGTGTACCTCCACCAGCCACAAAACCAGCTTTTGCAGCTCTAACAGCTTCACCTAGAAGCAGAGATGCTCAGAAGCCCGCCCCGTGCCCAGCTGCACCACCACGGAGCCAGAGCTCTGACTACCTTCATCTCCTCTTTGCTCTGGGCCAGCTGGCTTATGGACTCCTCCTTCTCTCTGTGCTCCTTCCTCATCACTGCTTTCTGGGTCTGGTAGAGAGCGATGTATTGTCCTAGGGGGAGGGTGCATAAACAGCTCAGCTGCTGGGGTCTCCCCAGCCTTTGCATAACACCCCAGCTGCAGGGCACAGGCCTCCCCACTCACCGATGGTGTCAGTCTCTCCAGACATCTAGATACATCGATGCTTCAGCTCCTCCATCCAGTCCTATAAGTCTACTTTCTCCTGAATGAGCTCGGTAAAGTGATCCTGCAGCCAGACAGCGGGCTCAGGGGCTCAGCAGTGCCAGCCTGCCCTGCACCCAACCCGCCCAGCCCTCCGGAGAACCACACTGTAGGGTAAGAAAAAACTATCAGGCTTTTCTGCCCTCCTGCCATTTGGATAGAAGACGGAACCCTATGGTTCTGAATGCATGTGTGGGCATATGTAGATGGGATTCACCTGGGCTAAGATGGGCTTTTAAGGGTGGCATCACAGGGACGCCAGCAGAAGCAGAGAAGCAGAAGCAGAACCGAGAGCAGAGCAGCAGAGACCACCAGAGAACACCGGAGAGCCCAGAAAGAGTGAAGACTTGCTGGGGGCTGGGAGGCCTGTCAGCCTCCCGGCCCCCCAGCACCCCTACTTGCCATGTACCTGGTAAATCCCAATAAAAGCCTGCAAAAGCCACTGAGGCTTCCAGGACTCTCTTCTCCTAGACCCGGTCTGCTGGATCAGAAGACCTGCCCCGTGCCCATTCCTTTCTGCCTTACAATTGGTGTAAGTCGGCAAGGTGATCCATGCAGACGGTATGGAGCCCTCCGAAGACCGGGAGGGACTGAGGAGCAACAGACTATGTTTTCCTGTGACAGCGCTGGACGTGTCATGGCAGCACAGGAGATGGAAAAGGTCCGGAAGCTGCGGGATGAGACCTCGCCTGGAGGAGGAGACGCCCGAGAGGACCAGCCAATGATCCCCGAGGCAGCAAGAATCGTTCGGGAAGAAAGGACCACGATTCAGAGCTCCCCAGTGTGGACAAAGGGAAAAGCCGATGAACTTGGACTAATGGACTAACAATCCTGCCAGAAGGCGGAGGACCTTGGCAAGTTTGATATGTTTTGGGGACCCTGGGGGAAGATGGGATTGTACACCCCCAGAGATGGGAATCTGGGGGTGGCCAGTGGGCCTTGGTGGCCAAAAGCAGCCAGTGTATTTCCCAGCATCCAGGCAGAGGAGAAAAAGCCAACTGAGAAGGCAAAAGCTGGTGCTAAGTTCGGGAAGCCCTGAGCGGCTGTTAAGCACTACATAAGCTAAAGAAGGCCAGTGAGTCTCTTAAAATCACCTGTGGGTATTGTCCTGTTCATTGCTGAGTGAGTGTGAGGAGCTGAGGAACCCGTCCTTGGGGGACAGGTGGGGAACGTGGCTTGTGGTGGAGCCCACAGCCGAAGAGGGGACCCAAGGGAGGCTGCATGTGGAGCTTGCATCCACGGATCCCCGACCCATGTGCTTGTGCAGTGGGTTGGCCTGAGTGCAGGGGCCTGCATGTTGCATTAGTGACTATGAAAGCTGAGTGTTGGAGTGACTGTAGACAGAAACCCTGAGGGTTGGGCGATTACCCCCAAAGAGTACAGAATCGCCAACCCAAGAGTGAGTGCATCCTGGGGGTGGATGCGGTGTGTGGCTTGTGGCCGAGACCCCAGCCGGAGGGGGCCGGGAGGCCTGAGGGCTCCTGGCCAGTGACGGCAGATGCCTGAGTGGTTCCCTCTCTCGCATGAGCAGTGTCTTCGGCAGCCGAAGTGAAGTGGTGGATCACGTACTGGTGCCAATAGTCTTTTGCCCCTAGGTCAGTGCCCTGCCTGGATTTATTTGTGTTCTGTTATATTACATTGTGATGTATTTCATTTGCTTTTGTGGGCCATGGCTGCAGTGTTCATATTCGCCAAGAGAAACGTGTGTATAACTCGTATAGACTGTCTGGCAGGTAAAAGTATCAGGTTTTTCTGCCCTCCCGCCATTAGGATGGATGACGGAACCCTGTGGTCCTGAAGGCATGCCTGATGCAGACACTTGGAGTAGGGTGTGGGTATAGGTAGATGGGATTCACCGGGGCTAAGACTGGGCTTTTATTTATTTATTTATTTTTTTAAATGAACTTTGTGAAGTCACTCTCTCTCTCTCTTTTTTAAAAAGATTTATCTATTTATTTATTCATACAAACACTGGGTACAGTCAGAAGCGTGGGAGGGTGAGAGAATTCACCAGAGCCAGAGCGGGGAGCAGAGCAGCAGAAGGACCGAAGTACACTGCTGAGGGTAGTAGCGGGCGGCAGGAGAGGTCTGCGCGCCATGTGGGACCCTCATCCGGTGGCCGGGGAGCAGCCAGGGATCGAACCAGCGCTGCGGAGGCTGCAGGCAGATTCGGAACCCAGTGATCAACCGCTGCGCCACTGGCGAGGCCCAAGACTAGGCTTTTAAGGGCGGCATCATGGGGACGCCAGCAGCAGCAGAGAAGCAGAAGCAGACCCGAGACAGCAGAGCAGCAGAGACCACCAGAGAACACCGGAGAGCCCAGAAAGAGTGAAGACTTGCTGGGGGCTGGGAGGCCTGTCTGCCTCCTGACCTCCCAGCACCCCTGCCTGCCATGTACCCGGTAAATCCCAATAAAAGCCTGCAAAAGTCACTGAGGCTTCCAGGACTCACTTCTCCTGTACCTGGTCTATTGGATCAGAAAACCTGCCCTGTGGCCATTCCTTCCTGCCTTACACACACTCACCTGCAGTTTCTCCATGGCTCCCTGAAGGGCCTGGTGGGTCTTCCCAGGCACACTCTCCCCCCAGAGTGGCGGGGGCTGGGGCCTCCATCTTCTTGGGCTCCTGGTCCCATGGGGCTGTCTGCTGAGCCCGGAACTGGCAGAGCAGCTTTTGCTCCTTGAGCTGCCCGCGTAGCCGCGCCGCTCTTCCTCAGCACTGGCCAAGGCCGAGTTACAAAATGCCACCTGTGTGCCAGAGGAGCAGGGTGTCCCTGAGGGTCGGGCAGGGGGCTGGGAGGCACACCTCTCAGGGCCTCCGTGGGCACAGCTGAGATTCGAGGATGGTGTTGGTGTCTGCCCACTGGTCCCCAGCAGAGGTGGGGGGAAGCTTAATCAAAGGGAGGGAAACCAAAGAGAAGGGTGGGAAGGGGAAGGTGGGGCAGGGAAGGGGCTCTGGGGCCGAGCTCACCATGGCCTCGTGGCTGTCTAGGTCATCAGGGATGCTTAGCTTTGGCAGGGGACCCTTGTTCTCCTCTTCCTCCTTCTCACTGCTCAGTCCATTTACTGTTGGGGGGCAGCCAGAGGGGCTCAAAGAACACCTGGGTTCTGAAGCAGCCCTGAAAGCCAGCAAGCTCTGCCCCCTCCTCTCTGTGCAATCCTGCGCCAGCAGTCCCCAAAGGAGAAAGATCCAAATTGTCCTAAGGGTGGCTTCCACTCTTGCAAACCCCTCCTCTGCTAAGTCCCACTCACTTTCTCCAGTCTGAACCATGAGGTTCAGTGGGGCCGGCAGGAAAGAGTGAGAAGGGATGTTACTTGCAGGTCTTCCTGCTTGGGTGGCCACAGGGTGTCTGGCACTCCAACTGCCCCACCTGTGTTTCCAGTAGCTCTTGGCCGGCCAACTCAACCTCCATCTTGCCCTGCTCTTCTTCGTGTTCCATCCAGTTGACAAGCTGGGTGTTAAGCAGCACCTGCTTCTGCAGGACATCCTTCTCGTTGGCCAGCTGCTGGTAGGCGGCCACGAGCTGCTGGTAGGCGGCCATGTACTCTGAAGGTGACTAAAGTACTGGTCCCGCTGCTGCTGCAGCTCCTGAGCCTCTTGATATTTCTCCCCCACCTGCAGGGAAGACATGGGGGGTGAGGGCAGGTGGCAGTTGGCCTCCAAATTGTCACTGGAACCCAGCTGCCTCTGCTAGACACTACCTCAAGGAGACCAGTAGTGACCATCACTACTGACCAGTGCTGCTCAGCACTCCTGGTGACAGGGGATTGGAACCCTACTTGTACTTCTGGTGGACAGTACCTGGCTGAGGTAGACACCACTTGTGGCTACAGTAAGCTCTGTTTCCCATTTGTAAAATAAACCCCAAGGTGGTTGTTTACAGAGGCTGAAGTCTCTTGCAATTGTGCACACAGTTGAGAACCACAGTGATGAGTCTCCTACCGGGCACTATCCTTCCATAGGCTCTAACTTGTAGGCCCCTATCGTATGGGGTTTGTATTGCTCCAGCCTTTGGTTTTGACTTTGGGGCTTTTTGGCAGCTCTCTTGTCTTAGAGCCTGGGCAGGTGGGTGCCACTGCGGCCTATCCTGGCATCCCATTCATGCCCGGTGACTACCCTTTTCAGTTGGGATCCCAGCTGATGTCAGAGATACAAAGTGTTAAAAAGTTCTTTGTGAGTTGCTGGACAACACCAACAACAACAGCTCTTTCAGACACGAGGCCCGGATCCTTTGGTGCTCCTTTCCGGTAATGTCAGACACAAGACTGGAGGCCCAGTCTCTGACAGAGGTCTTCATCCTCTCTTCCTCCCGAAGAGGTTGGCTACTGGATGCTGCTTTTCTTCTTTCAGCTTCTGGTTCTCCTTTCTTTAGAGGCCAGGAACAGAGCCTTCCCGTTCTTTCTTTGGAGGTTGGAACAGAGCCCCTCAGCTCTCTCTAACCCTGGCTTATATCACTCTTCATGGTGTCCCAACATCATGTCTGGTTGGACCATTTTTCTTTTTTTGTGTAGAAGAACTGGGGTATTGGCCAGAAGTGTAGAGTGAGCAGAACAGGCAGATTGACTGAAACACACTGCTGAGGGGAGCAGCTGGCAAGGCAGGAGAGGTCTGCTGTGCCCTGTGGGTCAGATAGCAGAAAGGGATCAAACTCAGGCAGTAGTGATGATGGGTGCCAAGACTTAACCCCTACGCCACCAGGGAGGCCCTGGACCGTTTTCATCCTTGGCTGACTGGACCACTTAGCACCAATCAGCTCACAGCTTCCACCTGATTGGTCCTGCCCATAACCCAGGAAGCATGCAGAAAAGGGCAGCTCTGAGGAGCAACTGCCTCAACAGACTTGTGGTGGAGCAACAGAGTGGAGACCACCGAGGCACCTCCCAGATCTGCACCCACAAATGGGGGGGGACAGGCACTGTGGGACTTTGCCACCTGCCCAGGCCCCTTCCTTCAACTGCAGCCGAACTGCTTTCTTTTTTTATTTATTTATTTATTTATTTATTTTTAATAGAGGCATGTTTTATTTATTTATTTGTTTGGTTTTTTTTTGTTTGTTTGTTTATACATGCACTGGGTACAGTCAGAAGCGCGGGAGGGTGAGAGAATTCACCAGAGCCAGAGCGGGGAGCAGAGCAGGCAGAAGGACCGAAGTACACTGCTGAGGGGAGCAGCGGGCAGCAGGAGAGGTCTGCGCGCCATGTGGGACCCTCCTCTGGTGGCCGGGGAGCAGCCGGGGATCGAACCGGCGCCGCAGAGGCCGCGGGCAGCTTCGCAACCCAGCGCTAAACTGCTGCGCCACCGGGGAGGCCCCGAACTGCTTTCTAGTGCTCTCTGAAGTGAAGGATGCTGAGGCTCAGCCCTGTTCAGTGAAGCGCAACCCTGGAGCCAAGTCTGGAACCAGGATGTCTCCACGTCTCCTTGTCTCTCCCCTAGTGGCTCAACCTCCAGCAGGGCAGGTGACCTGCAGTCCCGGGGAACCCACCACTCCATGTCAGACCCTGGGCACAGGTGGTCGCGAACCTGGCAGGACTGCAGGGTCACCGGTGTCCCCCCAGCCCTGAGTTGGAGCTACCTATGTCCTGGCCTAAGGACCTCCCTCCCGGAGGCCTCTGAGCCCTTCCCAGCTGGCACAGGACTTACCAGCTCCTTTAGCTCTGTCAGCTTCTCCTGCAGCTGGCCGAGTTTCATGGCCAGCTCACTCTTGGTGTGCTGCTCCATTTGGAGTGAGCCGGTCACCTCCATGTTCTGATGGGACTGGACAGACAGAAGAAACAATGAGATGCCACCCAATGCAGTTGGAGACCCAGAGCTCGGTGTCCCCTCCCACATTGGGACAAGGTCATCTTCCAGCCCAGGGCACCCCAGGCACCTTACCTTCTTGCCAAGTGCTCTCTGGGCTCCGGATCCTGATCATCTCCTGCACCCACCCTTTGCCTGGGACTCCCATGTCACCCGCTCTCCACAGGGATGAACACTGCCCACCTCTACAAATCAGTCTCAAAGGCACCCCCTCCAGCCTCCAGACCTTTCAGAGCCAACTGCTCCCTCAGTTGCCACATCCCACCTTGCCACCTAGCAAAGTGTCTGCTGCCAAGGGCCCATGGGAGATGGATAAGTGTCCAGTTGATTTGCTTCCCCCCATCCCTTCAGTTTGAGTCTCCACAGAATTTCCTTCCCCAAGGCACCAGTGCACCATCACCACAGTCCCTGTGCACCTCTCTCCTTCCCTCTGACGCCTCTTCCTTCTCCTCTCCTGCAGTATATCTCTGATTTATAATTGCCTGTTTTTGTTTTGTTGTCTTTTGTATTGCTTTTTTTTTACACTGATGTCTTATTAGGCTCCCCTATATTCCTGTTATAAGTAAAACCATCCAATATTTTTCTTTTTCCTTCTGTCTTATTTCACTGAGCATAATTCCTTCTAGCTCCATCCACATTGCTGCAAATGGCATGAGTTTATCTTTTTTTTGATTGCTGAATAATATTCCATTTTATGTATATACCACATCTTGTTGATCCAGTCATCTGTTTTTGGGCATTTGGGTTGTTTCCGGTTTTACCCATTGTAAATAGTGCTGCAACAAACATAGGTGTACAGGTGTTCTTTTGAATCAATGTTTTTGTTTCTTTTGGGTAGATTCCCTGGTAGTGGAATTTCCGGGTTGTATGGTAGTTCCATTTTTAGTAGACTGAGGAAACTCCAGATAGCTTTCCATAGTGGTTGGACCAGTTTGCACTCCCACCAGCAGTGTAGGAGAGTTCCTTTTTCACCACATCCTCGCCAACAGATGTTGTCGCTTGTTTTTTTTTATGTGCCATTCTTACTGGTGTAAGGTGGTATCTCAGTGTGGTTTTGATTTGCATTTCCTTGATTATAAGGGATGTTGAACATTTTTTCATGTGTCTGTTGGCCATTTGCATTTCCTCTTTACAGAAATGTCTTTTAAGTTCTTCTGTCTGTTTCTTGACTGGATTATTTTGTTTTTGTTGAGCCATGTGAGTTCTTTGTATAAATTTGTGATCAGTCCCTTATTAGTTGAATGGAGTGCAAAGATTTTTTCCCAATCACTGGGGTGTCTCCCTATTTTGGTGAATGTCTCTTTGGCTGTACAGAAGCTTTTCAGTTTGATGTAATCCCAGGTGTTTATCTTTGTTTTCACTATCACTGCTTTGAGTGATAAGTCTTCAAAGATATTTCTGAGATGTATGTCTTGCAGTGTTTTACCTATATTTTCTTCTATATATTTTATGATTTCAGATCTTATGTCCAGTTCTTTTATCCATTTTGAGTTGATTTTTGTGCAGAGTGAGAGGTAGTGGTCTAGTTTCATTTTTTTACATGTGGAGGTCCAGTTTTCCCAGCACCATTTATTGAACAAACTGTCCATGTTCCATTGCATATTCTTTGCTCCTTTGTCAAATATTAGTTGTTCATAAAAGTGTGGCTTTATTTCTGGGCTCTCTATTCAGTTCCATTGGTCTTTGTGTCTGTTTTTGTTCCAATACCAAACTGTTTTAATTATTATGGCTTTGTAGTATAGCTTGAAGTTTGGAAGGGTGATACCTCCTTTCTCCTTTGTTTTCATCAGTAGGACTTTGGCTATTCGAGGTTTTTTGTGGTTCCATATAAATTTCATCAGTATTTGTTTTTGTTCTATTTCTTTGAAGAATGTCATTGAGATTTTTGTTGGAATAGCATGGAATCTTTATATTGCTTTTGGGAGGATGGCCATTTTAATAATTTTAATTCTTCCAATCCATGAGCAGAGACTGTCTTTCCATTTCTTTGTGTCATCTTCAATTTCTTTTAACAGTGTTTTATAATTTTCTCTGTATACGTCTTTCACCTCTTTTGTTAGGTTTATTCCCAAGTATTTGATTTTTTTTTGTTTCAATTATAAAAGGATGGTGTTCTTGATTTCTTCTTCAGATTGATTGTGTATAGGAAGGATGCTGATGTTTCTGTGTTGATTTTGTATCCTGCTACTTTACTGAACTGGTTGATTATTTTAAGTAGTTTTTCTGTGGAGTTTTTAGGGTTCTCTATGTATACTATCATATTGTCTGCAAATAGTGATAGTTTTACTTCTTCTTTCCCTATTTGGATTCCTTGTATCTCTTTCTCTTGTCTTATTGCCCTGGCTAGGACCTCCAGTATTATATTGAAGAGCAGTGGTGAGAGAGGACATCCTTGTCTTGTTTCTGATCTTAAAGGAAAGGCCTGCAGCTTTTCGCCATTGAGAATAATATTGACAGTGAGTTGTTGTATATGGCTTTTATCATGTTAAGGTATGTTCCTTCTATCCCGAGAATTTCAAGGGCCTTCATCATAAATGGATGTTGGACTTTGTCCAATGCTTTCTCAGCATCTATTGATATGATCATATGGTTTTTCTTTTTCTTGATGTGTTGGATTACACTTACCAATTTTCATATGTTGAACCATCCTTGTGTCCCTGGGATGAATCCCACTTGATTGTGGGGTATTATTTCTCTGATGCATTGTTGGATTCTGTTGGCAAGGATTTTCTTTTTTTGTGCTGTCTTTGTTTGGTTTTGGTATTATTGTAATGTTGGCTTTGTAGAATGTGTTTGGTAGTATTCTTTCTTTTTCAATTTCTTGAAAGAGTTTGTGTAAGATAGGTACTAATTCACTGCTTATTTTTTGGTAGAATTCATTTGTGAAACCGTCTGGGCCTGGGCTTTTGTTTTGGGAGAGTGCTTTGATCACTGCCTCAATTTCACTGCTTGTAATTGGTCTGTTTAGTTGTTCTATTTCTTCTTTGTCCAGCTTTGGATGATTATATCATTCAAGGAATTTGTCCATCTCTTCTAGGTTGTTGAATTTGTTTGCATATAAGTGTTCACTGTGATCTCTGATTATTCTTTTGATTTCTACTGAGTCTGTTGTGATTTCTCCTATTTCATTTATAATCATATTTATATGTGTTTCTCCCATTTTTTCTTTGTGAGCCTGGCTAGAGGTTTTTCTATTTTATTTTTTCAAAGAACCAACTTTAGGTTTCATTGATCTTTTGGATAGTTTTTTTTTTTAAATTTCCAATTTGTTTATTTCTGCTTTGATTTTTATTATTTCCTTTCTTCTACTGGCTTTAGGGTTTTTTTGTTGTTCTTTTTCTAGCTCTTTAAGATGTGAGATTAGGTTGTTTCTTTGAATTATTTCTTGTTTCTTGATGTGACCCTGGATTGCTATACATTTTCCTCTTATTACTGCTTTTGCTGCATCCCATACATTCTGAAAAGTGATGTCCTCCTTGTCGTTCAACTCAAAGTATTTTTTAATTTCTTTTTTGATCCCCTCATTAGTCCAGTGGTCTTCCAATATTGTGGATTTCAATCTCCATGAAGTGGGAGTGTTCCTTGTTTTCTTTTCATGATTTATTTTTAGCTTGACGCCTTTATGATCAGAGAAGATAGTTGGAATGATTTTGATCTTCATGTATCTGTAGATGTTTGTCTTGTGGCCCAGTATGATCAATTCTGGAGAATGTTACATGCACACTTGAGAAAAATGTGTACTCAGATTTCTTTGGGTGCAGTGTCCTATAAGTGTCTGTCAAGTCCATGAGTTCTATGTCTTTATTTAGGGTTATAGTCTTTGTTTTTGTCTCATTGATCTGTCCATTGGTGAGAGTGAGGTGTTGAAGTATCCCACTATATATGTATTTTCTTTCATGCCTGTTTTCAGAACTGATAATTGTCTAATATATTTTGGTGCCCCTTCACTTGCTGAGTACATGTTGATGAGTATCTTCCTGAGGTATTATCCCCTTGATCATAATGTAGTGTCTGTCTATGTATCTTTTTACCTTTTTTTATTTGAAGTCTATTTCAACTGATATAAGTATGGATGTTCCTGCCTTCTTTTTTGTTCCATTTGCTTGTAGGATTGTTTTCCAATCTTTTACTTTCAGTCTATGTTTATCTTTTGTGGTAAAATGTGTTTCCTGGAGACAGCAGAAGGTTGTTTTTTTTTTTTTTTTAATCCAGCCTGCTACTCTCTCTTTTTATTGATGAGTTTAATCCATTTATATTTAGAGTTAATATTGATATGTTGGCATCTGTATTTGCCATTTTGTTTGTCTTTTTTGTGATTTTTGTTCCTGGCTTTGTTTTGTTCTTCTTGTTCATTCCACTGTTGGTTTTGGCTTTAGGACTTGTAGAATTTTTTTGGAGTGGGGGTTTAGTTGTAATGAATTTCTGGAGTTTCTGTTTGTCTGAGAAGGCCCATATTTTTTTCTTTGTAGAGGAAGGAGAGCTTTGCTGGGTAAAGTATTCATGGTTGGCATTTGCTGTGTTGAAGTTTGCTGAATATGTTACTCTAATCTCTTTTTGTCCGTAATGTTTCTTTGGGGAAGTCTGAAGTTAACCTGATTGGTTTTCCCTTTAAAGTTATATTTTTCTTCCCCTTGCCTGTTTTATTATTTTTTCCTTGTCTTGGACTCTTGCAAGCTTTACTATTTGGTGTCTTGCTGTAGTTTTCTTTTCATTGTGGTAATTGGGAGTTCTTCTCACTTCTTGTATGTCTATGTTCGTCTACTTTTTCATACGAGGGAAGTTTTCTTCAATTGTCTCCTTGAATAATTTCTCTGTTCCTTTGTCTCCTCACCTTCTGGAATGCCTGTAACTCTTATGTTTCCTCTCTTCATGGAGTCTGATAATTGTCTAAGAGCATCTTCATACTTCTTTATTTGTTCTTCTATCTCTTTTCTTTTGACTCTTTTCATTTCTGTACCTTCGATAGTACTGATCCATTTTTCCATTTCATCAATTCTGTTTCCATTGCTTTTCCCAGAGTTCTTTATCTCCTCTAGTAATCTTTTAATCTCCTGTGTTTCTTTCTTTCCTTTCTTAAGTTCTCAATTTTATTCTTCAGTGATTATTTGTCTCAAATCATTTTTTCCTTTTTATTTTCTTTGTTTTTTGATCATGATGAGCATTATTTCTCTATCCGATAGGCCGAGAAGTTCTTCCATGTCATTGTTGAGCTCTGGTGACTGTATTTCTTTTTGTGTTGTGTCCTTCTCCTGCAGGCTTGCTTGGTTATTTATGTTTTCTTCTCCCTGTTGTTTGCTTTCTATTTAGTTCTATGCATTGGGACGTTGTGCCACTGGTGTTGGCGAGCATCTCTTTGGAGTGCTCCTTTAGGGGTGTCGGAAACTGTTCACCAGACTGAGACTAGCACTGGCAGACCAAAACTCCACCAGAGTGTTGATGCTGTGTTGCTGGGCACTGTCCCTTACAGTTCCCTCCCTCTGTATTTACTTAGTTCCAACAGGGAATCAGTTAGTTGGTGATTTTGTTCTGGTGATTTTGTCCTACGGTGGCACCAGAGACCTGTCCTTGCTGACCTTTGCTTTTTCCCAGTGGTTCTCGGCTGGCCTTAGGCTATTTGTAGGTCACTGTGGAGTCCTTGTCTTCCTCTGATGGCACCCGGAGCCACTCGATCACCTCTGTGGTGATTTCTTCACCATTCTCCACAGTTCCCATTTGTGGGATGCGGTGCCTGAAATAGTTCCTCTCTACTCAGTGTCCCACTTGATCTGTGGTTTATTCTTGCTGGTTTTTTTTTCTCCCTCCTTTCTGTTGGTCAGAGAGAGCCTACTCAGTGGGTGGAGGAGGGTAGCAGGGTTCTGACTCTTTCCCTTTAAAAAAAAAAAAAAAGAAATAATAAAACTTCTCTTTGGCAGAGACTAAAAGTCTCTGTCTTGTGGGGAAACTCACTGTGTATGTGAAAGGGGGAATCTGGTGAATCTTTTCTCAGACATGACCCAAGAACCCCAACTGTGAACCCAACACCTCTCCAAAATATTACTCCTCACCAATGTCAATGTTATAAAAACAAGCAAAGTCAGAGAAACAGTCAGCAAGAGGCACATCGAAGAAAACTGGCTGTAATTGAATGAGGCAATTTGGATTATGGAACATAAAATGTACATTAGGAAGAACTAATGAAATTAAGCACGGAGTATGGTAATTGTGTTAATATTGCTTCATTAGCTGTAAAAAAAATACAAAAAAATTCACTTAAGATGTTAACAAAGTGGAAATGGTGTGGGATAAATAAGAACTGTACTATCTTTGCAACTTTTCTGTAAATTTAACAGTATTCATTAAATGTTATATATTTGTTTTTAATGTCCTCAATACTAAATAGGTTGTAAAAGGAAAAAATGATCTACTTTCCTGTTTCCCCAGGTTTTGTTATCCAGAGCCTGGAGAGAGGGGTCCTGGGGAGAAAAGCTGGAAACCTCACACCCAGGGCATGCCCCCAAGTAAGTCTCCTCTCCTCTGAGCCCTGCTTCTCTGACTCCTCCCAGAGCATCTCACCACCAGGATGCCGCCCTCCAGGACCCCCAACTCTGCCCATCTCAGAACCGGCCCTGTCCTGGCAGCTCCACCAGAATCCGAAACACTCCACCAGAATGGGGAAACAGTCAGACAACCCTTTTTATACCGGGGTTGCCCTGTAACAGTTTGGCACAGTAAAGAAAAGGGGAGCCAAGCTAAACTTTCTCAAAGGAAGGGAAAATTCATTGCACCCCCGGGCGAGTTTTGAGGACCCAAGGTGGGTGGTCCCTGAAGTCGTGCCCGTTGTGGGGGGAGATGTCATTTTATAGGGTGAGGAGAGGTTAGGTGGGAAAACTGGGTTGGCAGGGGGGAAACAGGCTTAGGTGGAACAAAGCTTTTTTTTCGTGGAGCCGAGTTGTTTTCTCCTGCTTATGGCTTCAGTTTTGGTTTGATGGAATCAGGGGTACTGGTGTCAGGACCATCTTGTTTGTATGTGGGCTTCCCCATTCCTGGACCCTGCATCGAACTTTCATACCAGCCTTTTGTTCAAAAGGGGCAATGGTTCTTTCTTTGGCTACTTCCTGCTGGACAGAGGCGAAGACCAGGGTGGGGGCTCAGGCCTGGTTATGAGACAGTCTTTGCAGGGACGTGAGGATATGGGTGGAGAAGGAGTTGGTTAAAGGTGGTATGGGACAGTTCTTGGATCTGGTGTTGGATGAAATGGAGTAAGCATGGGGCAAAAAGAAAAAATGAGGAGATTAGGATAAGAGGCCCTATGAGTGGTAATACTTTGTCTGAGGCTGTGCTGATCTGGAATTGCGGGCATAGACAGAAGAATGGGAAGTGGCTTGAAGACATGGGATTAAAAACAGAGGAAGGAGAGGGGCCTCCCCGGTGGCGCAGTGGTTGACGGTTGAGCACTGGGTTGTGAAGCTGCCTGCAGCTTCTACAGCACTGGTTCTATCCCTGGCCTCAAGGTGAGAGCCCCACATGGCGGGCAGACCTCTCCTGCTGCCCACTGCTCCCCTCAGCAGTGTGCTTCGTCAAGTCTGCCTGTTCTGCTCTTCGCTTTGTCTCTGGTGAGTTCTCTTACACTCCTGTGCTTCTGACTGTACCCAGTGCTTGCATAAATAAATCTTAAAAAAAAAAAAAGAAACAGAGGAAGGAGAATCAGAGGGCCTCTACTCTATAGGCTGAGTGGGATGTGGACCAGGGAAGCATTGATGCATACCCGAGTTGGGCCCAGCACTCGCATACATACTGCTTGTCCACAGGGACCAGTTTGACCCTGGACAGCTGATGCCAGGACGTGTTGCCCAACCTTGACAGCCATTGGTGTAGTCAGGATGATCATTTGTGGACCCATCCACTTTGGCTGAAGTGGTTTTGGAGAGATGACTTTCAGAAGAACCTGGTCTCCAGGACACAGCAAGTTGACAGGTGCATCAGGGGACGGAGGCACAGGTTGTGGCAGACAACTATCTGCGTGTTCTTGGAGCAGCTGTCTGAGCAAAGAGAAGTATGGAAAATATCCAGCCAATGGTGTAGGTTGGACGGGGAGCTCATGGTTAGTAAGAGGAGGTCTGCCATACATCCATTCAAGGGGGCTCAGGAACAAGGGGCCACAGGGAGTGGCTCGGAGGTGCATTAAAGCCAGTGGGAGCAGCTCCACCCAGGATTTGCAGCCTGAGTGGAGAGTTTGGTTAGGTGGTCTCTGGTAAGACCATTTACCCATTCTACCTTACCAGAGGGTTGCGGTTGGGAGGGAATGTGTAGTTTCTAGGTGATGCCCAGGGAGGAGACCTGTGGAGTAATCTTTGAGATAAAGGCAGGTCCATTGTCCGACTGGTGATGGTGTGCACCATAGTAAGAAGAGGGTGTTATCTGCGTTAGGGAGTGGAACACCCATGAGGCCTGGCAGGATGGAGCGTCGAGGATTGGGAGAAGGAGATGAGAGGATCTTTGACAAAGAGAGTAGAAATCTAACAGACAAGAAGGTGATGGAGGGAAGAGAGCCTGGTGAATCAGTAGGTCCTGGAGCCGATGTGGAGAACTAACATTTACAGGTTGGCCCAGTGTGGGTTTTAAGGCCTGTCTAGCGAGATGAGCAGCTGCCGCAGGGCTGCCATCCTCTTACAGTGGGATCCATTTGTTTAGAGAAATAAGCAACTGGTCGCTGGACTGGCCCAGGTTGGCCCAGAACCCCTAGAGCAACGCCCTGTTGCTCATCTGTCAATAACAGGAATGGCTTTCCCGGGTCTGGGAGAGCGAAGGCTCATCTCAGAGAGCTTGGCCTGGATAAAGCAGAGAAAACAGGGTGTAGAAACAAAGAAAAGCATGATCATGATCACTGGGCCTACTAGGGGCAGGATCCATGGCAGTAAGGGAGAGCTGGTCCAAGTTTGGATGTCCTGACCACAGCTTCGGCTGACGAAGGGTCAGTCAGAGGGGGCTTTGCTGGTCAAATGAGCAAGCCCATGAATGTGTTGGAGGAGGGGGAGACACCTTAGTACACACGATTTCTCACCAAAATCTCTCTCTCAGACCTTCAACACTTTCTTTTGCTTGCTTTCTTTCTAATGCCATTTCATTTTACCCATCCTGCTTTACATTATCTTAAGGACCTTCAGAATATCCCTCTTCCATATTTTCTTTTTTTCAAACACACATACCTCACCTCACTTGCATTTACCAGACTTAGCAAAACCTTAGTTTTATAAGGGAATTGAACACCATCTAAACAATGATGAAAAAAGGTAGATAGCCCCTGTAGCTTTTCGTTCCTGTATCCAGTGATTTAATTGGTAGAGAATGTTGTCCAAAGCCTGCATCTGTGAGGTGATATTAATGTTTCCAATTTGGCTAAGGTCACCCTGCAGGGTTTGAATCCAGGGAGGAGGAGGGGTGGGTGGCCATCTGGAGAGGATTTTTAAAAGGAGAAATTCCAGCTGGACTGACATTGTGTAAGAATCCCAAGCTGCAAAATCTCTTCTGCACATACTCCATGACGAGCTGCAGCTTCGGCCCAGGGGACACTGGACACCTAGGTGTGCTCGCTGCGGGACTGAGATTGATCATAGCCTAGGCTTTGTGGAGCAGGAAGATGTGCGGATTTTCCAGCTGAGCAGGTCGTGGTGGAGTAGGGCTGCTCTGCAAATAACCTCTGCCCACCTTGGAGAGTCCCATTTGGATTCTAATATACTGGTCCCCGAGTCTTTCTTAAGGGGAGCTAGAGAGCCTCTCTATCTGCTCCTTGCAATCTGCATGTTTTACCACCTGGGCCCAAGCCTTTGCAAGAGCTCCTGCATCCTCTGCACCATCCGTGTGCCCAGGGATGAGCAGCAGGTCTCTCCCACCAAGGGGGCAGAACCTAAGATGGGGGAGAGAGGTCCAGGGTTCCCCGCCTCTGGCCCTGCGGCCTCTGGAGGCTCTGCCCACACAGCCCCACACCCCTCTCCTGGTCCTGTACCTGCTCAGCTCTCCCCACCCCTCACCCACTCTGCTCCCCTCCAGGTGCTTCACCAGTTTCGTTACCCGCCTGGCCCTTCACCTGCTCTGCTCCAGGGACATCTGTGCTCCAGGGACATCTGTGCTGCCCAAATTTCTGTGCTGCAGTCCTGTGAGTCTCATGCTGCTCCTGGCCCCTCTGACTGGGCCCAGCCCCTGAGCCTCTCCAGAGCCTCAATCTTCCCTGGTGTGCTCCTGTTCACCATGGCCACTGAGTGGTTGTGCTTTGGGGATGGGGGTCTTCTGCCGGGTATGGCGCTATTTTCAATCTTTGTTGCTCTCCAGTTCCAATGCTGCACAGCAGCAACAAAATTCCAGGATAATTTCTAATACTCTATCTCTGGCCCTGATGATTGCTGAAGGGGCCACTGCACTGGTAGGCCAGCCACATCTTGGGGGAGATCCTAGCGGGGTGCTGGAGGGCTGGGGAGCTGGACAGATTGTGTTGGCCCTGCTTTCCTGGTCCCTCTCCAGCTGGAGGCCTGTCTCAGTTGTGCTGCCGTGCTCCCCAGCGTCCTCCAGCTGGAGGACTGACACTGAGATGCTGCTGTGCTCCCCGGCGTCCTCCTGCTGGGGTCCGGCCACAGAGGTGCTGGTGTCCCCCCAGGTGTCCTCCAGCTCTGGGCCTAGCGCGGAGGGTCTGCCCTTTGGGGTGTCCTCTAGCAGGGGGCTTGGACCTGCAGCAGTGGTGTGCTCCTGGGTGTCCTCAAGCTCAGAGACCTGGCGGAGATGACCCTGTTGCCCGGGGTGGCATCCTTTCCCCTCTTTCGGACTTCCTGCTTTCGCAGGATACCTGGCCTTTGGGTATTCCCCAAAACCTCAGGCTGCAGGAGGTGGGGTGGGGGCATCCTTTCTGCTCTTTTCAACTGGGTACTTTCTCAGGATAACTGGCTTGGGGTATTCCCCAAAACCTCAGGTTGTGGGGGGTGGGGGGCCAGTCCTTGGAATCGGGGTCACCAGGCTCCCGGAAGGTGATATGTCTCGGCCGCTCCTCCCCTTCTTCCTCGTGGTCCTCCTCCCCTTCCTGCTTCCTGGAGCAGAGGATCAGGTAGGTGGCCATGACCTCATCGTACTTGTTAGCATCAATGGCCTCCCGAATTTCCTGCCTCTGGTAGCCCAGGTGCTCCATACCTTTGGTTATGGCCGGGTCCTGGGGGCAGAGCGACAGCTCACTGAAGGGCAGGAGTCCCTTGCTCATTTCTGCTACCCAGGCGTGCTGCTGGATGCTCTCCAGGGGGCGGCGCCTCCAGGGGGGGTCTCGTGTCAGCATTTTGGCCAGCAGGTCCCCGCCCTGGATGGTGAGGTAGGAGGTCAGGTGGACGTTCCCGCCCAGGACATGCTCCCTGATCGCCCTGAGGCTGGGCCCCATGAAGGGCAGTGTGCCGGTCACCATTTGGTAGGGCATGATGCCCAGGCTCCACATATCCACCTTGGGGCCGTTGTACCACTGGCCAAGGTAGACCTCGGGGGCCCTGTGTTCTGGGCGACAGCAGCACGTGCTCAGTGCCTGGGGGAAGCCTTGGACGCTGAGCCAGAAGTCTGCCAGCTTGACTTTTCCTTCTCAGATCAGCACAACGTTCTCAGGGCTTCACATCCCGGTGTGCAATGCCCTTGGCACCGTAGTATCTGAGGGCCACGAGGATTTGCTGAAAGAGCTGGCAGGCCACGCTCTCCTCCAGGCGCCCACGCTCGCTCAGGAAGTCCTGCAGGTCTTTCCCCTGCACGTACTCCATGACATGCTGTAGCTTCGGCCCAGTGTCCACCACCTGGAAAAGCTCCACGATGTTCGGGTGATAAAGGGCCTTCATGCACCCCATCTCGTGGGCCAGGAGGTGGAAGTCAGGCAGCTCGGATTTGCGGACTTCCCGGATGAGCACCTTCGTGCCCGTGAGCGTGTGCAGTGCCAGCATAACCTTGGTGTGGGTGCCCCGCCCCAGCGCCTGCAGCGCCTGGTAGCTTTTTACTTTATGTCCCTGGGGAGTGAGGCGATTGCACATAGCGCCTATGCACTTGGACTACGCAGACTACACTCACCAGCCCTGACTGTGCTCACAGCCCTTGCGCTACCTCCGCTGACAGCTGACTCTCCTACGATATTAACAAATGTACTAGTATTAATAGTACTCAAAAAGTATTCACTAAACCCCACTAAATACTAACAATGCTAACTTAACCCGCAATACTAACTTCACTAACCTTACCAGCAATACTAACTACACTACAAATAAATAAAAATACACAATCAAAAAAATTATAAATGAGACAAAAATGTAAAAATATGATAACAATAAACCAATTACAAACTAACCACTAAATTGAAGAATAAAACAGAACAACAAAGACCAATAGAATGAACAGAACAAACCACAATTAGAAACTAAAAACTGGAAAAAACAAACAAAAAAAAAAAAAAACAGAGAAATGACAAAGGGGAAGAAAGAACAAACAACGAAACAAGAACAGAAGGGAAAATGGGGGAGATCACTCAAAAAATAAAAACAAGGGCCTCCCCAGTGGTGCAGCGGTTGAGCACTGGGTTGCGAAGCTGCCTGCAGCCTCTGCAGCGCTGGTTCGATCCCCGGCTGCTCCCCGGCCACAGGAGGAGGGTCCCACATGGCGCACAGACCTCTCCTGCCGCCCGCTGCTCCCCTCAGCAGTGTACTTCGGTCCTTCTGCCTGCTCTGCTCCCTGCTCTGGCTCTTGTGGATTCTCTCACTGACCCAGTGCTTGTATAAATAAATAAATAAATAAATAAATAAATAAATAAATATTTTAAAAATAAAAAAAATAAAATAAAATAAAAAAACTAAAAACTGAAATAAAAAAGAAAAAAAAGCCAATAGCAAAACAATAAAGGAAAATAAAAAAACAAGGAAATAAAAGGAAAAAGAAAAAGTAGAAAAAAGTATAAGCAAATACAAAAAAAAAAAATATCAAGGAAAATAATGGAAAAAACAAAGAAAGAAAAATAAAGTAACTTAAATAAATAGCCTAAACAAATAACTAAATAAGTAAAGCAATAAATAAACCAAAAGAAAAACAAATACCCTAAAATACGCTCTCACTCTCTCTGTCGGCGTCCGGAGTGCACAGGTCACTGTCCAAAGCTTCCGGGCTCCTGAGGACACAGGCGCAGTCCAGGCGGGCCTGATGGAGGCGGTGCCGGTGACGTCACAATGGCTCTTTGTGGCGTCAGAGCCAGAGGCCACAGCCATTGGCAGAGGGAAGCCCCAGCGGTTTCTCAGCCTTAATGAAAAAGCTGCCGCTTGACGACCACCCTTGGAATGCCTGAGAGGCCCTTTCATTTGTCCTGAGCAATCCCGTCCTGGGTTTTGGCTTTTCCAGGCGCCCCCATCCTGGCCCTGCCTTGTGCAGATGCTTTACTGTCGCGCTCACACTGTGGAGAGAACAGCAAACAGGGGGCGCCGGCGGTTGGGCGCGCGCTGGGGAGCTGCCCACAGCCTCTGCTGCGCCCGCGAGGGGCCCACGTGGTGCGCAGACCCCTCCTGCCCCGCCCGCTGCTCCCCTCAGCAGTGGATTTCAGTCAGTCTGCCTGTTCTGTTCCCGGCTGTCTCTGGGGAATCCTCTCACCCTCCCGCGTATCTGGCCTGTACCCCTGTGCTTGTATAAATAAATAAAATAAATCTTAAAAAAAATTAAAAAAAAAGGAGGCACAGTTATTACTGTTGGAGTGAACTAGTAAGGTTTAAATTCTAAAATTTTCAAGAGGTAATTTCAGGATTCTTTTTCAGCCTGTCTTTCTTTTTTTGGGGCTATAATTGTGTCATGGAGTCTAGTTTAGTAGAAAAATAACATTAAATAATAATACTATATACACAATAGTTCCTTTGAGAAGGAACAAACTACAAATACAATAAGTCATAACAATACCAATGTGCTTAAATACTAAACAAAAATTTTAGGTAATTCAGAATACTTCGTTTTTTAGGTTGCTTTTAACACTTTTGCCAAAATTGATTTCATAGTAATAAATATCAGGAAGTATAAGTATCATTGTTTTAATTCTATATATATTACATATATCAATATGTGCACTTACAAATACATTAATAAGTATCTGAGGAAGGAGATTTTGAGAAGAGAGGTCAATCATTTTTTCCAAGGTTACCTATATATGATATTCACTCAAAAGAAACAATGACTAATTATTGAGAAACTACACTCTACTTTTGTAGAATTGATAGTGTTCTAGTGATTAAGATATAGAGAGAATGTGATAAAACTGACTTTTCAGTGACAGGGAAAAAAAAGCAATATAAATAAGTTTTAAAATAATCCAACAGAGAAATACCAAATGGTGATAGGATCTGTAAAAAGGATCGAAACAAACCAATTGAATTTTCAATACCATTTAGGATAACATCAAAATATGAAACCCTTAAGGATATTTTTAATACAATGTATGTATCTGTAAAGCTATGAAAACATTCTTTAATGGAAATTATAAGACTTCAATAAATGACAATATGAATTCTATTTACAGACCAGGATGCATACAGCAAAGTTTGGGAGAAAGCACAATTGCAGAGGGGAGCACAGAGAGGCAGAAATGACTGAATCACCCTGCAGTAAGAAAAAGGAGGTCAGTGTTTCATGTGGACAAAGAAGAAAGAATTGTGAGATAAGGTCAAAGATATTCACAGAAACTAGTCACTCAGAACTTCATGCTAATTGTGAAAATGGAGAGAGGTGTTGGCAAGTGGAGTGAATTAAATAATTTGTGTTTGAGAAAAATCTCTTTGCATTGGGGAAACTAGATTGTAGGAGAACAAGAATGCAACAGGGAAAACAACCGAGATACTTGCAGTAGACAAAGAGAGAGGAGTGGGTCAGAGTGGTACGTTGCTTAAGATGTTAGCTAATAGGGCTGATTTGGATGGATATAGAAAGTGAGGGAAAGACAGAAATCAAAGATGCTGCCAAACTTTCTATCCTGAGCAACTTGGTAGATGTAATTGCTATTTGTTTTTTTTTTAAGTTTTATTTTTATTTGCTGAATTCAGAGAACAAATAGTAGAGGTTTGGGTAAATAGAAGATTGGTGTAGTTGAAGAGGTTGGATTCCATCTTCTTTTATAAGAAATCACACCACTCTATCTAACAAAGATTTATTGATATATAATGTTGTGGGGAAGAATCAAGGTGTAGGTTATGTTGCAGGTGTGAAAGAATTCACCAGAGACAGAGGAGGACAGACCAGTTGAATATTGAAATACACTGCTAAAAGAAGCAGAGGGAGAAATAGGAGGGGTGTACTGTTCAGAATTTGGGTCCCAAGTCTCTATTTATACTCTAGACACCATTGACTGGTTAGGGTGACTAGTCTTGGGTGTGTCCTGACTGATGATCCAAATCAGCATAGAGGGTCATCAGTTCTGGGCTTCACCAGCTCAAGGACCATGTTTCCATGACAGTCCCACCCACTCCCTTTATCATTCCAGCCTCCCATACTTGCCTGCTGGGTAAGGAGTGGGGGCTAGTTTTTCAAATTCTTAATGATACTTTTACAAGCCAGAGGTGCAGGGGTGAAAAAATTCACCAGAGGCAGACTGGAGAACAGAAAAGGCACATTTGTTCAAATACACTGCTAAGAGAAGCAGCTGGGGAGACAGGAAAGATCTGCAAGTGAAGAAAGATTTGGGGCTCCCTTTTATTACTGGTTTTGTCAGTTTTGCTTTGGGGAGTAAGTTTTGGGCTGGTTAGTGCAGGGGTGTCTGATCCTGGGGGGTTGATCTTTGACCCAGAATGTGTCCTGGCCTTTCCTCCACATTCCTGGTCAAAGGGATCCATCTTACGGTTTGGGACCCAGAGCAGCATTATCAGTTCTCTCTGTGTTCAAGCCTCCCAAACCTTCCTGCTGGGCAAGGGGTAGGGGCTTAATTTTAACCTTATTTAACACTACCCCACCAGATACCATTTGGTTTATGTTTTCCTCCCACAGTGGATACTTTCCTATATGCGATTTACATTCCCTCTTCCTGGTCTTCACCTGTCTGCATCTGTTAAATTCGGAAGTCTCTACTGACAGAAACAATTCAAAGCATGCACTTTATGACTTAACTCTCTTATATCAATAAGTGTCACATAAATTACCAAAAAGAGAAGCCCATATCCCCAAAGGCTAAACACGGAAGCAATTCTACATTTTCTTAAGAGAGAATTTCTGACAATTAAATTGTAAGTTATGGTGAAATCTAAAGTAGCAAAAGGGGTGAATAGGGTTGCTTTATGTTTTATTGCTAATTCCCTGTCAAAGCCATATGCTTATGCTTAATTACCAAATATTAAAACATGTGCCCATCAAATTGTTAGGGGGAATGGAAGTCCTGAGCTAATTCCATACAGGGTTTGTGGACTCCATCCCCACTCCAGACCAAAGCCATCAGGACACCGGGAAAGACAAATCCCATCACCACCAAAAGAGGGTTGCTGCGACCTGAGGGTGGAGTTAAGCAGCCAGGTTTGATATAAAACCAGACACATGGATCTTGGGGGCCCCCTTCTTGGCTTCATGGCTCTTGGCTCATGGCCAGATCTCAGAGTACCATTGGGTTTGCAGTTCAGCAGAACGGGTAGTATGCATTTAAGACTTTATCTCCCTATTTTCTCCCTGAGTTGTACATTTCCTCATTTCCCCTTTCCTCAGAGTGCACTCATCCCTCTTGTGGACCTGACTCAGTATGCTCCTGACTACACTGAGCGGGATGAGGAGAGAGCTCTTGCATGGGGATTTACTGAGTTTGACCCCAGCTCCACTTGGAGAGTAACCTCCCATGGGACGATACTCCTCCTGGAGGCCCTGGTATATCTGGTGCTAAAACATCTTCACGAAGGATCTCACTATGGGAGAGATGTCTTATTAGAAACAGTGCGCCCATATTTGAAGGACCCATATTTACATAAAATAGCACACCTGGGGCTGTCAACTATGTGCCAGGAATAACCCCAAGACTGACTCCCACCCTAAAGCCATTGGGGTTCAATATCGGGGCAAGTGCCCTTTTGAGGACTGGCAGGTGGACTTTACACAAATACTTAGAAAAACAGGCAGTTTCAATGACATACTGGATTTTGTGGACACCTTCTCCGGATGGGTGGAAGCTTTTCCCACAAAGACGGAGAAAGCTTCCAAGGTGGCAAAAGAGCTGCTGAAGGAGATAATCCCTCGCTTTGGGTTGCCCAACTCCATCCAGAGTGATAATGGGCCAACATTCATCTCTGACTTTACTCATGCAGTAAGCAATGTGTTACAGATCAACTGGAAATTGCATGCTGCATGGAGACCACAGTCTTCTGGAAAAAATGAACCACACCTTAAAGAAAATCTTGGCAAAACTGTGCCAAGAAACACACCTTCGTTGGGACCAAGTACTATCCCTTGCCCTCCTCCAGATAAGAGTGGCACCTAGAAGTGGGCTACAATTAAACCCCTTTGAAACTATGTTTGGAAGACCTTTCCAGGCCTCAGTTCGGAAAGGCGGTCCAGAAATAGCACAAGATTGCCGCAGCATATAATATGCGAAACATATCCAGGAGGTTCTGGCACAACTTTGCAACCTCGAGGATCTCTATGCCTCCTGATCAACCATTGTATCCCTTCAGACCTGGAGAGCAGGTCTTACTCAAGACTTGGCAGAGTGGGGATGCCAAAAACCAGCTGTCAGAAAAATGCACTGGTCCACAAGACGTTTTGCTGAGCATACATACTTCTTTGAAGCTTGCAGGCATAAAACCCTGGGTACATCATTACAGAGTTAAGCAAGCACCAGAAGGAACTGACCCAGAGATAGAGTCCCACTGGTCTTGTGAACCCATTGAGGACTTGAGATGTTTATTTAAGAAAAAGACAAAAACTTGAATGTTACTGACTTCTTTTCCAGTTATTGTTGCAGGATGTACAAAGATTCACTTTTCTGGATTTTTTTTTAAATATTTATTTATTTATTTATACAAGCACTGGGTACAGTCAGAAGCACGGGAGGGTGAGAGAATTCACCAGAGTCTGAGCAGGGAACAGAACAGGCAGACTGATGAAATACACTGCTGAGGGGTGCAGGGAGTGAGGCAGGAGAGGTCTGTCATGCCATGTGGGACCCTCTCCAGTGGCCGGGGATTGAACCGGCACTGCAGAGGCTGCGGGCAGCCCCATAGTCCAGTGCTCAACCGCTGTGCCACCAGGGGAGGCCTGGATTCACTTTTCTGAAGAAACCATAAGATGACTAACATGCTCAAACCAATCTTCTTCCTTTCAAAATTTAGGAGATGTGAAATAACATCTAGAATCACGCATATGCTGGCAGTATTTTTTTTTTTTTTAACACAGAAAGGCTTTCAATCTTGATTTTGGTATTTCCTTTTAACTCTTTGCTTTTTTTTTAAACTTCAAGGTTTATTTTCTGCTTGTTTTTGTTACTTTGGCCTATGAGTGAAACTGCAGTTGTATAAGATACCCCACGCATGATAAATCGTTACTAAAGAGCTCTTTGTGTCTATATGTTGTATGTCTGTATGTCCTTTCCTTGTGTCCTTGTCTTGGCCTCTAGTGGTTGACAAATTGGTATGCATAGTGCCTATAGACAGTGAAAAAATAAAAAAAGTCTCCAGTTATGAGGAAAAGCTAAAGGTTATGGTTTGATTGTCAACATTGTGATACTGAACTAAGCCGGTGCCTTCATAGAGATTGAATATTGTTGTTTCTGCTGCTTTCTGATATTTATGGCAAAGCTTCCCAGAAATCTAAACTCAAGTACAAATTTGGTAGCCTGTCATTTGGCCTATGCAAGGAAATTTTGTGGAACCTTAGTAGAGCTCCTGAGACACTCCAAATTTCCTCCCTTTCCTCCTGGGAAAGGTATTGGATGAATTTGTCCTATTTGGCTTACCTAGTAGAGAAAACTAGAAGGGAAGCATTGTCACTTGGGAAAACGGGTAACACCTTGACCTGATTATGTATGTAAATTGTCAATGGTGATTGTTGCCTTGTAATATTGTACACTTCAATTGTTTATCGACAGAAATTGTTTCTGGAGAAAATAGTGGTAAAAGGCCTCAACAGATTCCTATTGATGGAATTGTTGAGAGTAAAAATTTCCTACAAAGGACTGAATAGATCTGGAGACTCACCTGATTTTTACTAAGTTTTGACATAGTACTGGTATTTTTTTTTTTTTTTTTGCCTTTCGTTCTGAATCCACAAAACTTTTCTTGTTTTGACTGACCAGGACGTGCAGCGATGTTGAATTTTTTTTTTTTTTTTAGCAGAGCTAACTTGTATTCACATTTTCTCTCCCCTTCATACCAACACAGCATAAAAATAGTGGTAGTAATTTTTTTTTACTACTTATCTCAGAGACTGTTTTTGCATAACTTCCATAGGGATTTTGTCTGTTTAAACTAAAAAAATTGGACATGAGTTTCATTGTGTGGCTTTGAGTGGAGTTCTTCCAGGAAGTTGAAGCAGAGCTGAACCAAGAAGAGGAGAACCTGTTGCTTTGTTTGTAGTGTTCCAGAGACCTCCAAAGAAGGTGAGGAAGCTTGCCTCCATTGGCAGGACTGGACAACCTGTCAAATGAAAAAGTCCTGGTACCCTCAAGAAGAGGAAAACTCAGGTGGAGTGTGATGAGACCAACTTTGTTCCTGAAGCCTACATGGACCAAATGTTAAGAGTTCACTCTGATCCTATATGGAGTATTCCAAAAGCCAGCTAAAATTGCTGTTTAGTTATTCTGCCCTATGATTTTATGCAAAAATAGGTAATATGGCTTACAAGTAGATTTAGTTTGCAAACTTTTGCTATGCCGTCAAAAGAATTTGGTCTCAAGGTTGAGAGAACATGGTTTTTACATAAGTTGAACCAATTTTAAGATTTTTTTCTTGTGATTTTGACGTCTTTGCTGTCTTGTTTTGGCTAATGCCTCCAGATTTTTTTTTGTTTTTGTTTTTTGTTTTGGCTTGCACTGATGAACTCTTTTTTCCAGGAATGGAGGACTTTTGCTTTCCACAATGGACTATACCTGGAAAGACTGGTTTTCTTTCACACTGGAACCCTGAAAATTTTACATCTGAGACTGTATCCCAGCATCCATATATTTGATCTTCATCACCATGGAAATGGTGGCAAAAAGTGAAAGGGGGGAATTGCTAGGGGGAAAGGATGTCCTGAGCTAATTCTATACAGGCTTTGTGGACTCCACCCCCACTCCAGTCAAAGCCATGAAGACACTGGGAACTACAAATCCCAACATCACCCAAGGGAGGGTTGCTGGGACCTGAGGGTGGAGTTAAGCATCCAGGTTTAGTATAAAACCAGACACGTGGGCCTTGGGGGTGGGGGGCCCTTGTCTTCATGGCTCTTGGCTTGCCGCCAGTTCTCAGAGTGCCATTGGGATTCCAGGTCAGCGGAGATGGGTAGGACACATTTAAGACTTTATGTCCCTCTTTTCACCCGAGTTGCACATTTCCTCATTTTCCCTTCCCTTGTAAATAAACCTTTTATTAACCTTTGTGTGTGCCTGCAGTGGAGTATTAATAAGTCCCTTTTAAGCTCACGGGTGAGGACCCACAGTCAGGCAACCCGTTTTATATCGGGGCTGCCCTGTAACACTTCTCAGATCACAGGCCATTGATCTGAGAAAATGGGGGGCATTGCACCCTGAAGGGCCTGTTTCCCCATCTCATCTCCAGCTGGCCTTGTTATAATCAGTTACACACAGTCACAGCAAACAGCCGTCAGAACAGCCCGTCACAGCTGGTGCTCCTGGTATCCATTACGTTCAGCCTCCAGTGAGCCCCGGCCTCACCCAGACACTACACTGCCACAGTCAGTTTGCATGAATTCATCAGGAACAGAAATTATTATGCAGACTTTTTAATCTTGCTTTGTCGGACCTTCATACAGGAACCCTCAGACTGAGAGCTCCTAACAGCCAGGAGTCAAGGCTCAGGACCACGCCAAGTTCTCACCACCAGAATTGGCCTGCAGTACCTGCCAGTATCATTGGGAAAATTCCTCTTGAGGCTCCCATGACATTTGGGGTTTCTGGACCTGCCAAGGGGTTGCCTTCTTTACCCTCATGACAGACCTTTGTACCCCTTAAATAGGTGCCAGTTTGTTGTTGTCTTGCAGCCTCTGAGATCCCTCTGGTTTCTGGAAACACAACATTCCAGACAAAGCCTTGGTAAAATATCTGTATTTCCAATGGTCTATTAAAGAGAAGGGGAAAAAGAACTTTACTGGATTTATGCAAACTTTTTTTTAATGATTTATTTATGCATAGAAGAGATGGGGTATAGGCCAGAGGTGGTGGGGAGGCTGGTGAGAGGATTCACCAGAGACAGAGTGGGAAACAAAACAGGCAGATCTACTGAAATACACTGCTGAGGGGAGCAGCGGGCAAGTAGGGAGAGGTCTGCTGCACCATGTGGGCAGCTCCCTGGCAGGGGATCCATCTCAGGCCATCACAGTGTCTCTTCCAGGTGTTTCATTCCACGTCTCTAAGTTCTTGGTTCAAGTCCAAAGCCAAGAAGCAAGGGGCCTTCTCCACACGTCTCTCTCCTGTGTGTCTCCGGGTGCTCTCTGCACTGACAAACCTTTATGTTCTGAGCAAACAACCCAGCAGAACAGCCCATCACAGCTGACACTCCTGGTATCCGTCCTGTTCAGCCCCAGAACTTGCCGTCAGCCTCCTGGGTATCCTGCCCCTGGTACATCAGAGGGTGTCAGTGTCTGGCGATCTTTGGGTCATCAGAAGGGCAGGATCTCAGTTTAAAACAAGGGATTTAGTTCAAAGAAAACAGATCATGAGTCATGTAGCGTGTGCGTGCAGCCTCTGTGTTTGCAGGTTCCTGTCCTAGGTATGGGTTCTTCCTCCCTGGCACCCTCTCAGAAGAACAGAGCTGAGGTAGAGGACAGGGCACTGTCTGTGGTTCTTACCCATGTGCTCAATTGCAAGCACTCAGGCTCAGGGACAGCAATGAGGTTTCATTAACAAACAGGAGAGCAGGGAAATAAAGAGTTTCTAAGGGCTCAGTGGCAGTTGTTCACCCGATAGTGTCCACAGCATCCAATAGTCCCAAATTAAGGCTGCCGTGTAAGGTGGTACAGTCCCTTCAGGGAGGGCCTGGAGGTGGGGCACAGCTGCAAGCACTGGGCCAGGATCCAACTCACAGTGGCATCGGGAGGTGCTCGCAGAGGGTGCTCCCCTCTGAGGTGACACTCCAACAGGCACAGCACAGTCTGAATGCCAGGCTGGACTGGAAGGAGGCAACAGCAGGGGGACGTGGTGCCACACAGACAGCAGCATGACAGGTCTCCAAGGGGAACTTGCTACTGTAGCCCCAGTGGGCTGCATGCCCTGGGGTGGTGTGGGGGTGTGCAGAGAGCATCTGCTGCCAGATTGGCTGCCGCCTTTGTCCATGACGCTAATGGGGGTTGGTGGTGAAGTGCCCACCTACTGTCACCCACTGCCACTCCCGCTGCTGGTTGCAGTGGACACAGCTGTCAGGGTGGCCTGGGCCCTGTCCTCAAGCAGCGGCCTCCTGGAGCCTGCCAGAGTGGGTGGGGTCCATTCAAACCCAGCTGAGGGTTTCATCCCCCCCACAGCTTTCATCCCTAGCCCATGAGGTGGCCTTAGCGAAGCTGTCCTGTGGCACCCACTGCAGGGCGGCCTTGGTGCTGCCCAGAAGCAGCTCCTCTGGGGGCAGGGGATGGGGAGCCTAACCCCTAGGGGCTCCTGTGCTTAACCCTGGCTTGCTCTGGGGGAGGGGCCGTCTGAAGGCTGCCTGCCATTGGCAGGAAACCCCCCTCTGCCACCACCTCTAGAGCTTGCCCACCAGCTCCCACCCACACACACAGGGTGCCAGGGCAGGAAACCCCCACTGCTGCTGCCAGCCCTTTCAGACTCCTGCTCCCACTGGCCTCTGGCTATGCCCACTGGTGCAGCCGCACCAACAAAGCCCGCATGTCCCGCCACTCAGGGGGCAGGACAGAGCTGGGTTAGCCACAGGGTTCTGGAGTCAGTGTCACACACTATACTATTATATACAAACATACACACATTCACACATATCTATTAATGCCTTTAGCAAATTTTACTTGAAAAAATGCATCATAAATTTGTATCAAATGAGTGAGAAATCCATCTAGGGATAGTAACAGGCCCTCCGCATCTCTCCTTCACATGCTTCACTGTCTGAAATGTTAGGTGGCATCCTCACCCCTTTCTTACAACCCAGATGTTACATTAGGAAACACTGTAAAGTCACCTCTAAATATATTCAGATCTAACGACTTCCAGATTTAACGACTTTCCTGATCACACCCCATAAAGCTACCAAATTTTCCATCTTAGAATCTGTGCTGGTTTCCTACATTTATCTTCCACCTCTCACCTTCACCTCTTGATTCTGCACAGCAGCCAGACTGAGGCTTCTAAAGAGAAGTTGCACTGTGTCACTCTGTCCAGAAAGATCTGTTAATCCCACATCTTACTCAGAGAAAAGATGATGAATTCCAAACCAATCTTCAGTGACAAGCCCAAATATTTGGCAATTATTTCCTTTTATAGAAAAGTGTAGTTTTTTACCTTGAAACATAGCAAAAGCCCAGCAAAAGCTCAGTTTAGTGAAAAATCCAGCAGCCAAATATACTACGTGGCCATCAAGTTTCCCTTTGTAAGTACATTTAGATTCACATAATTTTAAGCTTATTACATAAAGGTTTTAAATAAAAACCATCAAAATCTTTAGCTAAATAATCCACATCTGGACTGAATCATGGTAGTATGGATGTTTTTTAAAATTCCAGTTTATTTATTGATCAGTAACCTGTAACATTTGACAATGATCAGAGAAGAAGCTTCCTGTGTGTAGGGAGATGACAGTGTCATCACACCTGCTAGGAAGTGGGTCACTTGCACAGTCACTACTGGATTCTATCAGACCTGCTGTCATGCTGTGGCTTCCCCGTGAGCAAAGTATGACAAGTGGTCATTGCCGGACCAGCACGGAAGATGGAGCTCACTCCTGACACCAGGAACCACCTGAATCATGTGTTTGTATTTCCTTGTTATGGCACTGAACCTTGGTGTTATTAAACACAATGAGATTTTCTTAATGAACGTGGTGGGTTAACAGAAAAGGACATAACCTGGCCCCCTCAATCATTTACTTTCTCTCCACCTTTTTAAAAATTAGTGTTGAGACAATATGAGTTACAGATTCACTGGCTGGAAAGACACAGTCACCTCTTAGGTCACCCCTGGTGTTTATGCAGGAGGTTGGTTTCTCTTGGTCTCTCAGCATGACCATCTCTCAGCAGGGCCCTCAATGCGGAGTTTCAAATGCTACCAAATCTCCCGGCTAGATGTAGATTATTTTCTCTCATTAAAAATAGTTATTAGTTATTATTTTCTCTCATTAAAAATAGTTAATAGGGCCTCCCCGGTGGCGCAGAGGTTGAGCGCTGGGCTGCAAAGGTGCCCGCAGCCTCTGCAGCGCCAGTTCGATCCCTGGCCGCTGGGCAAGGGTCCCACAAGGCGCACAGACCTCTCCTGCTGTACCCGCTGCTCCCCTTAGCAGTGTACTTCATCAGTCTGCCTGTTCTGCTCCTTGCTCTGGCTCTGGTGGACTCTCTCACCTTCCCGCGCTTCTGACTGTACCCAGTGCTTGTATAAATCAATAAGTAAATCTTAAAAAAAAAAAAAAAAAACGCTAGTGTTACACTTTCCAGTCCCAAAACAGTAATGACATACATGTGAGTCGGGGAGAAGACCATGGGCTCTCTGAGGGGCCATTTCCTGCTCGGTTTAGCTCTCACTGGATGTGGTGGTCAGCAGTGGAGTCTGACCACCGGTGGACATGCATCTGGCTCTGTCATCAGGCCTGCTGTCGTCTAATAGGTCCTAATGTCTGACAAGGATGCACCCCATCTCATGTCTTTGCTGCAAAAAAGATTTAAGTCATTCAAGACTTTTATGTCTCTGACTAGAATTCATCCCATGTTGTTTTGTTGTTTCAGTACAATGTGACCCGTTGGGTCCTCTAATAATTATAACCATTTCATGTCACAGCTTCCTCTGACCCACCCACCAGCACCTACTGTCGCTCCCCACGTCCCATCGAGCAGAGAGCTCGAGCACAACATTCGAGGGTCAAACCGTAAAGAGAGGCAGGAATGTCACATAGCACAGGATTAACACCTCCCTCACTTATGTGTGGGCGATACTGAAAGCACCTGCACATGGGGGGCCCTGGGCCCTGTGACCTGCAGGGACAGCCACACACACAGACCATCTGGCTCAGCCCCGGAGCAGTCTCCTCCCTGCACAGATGTGCATGAGTCTGAGGGGGACAAAGGGGCCAGGGAAGGACCCGGGGATGGACGAGCCCATCCTGCAGGAGGGACGTGTGGGTGTGACCCAGGAGGAGACTCTGCAGGAAAAAGTTGTTAAGGCATCAGAGATGGGAGGAAGGTTGTTTGAATGGCAAAATAACAAAGTGAATTACTTAGTGTCCAGGGGTCCAGCAATCTCAGCTCAGGGAGTGTGGAATTGTAGGGACTCCAGTGCCCAGAGAAGCGTGACAGGGATCTGGACATTAAGACAAGCCATTTCAGGAGAGGCTGTGTGCTGCAAATGAGGAAGACACAGCTACATAAATCTCTCTTGATATTTTGGATGTTAGAGTTTCTCTAAATTGAAGCTTTGAGGATACTCAGTAAATGAAAGATTTGGGGGGAGAGACTGAGGGTTCTGTGATAGCTCATGGTCCCTAAGCCTTGTTGACAGTTTAGCTTCTTGGACATTGTGCTGACCTCGGCTGTTTGAAGATGGGAGAGGATATGGGGACAGGAAGATCGGGGCACAATGTTGCAGTGGTGGTCGCCCCATCATTTTATTGAAAGAACTGGGAAGGCTATGCTAAGGTTCTGATGGGGTGGGTTGAAACTTCATAGCCTTCGGTGCCTTTCGCAGACTACACTGGACAAGCAACAGTGCATAGCTCAGCAGAGCACCGCTCAGGTGATGAAAGGTGCTGAGGCTCAAGGGAAGGAAGGAATGATGAGTGGTGAATGGATAGTGAGGTTATCACATAGACATGCATATTTAGGTCCAACATGGGGAGACTGGAAGGTGGCATTTTATTCCTCTTTGTTTACACAGATTATGGCTCCAGTGGTGCCGAATCTCACAGCTGTGACAGAATTCGTCCTCTTGGGGTTCCCCACCCAGGGGTCCATGGGCTTCTTGCACCCACTCCTCTTCTCCCTGGTCTACCTGTGTACCCTGCTGGGGAACAGGCTCATCGTCCTCATCAGCACCCTGGACCAGCACCTCCACACCCCCATGTACTTCTTCCTGAGGAGTCTGTCCTTCAAGGACAGGCCTCATCACGGCCACGTCCCCAAGTCCATTGCCAACTCTCTGAGGCACAGCAGCTCCATCTTGTTCCTGGGCTGTGTCCTCCAGGTCTTCATGCTGGTTATTTCAGCAACTGCGGAGCTTCACCTGCTCACAGTGATGAGCCTTGACCGCTATGCTGCCATCTGCCACCCCCTGCACTATGACATCATCATGAGCAGGGACAGGTGTGTGCAGCTGACAGCTGTGTCCTGGCTGGGTGGGGGTCTCTATGCTGTGATGCACACAGCTGGAACCTTCTCCTTGTCCTACTCTGAGTCCAACGTGGTCCACCAGTTCTTCTGTGCTGTCCCCCAGTTATTGGCTTTTTCCTGTTCAGGAGATGTAATTAACAAACTTGTCCCCATTCTCATTAGTGTGATATTGGATATGGGTTATTTTATTTTCATCATCATTTCCTATGTCCATATCTTCTCTGCTGTCAGGAAGATCCCATCCACAGAAGGGAAGGCCAAAGTCTACTCCACCTGCCTTCCCCACCTGCTGGTTGTGGTGCTATTTGTCTCCACTGGACTCTTTGCTTATCTGAAGCCGACCTCAGGGACCCCGTCCATGTCTGACCTGGTCATTTCTATGTTCTACACGATGGTGCCCCCCACCTTTAATCCTGCCATATACAGTCTGAGGAACCAAGCCTTGAAGACAGCTGTGGGGACTCTGATGAAGAGGAGACTCACCTATATGTAATAGGTGACTATTACATAATATGTTGACTTCATGAATCCATTATGAGACACATATTTTAAGTTTTCACATTATATGCCTCTTCATATTTTTTTTAGATTTTTTTCTTTATACAAGAGCTGGGGTACAGGCCAGAGGCATGGGAGGGTGAGAAGGTTTACTGGAGACAGAACTGGGAGCAGAACAGACAGACAGACAGACCGACGACACTGCTGAGGGGAGCAGTGGGGAGACTGGAGAGGTCTGCCGTGCCATGTGGGACTCTCCCTGGCTGGCTAGGAATGGAACTCGCAAGCAGAGGCTGTGGACAGCTTCAGAGTGCTGCGCTCAACCCACTCTGCTACCTGGGAGGCACACGCCCCTTTATATTCTTATAATTATATGTAATTCCATTGAATAATTTAAAATATATGCTAGTTTTTAAAATATGTAGTAAGATAACTTCATATGGTCTTGGTTTCAGTCGTTGCTTTAGTTGTTGCTGTTGTTAACTCTTTGGTGCTCTTCGACAGTCTGTGGCGGGAGGGCACTGAGCTTCAGCCTTGTCTGCTGTTCTCCATTCTGTGCTCAGCCGAGAGAGGCGACAGTGGGGTGTCCTCTCAGGGGTCCGCAGAAGTGCCCTCACGGGCAGCCTCCCGGCCTCTGATGTAGCGACCCCTGCGGTCACGGTGGGACCTGGGCCAGGGAGGCCAGAGGCCCTCCACGTGGTGAGTGGCGCCCTCCCAGCATGAGAGGGGCTGAGGGTCAAGCTGGAATCTGTGCGGTCACGGCCTCTGTGGACAAGGACCACCCGTTAGGGCAGCCGCCCTGGAGCTCCCGGGCGGGGTCGCGGGCATTGCGAGGATCAAGCTCAGGGGCGAGGGCTGGACAGGGCGCCTGGGCGGGGTGCAGGGCTGGGCACCCGGAGCCAAAGGGGCACCTCTGCGCACCGGGGAGCTCATTCCTGGGCGTCCCCCTTCTTCCCGGCGGCGAGTGGCTCCCGCCGCGGCCAGCACGCGCTCCGAGCCGCCGGCCTCAGCTCCGGCTCCTGCGGCCACCGCCCCGGCCTCCTTGCCCGTCCAGCGCGTGGTCATGTCCTCTCCCCGCTGAGTCTCCGTTTTCAGGGGCTCGCAGCTGCAGGACACGTCCTGGCGGGCGCCTGCGGCCAGCGGGGTCCCCCAGGGCTGTCCACAGGAGCAGCGCGCAGGCCCCACCTGCCCGTGGGCAGCGGCTGGACACGCTCCGCACTCTGTCCGCGTAGAGGCGGGACCTGGGCCGCTCCATGAGGCCCAGTGAGGCCCGCGGGCCCTGCGCCTGATGGACACTGTGGCTGGAGCCCCGCGGCGCGGAGGTCGCTCAGGTGCGCTCAGACACACAGGCCCCCCCCCCCCCGCCCTGCACCCCGACAGGAGGCCCCGCGGGCGCACACAGCACAGCCCCGGGGGAGAGTGTCCCCTGGAGGATGAAGCCCGGCTTGGGCCCCCGAGGGAGTGGGGCTTGCGGGAGCTCCACCCCCCCCCCTCGCATCCCCGCCTCAAGCCACCCCTGGACCTTTGTTGCCTCTCCCTGGGCAGCGTCACCCCGGCACGCCCCTTTTATTCATGCTGTGGGGAAGCAAGGCCTGGACCCGACTCCAGGTGCAGGAATATAAACCCGCGTCTAAGTGACCAAAATATCATTTAAGTATATTTAAGTATATTAAGTATATTTAGGCAATATGTCTGTTTTTAGCATGATAAATCTCTTGATGCAATAACATTTCTGGACTCTCAGGGACTTAAGAGAATTATTACATCTCAAGAAAAAGTACTGTATTGAACATAAATACAGTTTCTTTGTTGATTTTAAGAAAATAGCTAAAAATCATTAAATAAAAGAAGTATTATCCATCAGCAAAATGAAACTGTAACTGATCAAATAGGGGGAGGTATTTGCAAATTATAAATTTCATAAGACATAATTTCCAAAAATATTAACAACTCATACACCCAGTAGCAAAGCCTCAACAATCAGACTAAAAAACAGGCAGAAGATCTGAACACACATGGCCAACAGGCCCTTGGGAAAGTGCTTGACATCACTCATCCCCAGGGAACACAGTCAAATCATAAGGCAACCGCAGGTCATCTGGGAGTCAAGGGATGTGGGGAGAAGGGAGCGCCTGGACACTGCTGGTGAGGGAACAGATCAGTGCCCTCATGTGGAAAGCTGTGGAGGTTTCTTTTAAAAATTAAGAACATAAATGTTATATGACCCAGTAATTCCACTCTACAGATATATGCATATTGGACAATAAAGAGACACAACCCCCTGTGTCAGTACAACAACTAAATGAAATAGATAGTAGAAAAAAATACACAAAAAATGAGAGCTTTTCTTTGAAAGATAAGATAGGCAAGCCCTTAGTGAGACCAGGGGGAAAAAGACAGGAGCTGAGTAAAATAAAAAATAAAAGGGGGATTTCAACTCTTACCACAGAAATAAAAAAAGAGAATAATGGCTGATTGTGAACAATTACGTATCGTGTAACCTGGCAGGAATGCCTGAGTCCCCGAAGCATGCTTTGTGCCAACATTGAATAATGGAAAAATGGACCAGACAAGCCAATTAAGAGAACATGAGATTGAGGGCCTCCCCGGTGGTGCAGCGGTTGAGCGCTGGGTTGCGAAGCTGCCCGCAGCCTCTGCTGCGCTGGTTCGATCCCCGGCTGCTCCCCGGCCACCGGAGGAGGGTCCCACATGGCGCACAGACCTCTCCTGCCGCCCGCTGCTCCCCTCAGCAGTGTACTTCGGTCCTTCTGCCTGCTCTGCTCCCTGCTCTGGCTCTGGTGAATTCTCTCACCCTCCCACGCTTCTGACTGTACCCAGTGCATGTATAAACAAAACAAACAAAAATAAATAAATAAATAAATAAAACATGCCTCTATTAAAAAAAAAAAAGAGAACATGAGATTGAAGCACTAATCAGAAAGTTCCTCAAGAGGAATGAAAACCAAGTGCAATTAAGTGAAACAGTTCTCGAAATGACAGAGGTGGCAGCAGAAAACAGCCTTGGAGACACCAGGCTTTGCAAAGTGGCGGCAGGTGTGGGTTATCCACAATAGAGGTCTTCATTGAAAAGAGACTCTATCTTGAAGCCCTTGGTTGCATCTCAAGATCTTTTACAAAATTCAACTGAGCAGCTTTATATTAAATTGTTAAAATAATGGGTGGAGGTCCTTTCTGGAAAAAAATGGCTCCTTTAAAAATGAGTATTCGAGACCTTTTAAAACCTCTGCATCCCTTCCCAAGGAAGCTCAGCTGCGCACCAGCTCTGCCCATGACGCAGACTCCCCTGCCAATGTCCCACCTCCAGTTATGAACTGAGAGAGTAGGGTTGCACAGGAGTGTGTGAAGCTTCTGATTTGAAAGTAAAGGGAAATGTAACTTGATATTAACTGACAGAAGAAACCCAGTGGAAACAATGTGTTGCAGTGAACTGAAGAAAAAGGCTTAGAAAAGTGTATTCATATTCCTTGTCTCTTCTAAGTGGGGAATTTAGCTTTTCCCTGCTGAGTTGTCAAGATCCTTCTACACTTATATATTAATCATTTATCAAATATATGGTTTGCAACCTTTTCTCCCACTCCCTGGAAGCCTTCACATTCTGCTGATGCTGCTCCCTTTGCCATGCAGAAACTTTGTACTTTCATGTAGCCCAGAGTGTTTATTTTGTTCTTGCGGATTGTGCTTTTGGTAGCACTTTCCAGAGATCATTCCCAACACCAATGTAAAGATTGCTTTCCCGTGTTTCCTCTAGGATTGTTACAATTCCACCTCTTATGTTTAGTGTTTAATTCATTTGAGATGACTTTTATGTACAGTTTGAGATTAGAGTCCAATATATTCTATTGATTGTGGATGTTGCATTGTGCAACACCACACTGATAAAGAAGGGGAGTCATGGAGCAGGCTGCACAAGGCAGGATGCTATTGAGAGCAAGATCCTGGCCGTTTTTATTGATAGAATAATCTTAGAGCATCAGCTACGTGTGTTAGGAGGACAAGGAGAAAAGGGTGGGTGAAACTCAGGAATGTTATCTAGAGTTTGGGGGGACACGAGTCTGCTGAACATGTTATCAGCTTGATAAGCAGGTTTTGTAATTGAGATTAGACCCGAGACCTGCGGCCATGGTCCTAATCATATCAACAAGGCATTCCACTGATCAGCTTCTGGGGTCCCTTGTTATGCATTAGTCCGCGGGTCCCTGGGCATTCCTGGTCATACCTCATGATGTATTACTTGGGAGTAAGTTTATGCATCTGTCCTCAGCCCCCTGGGTGTTCCTGTCATATCTCTTGATGCACACACTTCCCAGAGTGATCAAGCTTTCTGCTCTTGATTGATATGAAAGGCACCTTGTAAGTTTTGGCTTCTATGACTGTGACTGGACAGTTCTGACCTTTGTATAGGAATGCAGAACTGCAGGTACCCATAATGGTTGCTGAGCAGGCCACTTAAGTCTAGCAGACCCTCACGTCCCCCTTTTTTATTTTATTTAAAGAGAGGAAAGACAAGTGGAGGGGGAGTAGGATGGACGATAGGCCAGGCAAAGCATCCTCATTGCTTGTTCTTGTCTTCTGACTTGTATCTGGCGATAGCAGGAGCATCCTATTAAAAAGAGGATAACAGCAAGAAAAATAACGAGCAGCAATTGAATAAGTGATTGCAGGGATAGGCTGGTCAGCCAAGTGTTTGGATTTGCAAGGGACGAAAAAACCAAAAGGCCATCAATGGTTTCTTGAGATGTTTGCCTTTTAAACCGGTCCAACTGGATTGACAATCATTCTTGCAGATCATCAACAGAGGAAGCCAGTGGAGAGCTGAAAGCTCTTAACAAATCCTTTTCATGAATATCCCAGGAATATGAAGCTAAATTTTTAGCAGTATAATTAGGGATGCATAATCAGGTAAATCCGGAATCACATCTCAGAAGAGAACGAGTCCATAAGGCTTGTTGATGTTCACCAAGCCATAGCACTGCTGATTCAAGAGCATCTATTCTAGTTCAAATCTGCTGGTCAATGTGTGCCTGTTCCAGCAAGTCCTGAGTAGTATTGATATACCTCACTGGCAGTTTGTAATGATTTGGCCAATGCAGTAGATGCCATTGCTGCAGTAGCAGCCAAGGAGACTAAGAACATGATCCCAGCAATCAATGTGCCTAAAAAGCGTTGCACATGGCAGACTCGGTCTAAAGCCTGAACTAAGAGATTTAAAGGGGAGCCACCATCCCATGGATGGGTCAGATTGACTGGAATCCCTGCATGTTTATGTTGTTTAATAAAGAAAATTGAATGTTTGGATAAAACCGAAGAATCAATACATGAGGTGACTGCAGTACCTTTTGGAAAAGATATACTATCCTGTGAGCATAAGGGCAAAGGAGGAGATAAGCAAACAAATAGGGATGGGAGGTGCAAACTTCAGCAAAGTTGCGTTTGACATCTCCCCATTAGGGCCGGAGAATCAGGATTTTTGCGCTTCCTTTTCGAAGACTGGTTCTCCATCGATGGAAAGGTGAGTCTCAGGTTCTGCATGTTTGGGACTAGATTGTTCGTGGGGTTGTGCCGAATCATGGTAGGGTTTAAAGCACTGGGCGGGAATCCACTGGACACCCTGTGGAGACATAACCGCTGCATACCCTCTCCCCAGGAGAGTAAAGGAGCTAGGCCTAACTAGTGAGGATTAGGCAACTGTTTGTATAACAGTTTATGATCATTTTCTTTAGGTGTGGAGAAATGGAGTGTAACTGGAGTGACTAGGTTCCAATCTGTGCCTCTATACTGTAGATGATTTAATGTGAATAGAGCTTTCAAAAGTTGAGCATGAGGGAAGGATCATTCCCCCTTTTGTTTCGTAAGGAAAAGTTTAAGAAGTCCATTAGCTCGTTCCACAATAGCTTGACCTGTGGTGTTATAAGGAATCCCGGCAGTGTGGTGAACGTGCCACTGAGATAAAAAGGTAGTGAGATTTAGAAGTATAAGTTGGGCCATTATCAGTTTGAATAAGGGGGAAGCCGGCCCATTACTGCAAATGCCGAGTAGAGATGAGGAATAACATGAGAAGAACGTTCACCGGGCTGAGCCGTGGCCCATAGAAATCCTGAAAAGGTATTTACTGTGGCATGGAGACAAGATAAGTGACCAAAAGAAGGGAAGGGGGTGACATCCACCTGCCGTAAGTCAGTGGTTTGAGCGGCCCGCAGGTTAACAGCCAAGGGAAAAGTAGGGCCGGGACACTGACCAACAGGCGAGCTCCAACAATGTCCCGTGCCTGTGCGGGGGATGTTCCATGTTTTGCTCGACTGCGAGCTCCTTGGTAACAGAAGGAATAGCAAGGTATTCTGCAAACACGTTCCACACCTCAGGGCTGCATCAGCCCTGTCATCACCCCAGACAGGGGCCTGGGAGGCCGGAATGACGCGAATGTGAGCAATAAGAAGGGGATGGACACAGTGACGAAGCAAAGTTTGTAAAGAGATAAAAGCCCGTAACGGGGCTTCATCAATGTCAGTGTTAAGCAGAGCAGAGGGGCCATCTAGTACTGGGAGGTTACAGATGAGGAGTCCGAAATGATACTAAGTGACTGTGAAGGAAATGAAGAAAGAGCCAAAATAGCAGCTGCTCATTCAGCGCGTGGGGCCGAAGGGGAAAGCGCGGGGCAGGCAGTCGGCCGCCGGGCAGCAGCCTGGGCACCGGACCCTGACCTGGCGGCCTGGGGCGGAGGCTGCGTCCACGAGGGTCAGGAGAGCCTGGGGATGGGAGAACTGACCACGGCATTGAAGGAATGACGAGGGAGAAGCTGTGGGAATTGAATGCGTTTATCAGGTGGGGTGGAAGAGAAGAATGAGCTGACATAATCCTGGACAACAATCTGAAATTGCTTTGACTGAGCGAGGAGCCATTCTGTGTCCTGCTCGCAGAGGCCTGTGTTAATAGAGCCAGGATCGCAGCCGGATAAGGACTGACAAGGGAAATGGCCTTTTTGTAATAAGGAACATCTTTGAGAGAAATAAGTAGATAGATGATTTTTTGGCTGGGAGGGAAGGAAAAGCCGTTCAATAATGTGAAAAGGTGAGGTCACAGTTTTTCCACTTATTGAAGAGACTGTTATTTCCCCATGGTGTATCTTACTGGAAGGCCAATAAGGCAAGAAAAAAATAAATAAATAAAAGGAATTCAACATCAGAAAAGAAGAATTAAAATTATGTCTCTTTGGAGACAGAATAGCCTTCTATAGACTGCCCAAGAAACTCCCTCCAAAGACAATCAGAACTGATAAACTCAGGAAGGTTACGGGATACAAAACCAACTTACAAAAAATAGTTATGTTTCTATACTAATGATCCAAAAAGAAAGAAAGCAATTCCATTTGGACAAACCTCAAAAAGAGTACATATTGAGGGAGATGTTTAACCAAAGGGGTAGAAAATCTACATGCTAAAAACTATAGACACCAACAAATAAAATTAAAGGAGACACACAGCATGGAAAGACACCCCAAGTTTATGAATCAGAAGAAAGTGTCAAAAGGCCAAGAGCCATCTACCAATTCACGGCACACCCTGTGAGAATTCTGAGCCCTTTCACAGATCCAGAATAAATAATTTGAAAACGTCACAGAAGCACAACCCTGGGCCGGTCAAGGCAATCCTGAGAAAGGATGAAGCTGGAGGCACCAACTTCTCGTCTTCAAATCCAAAGCTGACGTCATCCGGGAGGCGGTCATTGGGGTGCAGGGGTCACCCATCACCGGCCGTGCCCTCCTGCTGGCCACCTCTGAGTCTCCCACCATTCTGTCCCGCCCCCTGGTCTCGGCCTCTGGTGACCTCACAACCCCATTTCGGACACAGGACACTGTAAGTTTTGCGAGGCGGTGCCACGGGAGGGTCTGGCCTCAACCTGGGATGAATGAAGCAGCTCCAGGAAACTGGGGCCCACTGCAGACCTGCCCGCAGGAAAGAGCACAGCGGTGATAGGAAGCTGGGAGGGCCCCGCACGTCAACCACTCGCTGAGATTTACTGTAGGTGGCTGCCACTGAGCAGCCCACGGGTGCAAGGGGCACCGTCCTGAGGAGCAGGTCACGTGGTCACTGAGGGCCGTTCCAGAAAGTGTTCAGGGCCGGGGGAGCAGCAGGAGGGTGAAGTAGCCGAGCGCTGCAGGCCCTGTGTCTGTCTGTCTGTCTGGGTGTCAGAGAAGCCAGAATTTTGAAAATCAAGAGTTTTCAGAGGAATCAAGCACGTCCCTGCACTGGCACGTCTTAGGGCCCCACACACATCACTCTCAGCGCCCTCTCAGGGTGCCACGCTCTGTGGGTTTAGACAACCCCACTTGGCCTTAGTCGGCATCCTAATATTACAGGAGGCCCACGGAGCTCTCTGCTCCCCATTTCTCCCCCCCCCCCAACCCGGCCTTTTGATTGTCTTGGTAGTTTTGCTGTTGCAGGATGTCACGGAGTGGGAAGAGCTGGACACACGACCGTCCCGGCCTCTGAGCCTCCCTAGCTCCTCTGCCCCCGCTGCTGACAGCTCGTCTCCCCCACGGTCTGCCTGGCCTCAGGCCTGTCCTCTGGGACCTGGGCCCTTTGCATGCAAGCTCGCCTCTGCCTCCCCTGCCCCCCTGCAGCAGCAGGTTCTCCAGCCCAGACACGAACACCCTCCCCGCGTGGGCTCAGAGTCCTGTTGCCAGTTCTTTGTTTTCCCATGTACCTCAGTCTTTAGTTTGCATTTTAACTCATATGAAGTCACTAGCTTTGCACTCAGATATCTTCTCATTCCACGTGGATTAAAACATTCCGGTAACGGTCTCCGCTAAATAAATCCTTTCCCAAACTAAATGAGCACATATGACACTTGCAGAATTATTTTGCAAGAGAACCCAAGATTTTACAAATTCATTAATATTCAGCTGTGGCCTTAACGCACAGTGCACGCGTGCTCACTCTCAGGAGAGGTTCTGAGGCCACCGGGGCTCCGGTGTCACTGGGGTTCTGGGGTCACTGGAGTCCAGGGGTCACTGGGGTTCAGGGGTCATTGGAGTGCAGGGGTCACTGGGGTTGTGATGTCACTGGGGCTCAGGTGCCACTGGGGTTCCGGGGTCACTGGGTTTCTGGGGTCTTTGGAGTGCAGAAGTCACTGGGGTTCAGAGGTTGGGGCTGCAGTGGTCACTACGGCTCAGGGCTCACTGGGGTTCAGGACTCACCCTGACAAGGTCCTTTCTTACTGGCCCTCGGCGACCACGCAGGATGCGGTGCCGATGGTCACGACACCACCCCGGGGCCTGTCACCATCCAGGCCAACAAGTATCTCCAGTGTCTGGACAACTCCTGGGCATGTCCCACGGCGGGAACCACAAATAAGCCCCATCCAGATGCACGCAGGACCCGACGTGACACCAGCCCAGGGAGAGCCCAGCGACGGCCACCCTGGGGCCCACACGCAGGCCGCGCTGGCCAAGGGGAGACACACCCGCCAGGCACAGCTCGGCTCAGGCTCTGGTGGCGCTGAGGCGGCAGCGCGGGGGTGACACAGGGTTTCTACAGTGACAGGAACATTTCCCGTCCCAGGCGTCGACTCCATCCTGCTGCCCTCCGGTTCTGCTGCCCTTCCTGTCTCTCCCCAGCATTCCTCCCTGTGCTCCTTCCTTCCTGTCTATTCCCTCCTCCTGCCCCCCCCAGGACCCCAGGAGGATGCACAGGGGGTGGCGGTGACTTTCCAGCTCCCTGTGGACGAGGCTCATCTGTGGCTCTAACGGGGCCACACCCAGATCCCCGCGGCGATCAGGGGAGGCTGATGGGGCTGAGAGGGGACCAGGTCCTGCTCACGGAGTCCCCTCGGAACCCCTGATGGCACCACTGACTCAGGAGGCTCATTATTGGAGACACCGCCAAGAAGTCCACGGGGACAAGGGACACCCGGGCCCCTCGGGTGAGGTCCCTGAGGAAGGGGAGCCGGGGACGGTGTCAGGGCCTGGGGGGTGGGGGGGGGGGGATGGAGAGAGAGCCCTGCGGCCTGTCTGTGGAGTCAGTGAGCCGGAGGCCTGGACCCGGACGTCAGAGGCCAGCACCGCAGAGGGCAGCGGGTGACCGGGCCATCGAGAGAGGTTTGCGTTTCCTCCCGTCTCTGTGAGGGCGAGTTTTGTGGGAAGCCACTTCTGGGCCCGCAGGCACGTCACGGCAGACTGGACGCATCTGTCAAATAAGGTGGAGAAGTTCCCCTTATAATTAAATGTTTTATATTCAGTATAAATATATATTCCATTGAACTGCATTTTAAAGTGTTAGCATTTCAATATGAACAACTGACCTTATTTTTTTGTCCTACAAAAGGGAATTTTTTTTTTCTCTTTTGAGGTAACGTGTTTTACAACCCAGTATCATTTCACAATGCATTTTGCATTTCAGAGACTCAGTAGTTAAAATATTCATCTTATAAATGAAAGCTAATATTTAAAACTGCACAGTTCAATTTCACAGTGCCATATTTTCTGGGATGAATTTCAAAGAAGGAAAATATTTTTTTACTTTTCTTCAACTAAAGGAGTTCTGCAGCTTAGGTTTTTAATATATTTGTGGTCATATAATATTTTAATTATGGTCTATCTGACAATTATTGTTCATAGCCATGATATTTCGGCATTGAGAACTCTGAGATGAAAGTGCATTACATGTTGAATATCACACGTACGAGAGCTATTTAGGAACAGTGAGGAAAAATCTTAAGAGGAAGTTAAAATTCACACTAGTAGTTTAAAAGGGAAAGCTTCACATGTTCATCCCCAGAACATAACACAATCGTGAGTCACATAGAAATTCATAAACTTTTGAGGCGATAAATATTGATCCTTTTTTCCTTCACACTGAAGTGATAGCCACATGGAGAAATCAGTCTATCATGGATGTGAACATTTTACGTGACTCCACACAGCAACACAGCTATATAAAATATAGTATTATCAATATTAAATATTATTTTAAGTCACTGAAAAGGTTTTGGCAGAGGGCACAAAACAGCAGGTTCTGAATTTATTTTCTTGTTTCCATTACAATAGCAAAAATTGTTCCTCTAGTCTCATACAATAATTATATATCACCACATTCTCCTAAAAATCCTGCCTCACCAGGGCCTCCCATCCGTCATCCCATGGGGGGTGGGGGAGGATGAGATCAAGGGGAGGAGAGCGGGCAGGGCTGCCCTATGTCCAGACGTCCCCACTCACACATGGGCCTGGGGTGAGGAACAAACCTGCAGACGGGAGACCCGGGTCCCTGGGACCGGCAGGGACAGCCACACGCACAGACTCTACGGCTCAACCCCGGAGCAGCCTCCTCCCTGCACAGATATGCATGAGTCTGAGGGGGACAGAGGGGCCGGGGAGGGACCGGGGTGGATGAGCCCATCCTGCAGGAGGGACGTGTGGGTGTGACCCAGGAGGAGACTGTGGGAAACGTGGTCTCTGATTCCTCAGATGTGGGGAGTCAGGTACAGGGAGATGAGGAGATGAGGGGACAAACCAGGAGTCAGCAGTGAGGCCACAGGGACAGGAATCTGACAGAGGAGGCGTCAGGACACGCTGCACGGGGACGCTGAGCCCAGATCATTCAGTTCCAGGACAGTGTCGGGTCCTGGGGAGCAGGAAAATAAGGGCACGGGCACCCCATCTCCCTGCACACCCGTCACTGTGGGGCCTCCCCAGACCAGGGCTGTGCTGGAGGAGCAGGGACAGGCTCTCTAGGGTGGGGAGGGGCTGGGCATGGTTACGTGTCCTCTGGGACTGTGCCCTGGACAACCTCTGGGAGGTGTGCTGGGCTGAGACGCTGGGGCCTGGGCAGGAGGTGGGAGAGCAAGATCGGGGCAGTGGGGAGGGGCTGTCAGTCAGGCTATGAGATCAACTAGAGCAGAATCCCATGATGAGCCTCTCCACTCCACACCCTGAGAGTGACTGCTGGGACATGCCTGTGACTGTCCTTGTAGGTGTCATCTAGACTCAGACTGGAAGGCTTCACTCATGTTGTATTCTGCTCGGTATTTTTATGCAGATGATGACTCAAGGGGTGACCAATCTCAAGGCCGTGACAGAATTCGTCCTCTTGGGGTTCCCCACCCAGGGTACCATGAGCTTCTTGCACCCGCTGTTCTTCTCCCTGGTCTACCTGTGCGACCTGCTGGGGTACGGGCTCATCGTCCTCATCACCACCCTGGACCGGCACCTCCACACCCCCATGTACTTCTTCCTGAGGAGTCTGTCCATCTCGGACCTCTGCCTCATCTCAGCCACGGTCCCCAAGTCCATTGCCAACTCTGTGAGGCACAGCAGCTCCATCTCCTTCCCGGGCTGTGTCATCTAGGTCGTCATGATGGTTATTTCAGCAGGTGCAGAGCTGACCCTGCTCACAGTGATGAGCCTTGACCACTATGCAGCCATCTGCCACCCTCTGCACTATGATGTCATCATGAGCAGGGACAGGTGTGTGCAGTTGACAGCTGTGTTCTGGCTGGGTGCGGGTCTCTATGCTGTGATGCTCACAGCTGGAACCTTCTCCTTGTCCTACTGTGGGTCCAATGTGGTCCACCAGTTCTTCTGTGACATCCCCCAGTTATTGCCTTTTTCCTCATCAGGAGATTAAATCAACAAACTTGTCCCCATTCTCATTAGTGTGATATTGGATATGGGTTGTTTCATTTTCATCGTCATTTCCTATGTTCACATCTTCTCTGCTGTCAGGAAGATCCCATCCACAGAAGGTAAGGCCAAGGCCTACTCCACCTGCCTTCCCCACCTGCTGGTTGTGGTTCTATTTCTCTCCACTGGGCTCTTTGCTTATCTGAAGCCAACCTCAGGGACCCCGTCCATGTCTGACCTGGTCATTTCTATGTTCTACACGATGGTGCCCCCCACCTTTAATCCTGTCATATACACTCTAAGGCATAATGCCTTGAAATCGGCTGTGGGGAGACTGATCAAGGGTCCATTCCCCATCAAATGAGATATCACATTGTACAATTATACTCCATCATTTATATAGATTCTCCCTCTAACTTTGATACGTCATCATTACAATGCAATGACTCCTGTCACTAGGTTTTAATCCTTTGGCAGATATTTATTCTGATATTCTTCCATAAGCTATAGTTTCTAAAAATATTGCAATCCTTTGCCAAACCCCTCCCTGCATGATGTTCATAAACTGAATCCAGCTCAGGACTAAAAACATGTACATGCTGTAGAAAGAATGTACTAGAACTCACACATCACCAGCATTTACGTGAAATGAAACAGTGGTAAAAGGCGTCTCTCCTGGGGAGCACATGGGGAAGGGACCTCAGTCCTGAGCATTGGTTCCCTCAGTCTGCGTGTGTCCACTGAGGGTCCTGCCCTCATGGAGGGGGGCAGACATCTGAGTGGGGGCCCCACCCCTCACAATTCCTAATGGGGCGTCTTCCTCTAAGAGACATTCATGCTTCTGTTTAAAAGAAAAAGAAACTGCACTTGAGGAAGGATGGAAGGAGGAAGAGATGAGAGGCCCTTTCTCTCCCTCCCTCACCTCCTGTTGTGTCCAGTCTCTGATTGCTCCCTGCTCACGGGTGACCACTCACTGTGGCTTGGATCTGTGTTGCCCCTAGAATTACTTATGTAGAGCAGGTTTCATGGTTAAAGTCTGGATAAGACACAAAACCATAAAACACCAGAAAGAACACAGGGGAAGCCCTACTGCACAGCCCCCCACAGGTGGACTTGGGGACAAAACGCCAAGGACAGAGAAACTGGCAAAAACAAGTGGCCTCACCACATTAGCGAGCTCCTGTGCCTCTAAAGATGCCATCACAAAACAGACACCTGCTCTGGGGGAAATTGTGTGCACATCACACACCTGGCAAGGGCGAGTGTCCGAAGTACACAAACCTGACAAATGCAACAACAGGAAGGACACCCCAACCCAACATGGCCTCAGACCCCCAGAGACACTTTCCTCACAGGTGGAGGCCGCAGACTCTCACACTTACTACTGCGGTTGAAACAGCCCCGCTCCTGAGCCGGTGACCGAGTCACAGATGCCGGTTTGTGCTGCATAAAATCTCCTGCATTCCTGATGCTTCTTTTGATTTTATCATTGGATAGAATCTGAGTGTCCTGAATTAATCCTGTCATGTCATTTCCTGTGGCGTCTGACTGTGTCTGGGGGAGACAGAGCACCTGAGTTTGCTTTCTGAGACTCACACGTGGGCGCCCAGGGCTGGATGCCGCTCAGCTGGGACAGCGGGAAGGATGGACATTCTCTTCACTGGCTGAGAAGTTTCAGCTAGAAGTTTTAGTGAGGACACGGGATCCCCACGATCCCCACAAGAGGCACCCCAGCTCCTCCAGCACCTCACAACCTTCTCCCTGAGCCCCTAAAGGACACCCTGCCTGGGTGCTAGCACCCACGAGGAGCAGGACAAAGGGGGTGTCATCTCCCGGGGGTCATAGGGGTCCAGAGCATCAGAGGTCACAGTGCCCACAGGCCAGATTCCCCCCAGGCACAGGGCAAGGTTCGTCCTCTGATATTCTTCCATAAGCTATAGTTTCTAAAAATATTGCAATCCTTTGCCAAACCCCTCCCTGCATGATGTTCATAAACTGAATCCAAGGGGGACGGACACGGGGCCGCAGTGTCTGTCCCCCTAAACGTGCCCGCAGGGATCCCCAGAATTGTGAGACACGCCAGGCGCCCTCCCCTCTGTGGCCACGGCCCGTCCCTGCTGGGCAGTGAGTGTCCCTCACCCAGGTCTCAGCCAGGCCCGGGCTCCAAGCAGACGCCCCCTGACCCTACCCTGCCTGCCCTCAGGGCCGCATCCGCCTCGCAGAGCCCTTTGGCCACAAATACCCACATTTCAGGTAAAGGGGAACACACATCGGAGAAGTTCTGGGGTTTGTCCTGTGTGTCCTCCCAGCCCCATGGGCCCAGCCAGGACCACACATGAAGGAGTCACTCCCGTCAGGGGAGGCAGCGGACTTTGGTCACTACGTGTCCCCCACACCTGGCCTCATGGTCCATAAAGCTACCCTGGCGCAGCCAACTCTGCTCCGACCACTGTCCCGTTGGCTCCCATGCCAGAGAGTGATTCCCGCCGGCCGCTCGTCTGGAGGAGGCTCCTCGCACCCCGCGTGCCTCAGCGTCCCTGAACCCTGTCCTCCCTCTGCACGGCTGCCCAAGGGTCCCCCGGCTGCTGCCCCGGACTCGGTCACCTGAGGTGGACCCGGACCCCACACCCCCCTCCCTGCTGCCCATGCCCTCGGCCCCCCAGGGGACCCCAGCCCGGCCATGTACACCCCAAGCCCCAGACAGGATTGTCCATGTGAAGGCGATGTCCAGGCATAGTCAGCAGCAAGTCAGACTCTCAGGCACTAGAGCAGCTGGCAGGAGCGTCAGGACAGGGATCTTCTTGTGGCGCCAACAACTTGTGCATCCCGGTCCTGCTTCTGCTCCGTCTCGTCCCCATCCGGGGTATCTGCTTATTGCCCTGCACTCCCTGTCCCCCACTCTGCCCTCCCACCCCTGCCAGTGCCTCCCTCCACCTGCCAGTACCAGGAGGGCACACGGGAGTGGTGGTGACTTTCCCACTCCCTGTGGACAGGGTCATCCTGGCTCTGACGACAGGAGCACCCCGGTCCCCGCGGAGGTCAGGGGAGGTGATGGGCCTGAGGGGGGACCAGGTCCTGTCCTCACAGGAGTAAAAACTAAGGAAATCACATCTGACACACTCAGGGCACTAATGATCACTGGGATGTGCCGCTGGACGACGCCAATTAAGACAGTGACCTGAAAAATGGTGTTTGTCCCTCTGGAGTAAAGTCACTTGATGGATGAATCTTGGACAGTGTCCAACACACGGACACCAGCTCCAGAGCTCAAATAGCCCAGCCCTGAGGCCCTGCTCTGTCCATGAGGTGGCGCAGGATGGGGTGGAACATCCTGTAAGTGCTCAGAGGCGTCCCCACGAGCCCCGACCATGGAGTGAGAGGCCGGGACACCCTCTATCCGCGCCATGGGGACAACCTCAGGAGAGACAGAACACGGCAGCGGGAACTTCCCCCCCAGACTGCAGGTATCTGCCCCCAGCTGTTTGCAGGGGAGAATCCACTCACACTTGGAAATTTTCAGATTCAAGCCTCATTTTCGACTTGAGAAAGCGATGTAGGTAAACTATTCATTTTAAAAATAATAAAAGCTAATGAATTCTAAATGAGCATAAGTCACTCAATGTCCCACTGCTGGATCAGCCTGGGGAGAAACTCAATGAGAGAAAAAAATAATATATATATATATATATATTTAAGATGATCAAAAATATTGACTTTTAATACATTGATCACATTAGAAGATTTTGATTTATGGGATATGTGACGGTTTTTGCTTCATACCTGGATTTTAGCATTCAGGACACTGAGTATGTTTTTGTACTGAACAAAATCACAACAATTAATGAGATTAGACTATAACAAAGAAAGTCCAGAGGAGGTGCAGCAGACCTCTCCTGTTTCCCCTGACTACTCCCCTCAGCAGTGTATTTCAGTCTGTCTGCCTGTTCTGCTCCCCACTCTGTCTCTGGTGAATCCTCTCACCCCCACACACCTGGCCTGTACCCCAGCTCTTGTATGCATAAAAATAAAAAAAGAAAATTCAGAGGAAATTAAAAATAAATATTGTTAAATTCAGAACATTATGTCTTTTCGTCCTAAATAGTATGACAGAGAGGAGTCAGGTAGAAAATCAGTAACTCTTACAGCAACATGTTGACCGCTTCATAGCCCTGACACAAACGTGAGGCTGGCAGGGACGTGTGACTATTTATGGACATGAACTTGGGATTTTTCACCAACTCCATCACTCAGGAATTGTTAGCGATTTTGTAAAACAAAGTCACAGTATTTAAAGAGGGTCAGGAGGAGATAAATGTCAAAAATTATTCATCATTTTAAATTTGTATGCAAAACACTAAATAGATGTCAAAATTCTTGACCAACACGTATCCTGATTTATTTCCCTGTTTTCATTAAATTATTTGGTATTATTCCCAACAATGTGCTGCAAATATTTTATATGACTACATGCTCCCCAAATTCCTGCTTTAAGTGGAATGGGACGAGGAGCAGAGCGGGCAGGGCTTCCCTGTGTCCAGACGTCCCCACTCACACACAGGCCTGGGGTGAGGAACAAACCTGCACACAGGGGACCTGGGTCCCCGGGACCGGCCAGGACAGCCACATGCACAGACCGTCCGGCTCAGCCCTGGAGCGGCCTCCTCCCTGCACAGATGTGCATGAGTCTGAGGGGGACAGAGGGGCCAGGGAGGGACCCTGAGGGTGGGTGAGCCCATCCTGCAGGAGGGACATGTGGGTGTGACCCAGGAGGAGACTCTGTGGGAAACGTGGTCTCTGAGTCCTCAGATGTGGGGAGTCAGGTGCAGGGAGATGAGGGGATGAGGGGACGGGACCATGATACCCACCAGGAAACTCTGGTGTGGGTGGCGCCCTCATTTGCCATAATCACATTCACCCAGGGTGGACACCAGAAATAAGAAAGTTAGGTTCATGTGCAGTATAATTACAAAAAAATTTCAAAAAAATTTCAAAAATTTTGAGATACAATAAGAGAACTTAACAAGTTATAATGGTCAAAATAAAATGATAGCTAGTAGCCTGCCTCGTATCTAATATTTCCAGAAAAGTGTTAGGATTGCCATCCATGACCTCACACCACACTTTACAGGAGTGTTGTCCCATTTATTTCATCCCCTAGAGTGGGCGGGAATGGCAGCACAATGCCCTGGCCGGGCAAGTCATCAAGAGAAATCGTACCTAGAATGTCTGCATTTTTCACAAGCACATTGAAATGAAAAAACTCATCAGATTTATGTGCAATGAAATGATACTATCATTTAGTATACTTGTAAAGACATGTAAGGAATTGAAGGAGATTTCAACTTGGGAAGTGGAATGCCCCCATGATTGTCACTTGCTGTCTGGCCTCAGCTCCTCTCTGCTGACTGCATCCACCTTTGCTTTCCCGTCTGTGATGGCCAATATTTGAAAACTTCACATGAAAATATTTCATGATAAAAATGTAGTTCCAACTGGATATCAGACATTTAACTCAGTATCAAACAGTTCACCTTGCAAGGAGGCTATTCAGGCTGACCTTGCTCAAGTGAGATCCATGCAGGCACAAAGTAAATATGGTGGCTGTTAATAAAGGTTAGAAAATGGCAACATCTGATTAGAGAAAGAGAAAGACTCCCGGAGACCTACAGACAGCCCCAAGCCAGCCGGTAAGCTTGTGTGGAAAAGAGGTGCACTTGAAAAGGATATGCAGATTGAGGCTGCCCAGGGCCCCACGCCTGCAACCTAGGCTTGCGGGGAGACTCGCGGGGGCCCTCACTGAGGTGAATGTCCCTCACTGACTAATCAGAAACCAGGCACCTGGACACAGGAGCGGGGTGCAAAAGGTGCCATTTCTGCAGACACTGAACTGGGCTACAGCCCGTGTTCTGGACCTGAGGGCTTTGAAACTGAGACCCGGGGCAGGAAATTCGGGGCGTGGTTTCCCCACGACTGTGGGGCACAATGCAGACACAGCACTCCAAAGCCATTGAGGCTTTCTCCATCACTCCCACTCTGTTACCCACTCCCATGGGGTAAAAAAAAAAAACAGCTCCCCAAGGACACTAGGAGAGATCTCTGGTGCCACCTAGTGACCAGAAAAAAAATCACCAACACCCCATAGAATAGGGACCTTTCTTCAGTAAAGACTGCTTGAAACTGACAGATGGCTCCTGGAGGAGCCAGAGGTGAGCAGAGAAGTTCACCCAAGATGCCGGCCAGTCCCAGCAACACAGTGTCCCAATGCATACGGCAAATTAGAAAACAAACAGTAGGGAGTAAAAGAACCACATGCAACCTAGCAACTCCTCAGGAAATAAGCACACCACAAAAAGAAAACCACCCCCAGATCGCAACGACTGTAACTTGGAAGAACTTCTGAGCCTTCCAGAAAGAGAATTTAAAATTGCCATGATTAAAAAACTGACAGAAGTCATAAAGGAAAACAATGATAAGGGAAAAATAATCAATGATCAGAAGAATGAAATTGAGTCCTTAAAGAGGGAAGTAAAAGAAATGCAGGAGATTAAAGAATTAATGGAGGAACTAACGAACTTTGGGAAAAGCAATGAAAGCAGAATAGATGAAATAGAAGAATGAATAAGTACTCTTGAAGACACAGAAATAAAAAGAACCAAAACAGAAAAGGAAAGAGGAGTACAAAGGAAAAAGGCAGAAGAAAGACTTCAGGAAATATCTGACTCCATGAGGAAAGGAAATATAAGAGTTATAGGAATACCAGAAGGAGAGGAAAGAGATGAAGGAACAGAGAAAATATTCAAGGAGATAATTGAAAAGAACTTCCCAAATGTGAAGAAGGAGCTGAAACTTGATATACAAGAAGCAAGAAGAAGACCAAACTTCCATGACAAAAGGAAAAATACAGCAAGATACATAATAGTAAAGCTCCCAAGAATCCAGGACAAGGAAAAAATAATGAAGCTGACAAGAGGGAAGAAAGAGATAACATTCAAAGGAAAACCAATCAGGCTGACATCAGACTTCTCCAAAGAAACACTATGGGCAAGGAGAGAGTGGAGGGACATAGTCAACAGACTCCAAGAAAACAGATGCCAACCAAGAATACTCTATCCTGCAAAGCTCTCATCCTCTATGAAGAAAGAATAAGGACCTTCCCAGAGAAACAGAACCTCTGGAATTTCATTACGACTAAACCCCCACTCCAAAAAGAACTATGAGGAGTCCTAAAGCCAGAGCCTCAGAGGGACGAATAACAATGAAAGAAGGCAAAAAAAAAAAAGTTATTAAAAGAATAAATAAATAAAATCAAAGAAAATACAAACACAATTTGGTAAATACAGATGTTAACATATCAATATTAACTCTAAATGTAAATGGATTAAACTCTTCAATAAAAAGACACAGAGTTGAAGCCTGGATTAAGAAATAAAACCCAACCTTTTGCTGTCTCCAGGAAACACATTTAGCTACAAAAGATAAAAATAGACTCAAAGTTAAAGGATGGAAAACAATCCTACAAGCAAATGGACCAAAATAGAAAGCAGGAACAGCTATACTTATATCAGATAAAACAGATTTCAAACTCAAAAAGATAAAAAGAGAACCCAATGGTCACTACATTATGATCAAGGGGACAATACTTCAAGAAGAAATGACACTCATTAACATATATTCACCAAAGGAAGGAGCACCAAAATATATCAGACAACTATTGTCATCTCTGAAAACAGACATCAGAGAAAACACATACGTAGTGGGAGATTTCAACACACCACTATCAACAATGGGTAGATCATCAAGACGAAAAATAAGTAAAGACACTAAAGCTCTAAATAAGGATCTAGAGCGCTTGGGCTTAACAGACATCTATAGAACACTAAACCCAAAAAAACGGAGTACACATTTTTCTCAAGCGCACACGGATCATTCTCCACGATCGATCACATACTGGGACACAAGACAAACATCAACAGATACACCAAGATTGAAATCATACCAACCATCTTTTTTGACCACAAACAGCCAAAACAGTCTTGACGAAAATGAGTAAGAAAGGAGAAACACACTTTCAGACTTAAAACTATATAGTAAAGCTCTAATAGTTAACAGCATGGCATGGGGACAAAAGCAGACACAGACCCTGGAATATAAAGAGCCCACCCTCATCAGGATGGACAGTGACTCTATGACAGAGGAGCCAGAGCAGGCACTGGAGAGGGAAAGTGGGGAAATGGTGCTGGGAAAAGCAGACAGACACACGCGGCAGAATGAAGCAGGTCCTGCCCCACACCCTACAGAAGAATAGACTCAAACAGGTAAACGCCTGTTTCCATGTGTGACGTCACCATCGTCACACAGCAAACCAAAGTATATAACACCATGAGCAGAAACCCTAAAATACTATTTCCTAAAGATTAAAAGCAAATTATCCCAACAAAAGGACAATTTTAATGTAAGTGCAGTGACAGGTGTTGTGGAAAAGAACTGCAGGAGACACAATTTCAGAGACGAGTAAAGTTTCTCTTCCCGAAGGGCTGGTGATTCCCGTGGTCAGTCACTTCTGCTGGACGTCCATTGTCTTTCCTCCCCACTCCCCTCCCTTGGCTCCCTCCTGCCTTTCTCCATGTCCCTTCCCTCCTGCCTCAGGCCTTTCCGCATCCCCCTCACGGGCCCCTCCAGGGCCTCTCTGTGAAGGGCACACGGTGGGTGACAGGCGACTGTCCAGCTGTCTAGACAGGGACTCAGGGCACTGTTATGACTGATGGTGCCCTCCACGGTGGACACGACAGTTGGGGAATGGAACCTGGAAATGAGGATTTGTCTATTCACGTCCATAGAGGTGTGAGCCAGACACAAAATCACATCTACACACCGAGTATGATAATTACTCCCCGAGAAGCACTGCAGGACACTCCAGTTAACACAGTCAAGTAAACACACACTTTCCTATGGAGGAAGGTCCCTGAGGGCTGGAATCTGGACAGTGTCCAACACACGGACACCAGCTCCAGAGCTCAAATAGCCCAGCCCTGAGGCCCTGCCCTGTCCATGAGGAGGCACAGGACGGGGTGGAACATCCTGTGAGTGCTCAGAGGTGTCCCCAGGAACCCCGACCATGGAGTGAGAGGCCGGGACGCCCTCTGAACGTGCCACGGCGACAATCTCAGGACAGAGACTCGACACAGCAGTGAGAACTTTCCCCCCAGACTGCAGGTATCATTCTGGACTTGAGAAAGTGCCGCAGTTAAACTATTCATTTTGTAAATCATGACAACTAATGCTGACAGTGCCCAAGTCGTCATGTCCCACTGCCCTGTCAGCCTGGGTGAGACTCAGTGAGAGAAAACATTTTCTCTTATAATTTACGATGGTCAAAGATATTGACTTTTTTAATACATTGAGCATCTTAGAAGATCTTGATTTATGGGATATGTGATAATTTTTGCTTCATACCTGGATTTTAGCATCAGCACACTCATGTGTTTTAGATACCAAACAAAATAACAAAATTAATGGAAACAGATTTTATCAAATGAATTTCAGAGCAAATGAAAAAAATAATACTTATTGTTAAATTCACAATGTTATACCTATTTGCCCTGCACATTATGACAGATATGAGTAAAGTAGAAAATCAAAAACTCCTATAGCAGCATGTTGACGGCTTCATGGCTCTGACACGAACGTGAGGCTGGCAGGGACGTGTGACTATTTATGGACGTGAACTTGGGATTATTCCCCAACGCCAAGGCTCAAGGATTGTCAGTGATTTTGTAAAACAAAGACACAGTATTTAAACAGGGCCTGGAGGAGATATATGTCAAATGTTATATTATTTTAATTTTGTATATAAATCACTGAACAGATCTCAAAATTATTGACCACCACATATCCTGATTTATTTCCTTGTTTTTATTAAATTATTTGGCATTATTCCCAGCAATATATTGCAAATATTTTATATTACTACATTCCAAAAATCCTGCCATCGGGCCTCCCCGGTGGCGCAGCGGTTGAGTGCTGGGTTGCGAAGCTGCCCGCAGCCTCTGCAGCGCCGGTTCGATACCTGGCTGCTCCCCGGCTGCTCCCCGGCCACCGGAGGAGGGTTCCACATGGCGCGCAGACCTCTCCTGCCGCCCGCTGCTCCCCTCAGCAGTGTACTTCGGTCCTTCTGCCTGCTCTGCTCCCCGCTCTGGCTCTGGTGAATTCTCTCACCCTCCCGCGCTTCTGACTGTACCCAGTGCATGTATAAACAAAACAAACAAACAAATAAATAAATCTTTTTAAAAAAAAATCCTGCCATCACCAGAACTGCCCCTCCATCACCATCACCCCCACATAGAGGGAAGAGGATGACATTAGGGAGGGGGAGGAGAGAGGGCAGGGCTTCCCCGTGTCCAGACGTCCCCACTCACGCATGGACTTGGGGTGAGGAACAAACCTGCACCCGGGGGACCTGGGGCCCTGGGACCAGCAGGGACAGCCACATGCACAGACCGTCCGGCTCAGCGCCGGAGCGGCCTCCTCCCTGCACACATGTGCATGACTCTGAGGGGGACAGAGGGGCCGGGAGGGACCCGGGGGTGGACGTGTGGGTGTGACCCAGGAGGAGACTCTGTGGGAAACGCGGTCTCTGAGTCCTCAGATGTGGGGGAGTCAGGTACAGGGAGATGAGAAGAGGAGGGGATGGACCAGGAATCAGCAGTGAGGCCACAGGGGCAGGAATCTGACAGAGGAGGTGTCAGGACATGCCGCACAGGGGTGCTGAGCTCAGGTCATTCAGTTTCAGGACAGTGTCAGGTTCCAGGGAGCAGGAAAACAGGGACCGGCACACCCCATCTCCCTGAACACCTGTCACTGTGGGGTCTCCCCAGACAGGGCTGTGCTGGAGGAGCAGGGACAGGCTCTCTAGGGTGGGAGGTGCTGGGCATAGTCACGTGTCCTCTGGGACTGTGCCCTGGACAACCTCTGGGCGGTGTACTGGGCGGAGATCCTGGTGCCTGGGCAGGAGGGGGAGCCGTGGGCCGGAAATGACTGGACACTCGTGGTCTGTCAATTCAGTTCACTGAGAGACCTGATATTCAGGTTTTATCATGGTCATTTAAAAATTCATTTCTTCACGAATTTATGGACAAATGTTTGGACAATACATCAATAGCGCATTCACATGAGATAAAATACGAATTTGCTCAGATAACAATAAAGCATAAATAGATTGCATGATTATTATGTGTTGATAACACATAATAATGTTCAATATTTGTGTTCAATATTGGGAGATATGACAATGTTTTCTTCCTCTTTATTTTTTTATAATGATCATGGTTCCAGGGAGGATGAATTTCACAGCCGTGACAGAATTCGTCCTCCTATGGTTCCCCACCCAGGGGACCATGGGCTTCTTGCACCCACTGCTCTTCTCCCTGGTCTACCTGTGCACCTTGCTGGGGAATGGGCTTATCATCCTCATCACCACCCTGGACTGGCACCTCCACACCCCCATGTACTTCTTCCTGAGGAGTCTGTCCTTCACGGACCTCTGCCCCATCACAACCACAGTCTCCAAGTCCATTGCCATCTCTCTGAGGCACAGTAACTCCATCTCTTTCCCGGGCTGTGTCATCCAGGTCTTCATGATGATTATATCTGTAGGTACAGAGATGTACCTACTCACAGTGATGAGCCTTGACCGCTATGCTGCCATCTGCCACCCCCTGCACTATGACATCATCTTGAGCAGGGACAGGTGTGTGCAGCTGACAGCTGTGTCCTGGCTGGGTGGGGGTCTCTATGCTGTGATGCACACAGCTGGAACCTTCTCCTTGTCCTTCTGTGGGTCCAGTGTGGTCCACCAATTCTTCTGTGACGTCCCTCAGTTAATGGCTATTTCCTGCTCAGGAAATTTAATCAATAAACGTGTCCCCATTCTCATTACTTCAGTGTTGAGTATCTGCTGTTTTATTTTTGTCATCATTTCCTATGTCCACTTCTTCTCTGCTGTCAGGAAGATCCCATCCACAGAAGGTAAGGCCAAAGTCTACTCCACCTGCCTTCCCCACCTGCTGGTTGTGGTGCTGTTTCTCTCCGCTGGAAGCTTTGCTTATCTGAAGCCGACCTCAGAGACTCCATCTGTGTCTGACCTGGTCATTTCTATGTTCTACACGGTGGTGCCCCCCACCTTTAATCCCCTCATATACAGTCTGAGGAACCAAGCCATGAAGTCAGCTATGGGGAGACTGATGAAGGGCCAGTAAACCAACATGTGAGGTATCATTGTTTTCATTAATTAATTACACCATCTTCATTTATGGACCCTCAGTGATTTAGATTTTCCCTCTATTACCAGTCACCATTTTAAAGTAAAATAAGAGTTTTCATTACAGATTTCCTTGCAAATTTTAAAATTGCTCTAGTCTTCAAATCTCTATTTCCTAAATTAAGGCAGCCATTTCCAAAACACCCATCCATGTGACATACATGATATGTATTCTGTTCTTTAAATGTTATGGCTGGTATATAAAAGCATGTTCTAGAACTCACACATCCCCAACATTTTCATGAAATCCAACAGTGGTAAGGGGTCTGTCATCGGGAGCACAGGTTCACGGGACCACAGTCTTGGGGCTCGGTTCCCACAGCCTGTGTTTGTCTCCCCTGAGGCCCGTCCCTGTGGAGGGAGGGGAGACAGTTACGTGGGCCCCACCCCTCCCCCTCCTGATTCCTGATGGGGCAACTTCCTCTGAGAGACATTCATGTTTCTGCTCAAAGGTCAAGTAGAAATTACACTTGACGTAAATCTCCCGGAGATGGATGGAAGTTTCTGAAAGAATCTGAATCTATGAATGAAACTATACTTGATGTTCATTTATACGGCGTTCTGATCTGGTTCCAGCACCTTGAAAGTGTGGTTTTTTTAATGTGAATTATTTTTGTAGAACTATGTTTCATCTTTTAAGTTTTATAATTTTTAAGACAGTTGTTGCTGGTGTGTTTATTTTTAGGGGTTCCCATTTTTGGGGTTCTCAAAGTTGTCTGTTGATATCCTGCACCAGGTCCTCCTCTCCACCTTCTGGTACGTCTGCGATTGGGTCATTTTCTACATCATGTAAAGTAAAGCACGGCTATATCTGTAAATTTTTATTCTCCGGCAGCTTCTGTGCTATAAACGCCGGGGCCTCTCGGCTGCTCACCCACCCTGGGAACATGAGCTGGGGGGAGGCGCCTCCCTCACGTGTCCTTTCTGCAGCAGGACACTGTGTCTCCAAACAGGCCTGATGGATCATAGCAGACTAGGTCCAGAAAATATTTCTCTCATAAAATGTATGTTTTTTAACATTTAAGAATGTTTTTTAATATTCCTTAAAATGCACGTTAACCACCAGACTGAGTTTGTTGAGATTTCAGAATAAAATCTGTGTGGGGAAGTCTCTCAAGTTGCTCATCTTTCCATGAAAGACCCTGACGGCAGGTGTATCCCCCCTGGGCCTCCATCACTCTCGGGCCATGGCCTTTACACACTTTCTGTCTTGGCTTTGAGCGAAGCCTCTAGACTCTGTTGAGAAGAGGATTTGACCTCCCAAGTCGGGTGACGTGGGGTCATGGCGCTGGAAGGGATCATGCTCAGCGAAATAAGCCACAAAGAAAAAGAAAAATACCGGATGGTCTCACTCATAGCAGGAATCTAGAAAACTTAAATAAGGGGCCACAAAAATGAATAACTATAAGAAAGCGAAAATCAAAATCAACAAAAAACTATGAACCAGAGACACTTTTTGGGGGGTGAGGGGCGGGAGGGGAGGGATTGGGGTCAGAATGGGGGGTTGCAATTGTATGGGGAATATAAAAATAAAATTTATTATTTAAAAAAAAAAAAAAGAAAACTAAGTTATAGCCAGAAAGACTAATAACACTGCTCTTGGGTCCAAATTTGAAGGTCCAAATGGTAACATTGGAAGATAAACCATGTTCTTGAGAAAGAGTATAAATGATATGTGGGTATAAATGGTATGCACATATTTTTAATTATTAAATGACGCATAATAACTGATAAATGATTTTATATATTATTTTAATATTTTAGGCATAAGTATAAGATCTTAACATTTATTAATTTTGGAAATCTTTGAAATAATCCACAGAGAGAATTTTTGCTATAATGACTTAACAGAGATGCAAGCTGAAGCACAAAGGATTTAGATAACTTGCTGGAAAAGCATCAATGCCAAGATGGAAATGAGGTTGAAACCAGAGTCTGTGCTCTAAACCACAACAATATGCATTATAAGAAGAAATAAACCCATGTTTTATCCCCTTAACATAGACAACTCCTATTGTACAAATTATGTAATATATAAATATTAATAGTCAAAAAGTTTTCAAAAAAGAATAAACAGGGTAGAATAAAATAGCTTTCCCTTAACACACTATAAATCTTCAAAAACTGAGATTTTAATTAGTGACATGAATAGTCATAAAAATTTGAACAAAATAAAATATCTACATACATAATGCTTTAGAATGTAATAAAGGTTCATTTTTAGTACATTAGGTGAATTAGACTTTTGAATTTTAAAAAAAGATAAATTCTAAGTCATATATAGCCATACTGTACATCAGAATAAACTCAAAATGAATCAGAACTTAAATTAAAAATATAAAATAGCAAAAGTACCAGAAGTAATATGGACACATATTTAGGGGAAAATATTGGAACACTATAACCATTTTTTAAAATACGGTGGTCATAAATTAAAGACAGGAATTTTACAGCATTTAAAATCTAATAGAATATTTTCATCAAATAAAGATTAATAATATGTTCAGGCATAGTAGGGTAACGCATTACAGGCAAAATATTAATGTCTAATGTACACAGAACTCCAAAGAATGAATAAGAAAAATTCAAAATCCAATATTAAAAGGAAGAAAAGACATGCATGGACATTATGCAAACAAAAAAAGATAAATAGCTTAAAAACACATGCTTATATAATCAGAGAAATGCACATTAAACTCTATTGAGATGCCATTTGCCAATTAATAGGCTAGCAGACATATAAATTGTGATAATGTACCATTGACAAGTTTGTAAGGAGACAGACAATCTCATCAAATTTTGGGAATATGTGTAAAATGCAGCATGATTTGAAAAAAAAAAAAGTGATGAAATTTTACAAGTTTTTACCCACTTGACCTTACAATAGCACTTCTGGGAATGTATTGTCCATATACATGCAAATGAACAATGTGACATTCAAGATTATTTGTTGCCTATTCTTGTAAGACAATATTTTCTTTTATTATTGACATTTGTTTATGAAAAGATTAATCCTGTCTCTTGCATTACATAAGTTGTTGGCCTAACATAGTAGAAAATACTGCATTTTAAAATTTATTTTATAACAATATTTTATTATAGAGTTATGTTTATTAGAAATGATGACCTTTCATTTTCAATGCATTTTATCAATTATAATCTGGTGTATTTACACTCTATTGTGAATTAACATTGGCTAATGCCCAAGAATATCTCTGTTCCTACTATGATCATGAAGAGAAAATTATTGCATTCTTCCTGTACAAAATCAAAGCATTCAGTTGAAGAAGTTGATATTTAGTACAATTATTTGAATAGTAATGCAACCAACCACTCTTATCAAGATTTTGACTGAAGATCACGTTTTATACCTAAATGTGAGCTTCCAGACTTTAAGTTTTATTGATAGAACATAATGCAAAGGTCTGTCTCAAGTTATGGCTGTGAAAGGGAATGTATTTATTCTGTTTTATTACCATCATAGCTATGATGCTGAAAGCAGTCAGAATCTGCTTTTTGATGATAACATGAGTTCACTATTTCTTACTATAATTCTGGAATGCTGGTCATTTGAAATTCTAGAATAAAATGTTGATATATATGGGACCTTTTCATCATCTTGGAAAATCACCTGTCTCTTAATATTTGCAGTTAATTAAAACAGCATCTGAATTAGGGCCTCCCCAGTGGCGCAGCGGTTGAGTGCTGGGTTGCGAAGCTGCCCGAGGCCTCTGCGGCACCGGTTCGATCCCCGGCTGCTCCCCGGCCACCGGAGGAGGGTCCCACATGGCGCGCAGAGCTCTCCTGCCTCCCGCTGCTCCCCTCAGCAGTGTATTTCAATCAGTCTGCTTGTTCTTTTCCCCGTTCTGTCTCTGGTGAGTTCTCTCACCCTCCCGTGCTTCTGACTGTACCCAGTGCATGTACAAACAAACAAAACAAAACAAAACAAATAAATGAATAAAACATGCCTCTATAAAAAACAAACAAACAAACAAACAAAAAAAAAAAACAGCATCTGAATTAATGGACGGAGAGTGCTGAACTTACCCTCAAAAACAAATCTGCAGAGAAGCCTTGGTTCCTGCTGTATACGGGCATTACTATTAATTAACTTGTGGATGTCAGTGACCATGTATCAAAGTACTTTATGACAACACAATCAAAATATAACCTTGAAAACAATAAAATCCAAGATGATATGTTCTCCCCAAAGAATAGCAGTAATGCAGTTTTGATTTGATACAGAGAAAACTCTAGAAGCTCTGAGTCTTGACATAGACACATTCAGAATTTTAAATGTGCAGAGAAATTAAATTGCCTTAAGTGGACTTTGATCAGTTTTTTTTTTAAGTTATTTATTTATACAAAAACAGGGGCATAGGCCATATGCGCGGGAGGGTGAGCGGATTCACCAGAGGCAGAATGGGGAAAAGAATAAGCAGACTGATTGAAATACACTGCTGAGGGGAGCCGCGGAGAGGTCTGCTGCACCATGTGGGTTACTCCCCGGCTGGGAATCCAACCAACTTTTAAAAAAAGGAAAGATTAAATTGCTTTAAACCACAGACCACTTTGGAGTATCAGTTTATTTTAAGCCTCAGTGGTTATATTTCCAACATCACTTTTAGAAATTGGTCTGATATTTTTACCTGCTTTCTACAAATGTACTTGTCACTTTTGATTAAATTGAATACATGTATTTTTCAACTCAGTGAATTTTATTACCTTTAAATATGAGATAAATAAGTATTTTTTTGGTTTATCTTTTGAATCATTTTGAATGATTCAAAGTCTAGGGCAAAGTGAAAATAAAATTCTTCTGTTTTTATTTTTTTAAAGATTTATTTATGCATACAAGAGCTGGGGTACAGGCCAGAGATGCGGGGGTGGAGGTGAGAGGATTCACCAGAGACAGAGTGGGAACAGAACGAACAGACTGACTGGAACGCACTGCTGAGGGGAGCAGCAGGTGAGACAGTAGAGGTCTGCTTTGCCATGTGGGTTATTCCCTAGCCAGCTGGGGATCGAACTGGTGCTGCAGAAGCTGTTGTTTGCTTCATAGTGCGTTGCTTAACCCCTTGTGCCACCAGGGAGGCCCAAATTCTTCTGTTTTAAAAGACTAAAATAAATCACTGAAAAATAAATACATTTTTTAAAAGGAAAAAAAAATAATTGCCATTTGTCACGTCTTTGCTGTCTTGTTTTGGGGTTCCATTTCTGCCCCTTTGTGTGTGCGGTGCCCCCCTCACACTCCCAGGGAACACCCGCGTGAACACCCTCCTGCTTCCACAATTCAAGGACAGGGAACCCCAAGGGTAATAAACAAGTAGCCCCCTCACACTAGAGCGTGTCCTGACCCCCGCACGGATGTGTTTGTTCACATCCCGGGATGGGTTCATCCTGCGGGGCCAGCGGAGTCCAGAGCGTGATTGTGTCATTATTCAGCGTTAACGTCTAATAAGCTGGGCGGACTCTGTCCTGCTGCTTCCTGGGATCTCGGAGAGCCTCTGATGACGATGCTTCAGCTCCTCACACTCAGCCCACACTTTCCATCATGTCACCTTCCCTCAGCGTGTGCTGGACATGATGGACAGACTCGAGTCTGTGTCCGGAGAGACTTAAATGTGGAGAATGTGCTCCTGGGCTGAGAAGCTTTTCTCAGCCGAGATGAGCAGGAAGGACAAACCATTCTCTTCATTGGTTGAGGAGTTTCAACAAGAAGGGTTTAAGTAAGGATGCAGGATCTCCCAACCCCGGTGAGCAGCACCCCAGCCCCTCCAGGCTCCAACGACCTTCTCCCTGAGGCCTAAAGGACAGCCCACTCAGCGCTGACCCCACCTGCCTCTACCACACAGGCAGAGCAGGAGGATGTGAGTGTCATCTCCCGGGTGGTCTCGGGGGTCCAGAGCATCAGGGGTCACAGTGCCCAGAGGAAGGATCCCCCAGGGGCGATCATGTGTTAACCTCGATTCTAAGGGGGGGACATGCAGGAGCACTGGTGGTCAGATGGTGCAACAGTGTGTGTTCCCCTAAAGGTGACCGCGGGGATCCCTGGAGTTGGAAGAAGCGCCAGGCGCCCTCACGTCTGCGGCCATGGCCGTCCACGCTGGGCAGTACGTGTCCCTCACCCTGGCCTCGGCTAGCCCGGACACTGATTGGATGCCCCCTAACCACCCCCCACGCCCGCGCTGTCCTCGGGGCCGCGTCCACCTCACAGAGCCCTTTGGGCACAAATACCCACATTTCAGTCAAAGGCGAACACGCATCGGGGAGGTTCCGGGACTTGTCCTGTGTGTTCTCCCATCCACGGGCCCAGCCAGGACTGCTCATGAAGGGGTCACTCCCATCAGGGGAGGAAATGGACTTTGGTCACTCCGTGTCCCTCCCTGCCCAGCCTCATGGTCCACGCAGCTACCCCAGGCATGGTCAGCTCCACGCTGACCACTGTGCAGTTGGCTCCAATGCCAGAGTGATTCCCACCAGCCGCTCGTCTGGAGGAGGCTGCTCGCAATCTGTGAGCCTCAGCGACCGTGAGCCCTCTCTTCCCTCCGCACGGCTGTCCATGGGTCCCCCCTGCTGCTGTCCTGGGCTTGGGGATCTGAGGTGGCTGCCTGGATGCTACAGGGGGACACGGACCCCCCGATCCCCACCTTGCCCTCCTTAAGACCCCCATGGGACCCCAGCGCAGGCTGTGTCCACCCCAATGTGGGACCCGGATTGTCCACGTGAAGGTGACGTCCACGCGAAGTCAGCAGCAAGTCACTCTCAGGCACTAGAGCAGCCGGCAGGAGCATCAGGACAGGGAGAGTAGCTGTGGCGCCAACGCTCGCGCTTCAGGGGATCCAGCCTTTGCCCCGTCTCCACCCGGTCCGGAGTGTCTGCTCATTGTCCTGCTCGTCCTGTCCCCCACTCGGCCCCTCCCACCCTGCCAGCACATCACACAACACCTGCCAGGCCCGGAGGGCACACGGGGGTGGCGGCGACTTTCCTGCTCCCTGTGGACGCGGCTCGTCCTGGCTCTGATGACAGGAGCACCCCGGTCCCCGCAGTAGTCAGGGCGGTGATGGGCCTGGGGACCAGGTCCTGTCCTCACAGGCTAAAAACTAAGGAAATTGCTTCTGATACACTCAGGGCACTAATGATCACTGGGATGTGCCACAGGATGACTCCAATTAAGACAGTCAACAACAAAATACTCTCGTCCCTGTGGAGGAAGGTCCCTGAGGGCTGGAATCTGGACAGTGTCCAACACACAGACACCAGCTCCAGAGCTCAAATAGCCCAGCCCTGAGGCCCTGCTCTGTCCATGAGGCGGCGCAGGACGAGGTGGAACATCCTGTGAGTGCTCAGAGATGTCCCCACGAGCCCCGACCATGGAGTGAGAGGCCGGGACACCCTCTGTCTGAGCCATGGGGACAACCTCATGACAGAGACTCGACACGGCAGCGGAAACTTTCCTCCCAGACTGCAGGTATCTTCCCCCAGCCGTTTGCAGGGGAAAACCCAAAAATATTTGGAAAATTTTAGATTTCAAGCCTCATTTTAGACGGGAGAATCGTTGCAGTTAAACAATTCACTTTGTAAATCGTGACAACTAATGCTGACGGGGCCCAAGTCATCATGTCCCACTGCCCTGTCAGTCTGGGTGAGGCTCAGTGAGAGAAAACACATTCTCTTATAATTTACGATGGTCAAACACATTGACTTTTAATACATTGAGCATATTAGAAGATTGTGACTTCTGGGAGATGTGACGATTTCTGCTGCCTACCTGGGATTAGCATCAGCACACTCAGTCTGTTCTGGGAGCTGAATAAAATCACAGTAATTAATAGAATTGGATGGTGATGAAGACATTCCTGAGGGAATTAAAAATTATACTTATTGTTAATTTCAGAATGTTATGCCTTTTCTCCTAAACATGATGACAGATATGAGTCAGGTAGAAATTCAGTAACTTGTCAGTGACACTGTTGACGTCTTAAAGGCTCTGGCACTAACATGGTGGTGGCGCAGACATCTCTGTATTTGTGGATGAGAACTTGGGATTTTCCCCCAACTCCACACCCAGGGATTGTCAGTGTAATTGTAAAATGAGTCACAGTATTTAATCAGGGCCTGGAGGAGATATGTCAAGCTATTTTATCCATTTTAAGGATGTATTTAAGGTCACTCAACAGATGTCAACATTTTTCACCATCGCGTACCCTGATTTATTTTCTTGTTTTTATTAAATTTCTGAAATTATTCCCACCAAGGTGCTGAAATTATTTTATATTACTATATTCTCCTAAAAATCCTGCACTCCCCATGGCCTGCCCCTCACCTCCCAGAGAGGGAAGAGAGGGTGAGATTGTGGGGAGGAGAGAGGGCAGGACTGCCCATGTCCAGACGTCCCCACTCACGCACGGGTCTAGGGTGAGGAGCAAACCTGCACCCGGAGGACCCGGGTCCCTGGGACTGGCAGGGACAGCCACACACACAGACCGTCCAGCTCAGCCCCGGAGCAGCCTCCTCCTTGCACACATGTGCATGACTCTGAGGGGGCCGGGGAGGGTACTGGGAGGCACCCGGGGGTGGATGAGCCCATCCTGCAGGAGGGACGTGTGGGTGTGACCCAGGAGGAGACTGCAGGAAACGTGATCTCTGAGTCCTCAGATGTGGGGAGTCAGGTTCAGGGAGATGAGAAGATGAGGGGATGGACCAGGAGTCAGGAGTGAGGCCACAGGGACAGGAATCTGACAGAGGAGGCGTCAGGACATGCCTCACGGGGACGCTGAGCCCAGATCATTCAGTTCTAGGACAGTGTCGGGTCCTGGGGAGCAGGAAAACAGGGACCCGCACACCCCATTTCCCTGCACATCCGTCACTGTGGGGCCTTCCCAGACCAGGGCTGTGCTGGAGGAGCAGGGACAGGCTCTCTAGGGTGGGGAGGGGCTGGGCATGGTCACGTGTCCTCTGGGACTGTGCCCTGGACAACCTCTGGGAGGTGTGCTGGGCTGAGATGCTGGGGTCTGGGCAGAAGGGGAAGCTGCGGGCCTGGGAATGACTGGGCACTTGTGGTCTATCAATTCAGTTCACTGAGAGACTTGATATTCAGGTTTTATCATGGTCACATAAAAATTCATTTCTTCACAAATTTATGGACATGTTTGGACAATACATCAATAGCACATTCACATGAGATAAAATATAAATTGCTCAGATAATGATAAAGAATAGATTGCGTGATTGTATTTGTTGATAACCCATTTTGTGTTCAATTTTGAAAGATATAACAATGTTTTCTTCCTCTTTTTTTTTTTTTTTTTTTTGTAGAAATGATGGTTCCAGGGGGGATAAATCTCTCAGTCGTGACAGAATTCATCCTCCTGGGGTTCCCCACCCAGGGGACCATGGGCTTCTTGCACCCGCTGCTCTTCTCCCTGGTCTACCTGTGCGCCCTACTGGGGAATGGATTCATCGTCCTCATCACTACCCTGGACCGGCAGCTCCACACCCCCATGTACTTCTTCCTGAGGAGTCTGTCCCTCACGGACCTCTGCCTCATCTCAGCCACGGTCCCCAAGTCCATTGCCAACTCTCTGAGGCACAGCAGCTCCATCTCCTTCACAGGCTGTGTCATCCAGGTCTTTGTTCTGATTATGTCAGCAGGTGCAGAGATGCACCTGCTCACCGCGATGAGCCTTGACCGCTATGCTGCCATCTGCCACCCCCTGCACTATGAGGTCATCATGAGCAGGGACAGGTGTGTGGAGCTGACAGCTGTGTCATGGCTGGCTGGAGGTGTCTTCTCTTTGATGCACACAGCTGGAACCTTCTCCTTGTCCTTCTGTGGGTCCAATGTGGTCCACCAGTTCTTCTGTGACATCCCCCAGTTACTGGCTATTTCCTGCTCAGGAAATTTAATAAGCGAACTTGTCCCTATTCTCATTGGTGTGGTCTGGGGTATGTGCTGTTTTATTTTCATCGTCATTTCCTATGTCCACATCTTCTCTGCTGTCAGGAAGATCCCATCCACAGAAGGGAAGGCCAAGGCCTACTCCACTTGCCTTCCTCACCTGCTGGTTGTGGTGCTGTTTGTCTCCACTGGATGCTTTGCTTATCTGAAGCCGACCTCAGGGACCCCGTCCATGTCTGATCTGGTCATTTCTATGTTCTACACGGTGGTGCCCCCCACCTTTAATCCCATCATATACAGTCTGAGGAACCAAGCCATGAAGTCGGCTGTGGGGAGACTGATGAAGGGCCAGTACACCAGCATGTGAGGTATCATTTTTTCATTAATTAATTACACCATCTACACTTATGAATCCCTCAGTTATTTAGATTTTCACTCTAACTATTACCAGTCACCATTTTAAAGTAAAATAAGACTTTTCATTACAGATTTCCTTTGAAAAATTATAACATTGTTCTATTCTTCAAATTTCTTACCTAAAATAAAGCAGTCATTTCCAAAACACCCATCCATGTGACATACATGATATGTATTCTGTTCTTTAAATGTTACGACTGGTATATGAAAGCATGTTCTAGAACTCACACATGCCCAACACTTTCATGAAATCCAGCAATGGTAAGGGGTCTGTCATCGGGAGCACAGGGTCACGGGACCTCAGTCCTGGAGCTCGGTTCCCACAGCCTGTGTGTGTCTCCCCTGAGGCCCGTCCCTGTGGAGGGAGGGGAGACAGTTACGTGGGCCCCACCCCTCCTGATTCCTGATGGGGCAACTTCCTCTGAGTGACATTCATGTTTCTGCTCAAAGGTCAAGTAGAAATTACACTTGACGTAAATCTCCCGGAGATGGATGGAAGTTTCTGAAAGAATCTGAATCTATGATTGAAACTATACTTGTTCATTTATACAGCATTCTGATCTGGTTGCAGCACCTTGAGGGTGTGGTATTTTTTCAAGTGAATTACTTTTGAAGAACTATGTTTTATCTTTTAAATTTTATGATTTTTAAGACACTTGTATTTATTTTTAGGGGTTCCCGTAGTTTTCCAGGTTGTCTGTGGATGTCCTGCACCAGGTCTTCTTCCCCATTCTCTGGTACGTCTGGGATTATGTCACTTTCTACATCATGTAAAGTAAAGCACGGCTATATCTGTAAATTTTTATTCTCCGGCAGCTTCTGTGCTGTAAACACGGGGGCCTCTCCGCTGCTCACCCACCCTGAGAACATGAGCTGGGGGGAGACGCCTCCCTCACGCGTCCTCTCTGCAGTAGGACACTGTGTCTCCAAACAGGCCTGATGGATCATAACATAGTCAGTTCAGATAATATTTCTCTCATAAATGTATGTTTGTTAACATTTAAGAATTTTTTTTAACATTCTTTAAAATGCACGTTAACCACCAGACCGAGTCCACTGAGATTTCAGATTAAAATCTGTGTGGGGAAGTCCCCCAAGTTACTCATCTTTCCATGAAAGACCCTGATGGCAGGTGTATCCCCCCCTGGGCCTCCATCACTCTTGGGCCACGGCCTTTACACACTTTCTGTCTTGGCTTTGAGCGAAGCCTCTAGACTCTGTTGAGAAGAGGATTTGACCTCCCGAGAGGGGTGATGTGGGGTCATGTTAATAATTGCCATTTGTCACTTCTTTGTGTCTTGTTTTGGGGTTCCATTTCTGCCCCTTTGTGTGTGCAGTGCCCCCCTCACACTCCTGGGGAACACCCCTGTGTGAACACCCTCCTGCTTCCACAATTCAAGGACAGGGAACCCCAAGGGCAATAAACAAATGGCCCCCCACACTAGAGCGCTCCTGGGCCTCAGAAACCACTGTGAGCACAGGCCCTGCGCGGGGAGAAGCCATGTGCACCCACACTCCTGACAAGGGCGAGTGTCCATCCACACAAGTGTGTCCCCACCACAACAGGAAGCAGCACCCCAGTCGAGACCCGGGCCAAGGCTGATGCGGACAGTCTCTAAGGAGGACGCGCCGGTGCCTGCAGAGTCGCGGGCAGGTGAATTCAGCTCCAAACCCTGCTCTGAACTTCGCTGGCACATCCTGACCCGCTGCACGGATGTTTTTGTTCCTATACCGGGATGGGCTCATCCTGCAGGGCCAGCAGAGTCCAGGGCGTGATTGTATCATTATTCAGTGTTAATGTCTAATAAGCTGGGCGGACTCTGTCCTGCTGCTTCCTGGGATCTCTGAGAGTTGCTGATGACGACGCTTCAGCTCCTCACACTCAGCCCACACTTTCCATCATGTCACCTTCCCTCAGCGTGTGCTGGACACCGGGGTCCACAAGGTGGACAGACTTGAGTCTGTTTCCAGACAGATTAAATGTGTGGATTGTGCTTCTGGGCTGAGAAGACTTTCTCAGCAGGATGAGCAGGAAGGACTAACCATTCTCTTCATGGGCTGAGGAGTTTCAACCAGAAGAGTTGATGGGAAGATGGGATTCCCCGACCCCAGCGAGCAGCACCTCAGCCCATCCAGCCCCCAACGACCTTCTCCCTGAGGCCTAAAGGACAGCCCACTCAGCGCTGACCCCATCTGCCCTACCACGCAGGCAGTGAAGGAGGATGTGAGTGTCGTCTCCTGGGTGGTCTCGGGGGTCCAGAGCTTCGGGGGTCACAGTGCCCAGAGGCAGGATCCCCGAGGGGCGGTCATGTGTTGACCCCGATTCCAAGGGGGGGACACGCGGGAGCACTGGTGGTCAAACGGTGCCCCAGTGTGTGTCCCCCTAAAGGCGACCGTGGCAATCCCTGGTGTTGGGAGAAATGCCAGGTGCCCTGCCGTCTGTGGCCATGGCCATCCCTGCTGGGCAGTGCGTGTCCCTCACCCTGGCCTTGGCCAGGCCGGGGCTCTGATTGGATGCCCCCTGATCACCTCCACCCCTGTGATGTCCTCGGGTCCCCCGTGCTGTCCTTGGGTCCCCTGCGCTGTCCTTGGGGCTGCGTCCACCTCGCAGAGCCCTTTGGGGACAAATACCCACATTCTAGTCAAAGGCAAACACGCATCGCGGAGATTCTGGGACTTGTCCTGTGTGTCCTCCACAGGTGCAGCCGGGACCGCACATGAAGGGGTCACTCCTGTCACTGGAGGAAATGGACTTTGGTCACTCTGTGTCCCTCCCTGCCCAGTCTCATGGTCCACGCAGCTACCCCAGGCATGGCCAGCTCTACGCTGACCACTGTGCGGTTGGCTCCAAAGCCAGAGAGTGATTCCCGCCTGCCGCTTGTCTGGAGGAGGCTACTTGCAACCTGCGAGCCTCAGCGACCCTGAGCCCTGTCCTTCCTCTGCATGGCTTCCCACGGGTCCCCCCGGCTGCTCTCCCGGGCTTGGGCAGCTGAGGTGGTGGCCTGGACAGCACAGGGGGACATGGACCCTGGGCTCCCCGCCTTGCCCTCCCTTGGCCACCCATGGACCCCAGCCCAGCTGTGTCCACCCTAACGTGGGACCCGGATTGTCCACGTGAAGGTGACGTCCATGCAAAGTCAGCAGCAAGTCAGACTCTCAGGCATTAGAGCGGCTGGCAGGAGTGTCAGGACAGGGAGAGTAGCTGTGGTGCCAATGCTTGCGATTCAGGGGATCCAGCCTTTGCCCCGTCTCCGCCTGGTCCAGGGTGTCTGCCCATTGTCCTGCTCGTTCTGTCCCCCACTTGGCCCCTCCCACCCCACCAGCACATCACCCAACACCTGCCAGGCCCCAGAGGGCGCATGGGGGTGGGGGCGACTTTCCTGCTCCCTGTGGCTGGGGCTCATCCTGGTTTTGACCATGGGACCACCCCAGTCCCCGCAGAGGTCCGGGGTGATGGGACTGAGGGGGGACCAGGTCCTATCCTCACAGGTGTAAAAACTAAGGAAATTGCCTCTGACACACTCAGGGCACTATGATCACTGGGATGAGCCACAGGAGGATGTCAATTATGACAGTGACCTGAAAAAGGGCGCTTGTCCCTCTGGAGTAAAGTCACTTGATGGATGGATCTTGGACAGTGTCCAACACGTGGACACCAGCTCCAGAGCTCAAATAGTCCATCCCTGAGGCCCTGCTCTGTTCACGAGGCGGTGCAAGACGGGTGGAACATCCTGTGAGTGCTCAGAGGCGTCCCCAGGAGCCCCGACCATGGAGTGAGAGGCCAGGACGCCCTCTGTTCTGCCATGGGGACAACCTCAGGAGAGAGACTTAACACGGCAGTGGGAACTTCCCCCCCAAACTGCAGGTATCTGCCCCCAGCCGTTTGCAGGGGAGGATCCACTCACACTTAAGGGTTCTCATATCTGCTTTATTTTAGACTTCAGAACGCGCTGTAGTTAAACTATTCACTTTATAAATCATGACAACTAATACTGACGGGGCCCAAGTCGTTATGTCCACTGCCCTGTCAGCCTGGGTGAGACTCAGTGAGAGAAAACATATTCTCTTGTAATTTACGATGGTCAAAGATACTGACTTTTAATACATTGAGCATATTAGAAGATTTTGATTTATGAAAGTTGTGACGGTTTCTGCTTTATACCTGGGATTAGCATCAGCACACTCAGTGTGTTTTGGATGCTGAATAAAATCACAGCAATTAATAGAATTGGATGGTGATGAAGACATTCCTGAGGGAATTAAAAGTTACACTTATTGTTAAATTCAGAATGTTAAGCCTTTTCTCCTAAACATGATGACAGATATGAGTCAGGTAGAAATTCAGTAACTTGTCAGCAACACTGTTGACGTCTTCATGGCTCTGACAGGAACGTGAGGCTCGCAAGGACATGTGACTATTTATGGATGTGAACTTGGGATTTTTTGCCAACTCCCTCACTTGGGGATTGTTAGCGATTTTATAAAATAAAGTCATAGTATTTAAACAGGGCCTGGAGGAGATATATGTCAAATGTAATTTTATCCATTTTAAATATGTATTTAAAGTCACACAATAGATGTCAACATTATTAATAACCAGGTAGAACATATCTTTACATCCACGAATCCTGATTTATTTTCTTGTTTTTATTAAATTTTGGAATTATCTCCACCAATGTGCTGCAATTATTTAGTATACTATATTCCCAAAAAAATCCTGCCTCCCCAGTGCCTGCCCCTCTGTCACCCCACAGAGGGGGAAGGATGAGATTTTGGGGAGGGGAGAGGGCAGGGCTGCCCCTTGTCCAGATGTCCCCACTCACACACGGGCCTGGGGTGAGGCACAAACCTGTACCCGTGGGACCCGGGGCCCTGGGACTGGCAGGGACAGCCACACGCACAGACCATCCGGCTCAGCCCTAGAGCAGCCTCCTCCCTGCACAGATGTGCATGAGTCTGAGTGGGACAGAGGGGCCAGGAGGGTCCCGGGGGTGGACGAGCCCATCCTGCAGGAGGGATGTTTGGGTGTGACCCAAGAGGACACTCTGCAGGAAACGTGGTCTCTGAGTTCTCAGATATGGGGGAGTCAGGTGCAGGAGATGAGGAAACGAGGGGACGGACCAGGAGTCAGCAGTGAGGCCACAGGGGCAGGAATCTGACAGAGGAGGCGTCAGGACATGCCGCACGGGGATGCTGAGCCCAGATCATTCAGTTCCAGGACAGTGTCGGGTCCTGGGGAGCAGGAAAACAGGGACCCGCACACCCCATCTCCCTGCACAACTGTCACTGTGGGGCCTCCCCAGACCAGGGCTGTGCTGGAGGAGCAGGGACAGGCTCTCTAGGGTGGGGAGGGGCCGGGCATGGTCACTTGTCCTCTGGGACTGTGCCCTGGACAACCTCTGGGAGGTGTGCTGGGCGGAGATCCTGGGGCCTGGGCAGGAGGGGGAGCTGCAGGTCTGGGGGGTTGTGGGGGAGCTTTGTCTACTGACTTTTTTTGACAGATATGAGATTCTAATTTGTTCAAGTTTTGTACGGGACAGTTGAAATTTTCAGTTTTCACCAATTTTCAGGACTTATGTGGCTAGTGTAATAATGACATATTCACATGAGGTGGTAATAAATGGGTTGAATAAAACAGCATACATATGTGATATCAGTGTCCATAGAACTGGAAGGAATAATTATGTAGGAAATACATTCAGTTATTATCTTGTATTGATAACCCATTCTATTTTCAATAATGGAAGAATTAAGACTTTGTTGCTCTTTCCTCTTTTACGCAGATGATATCTCCAACCATGACCAATCTCACGGCTGTGACAGAATTCGTCCTCCTGGGGTTCCCCACCCAGGGGACCATGGGCTTCTTGCACCCACTGCTCTTCTCCCTGGTCTACCTGTGCGCCCTGCTGGGGAACGGGCTCATCGTCGTCATCACAACCCTGCACCGGCACCTCCACACCCCCATGTACTTCTTCCTGAGGAGTCTGTCCTTCACGGACCTCTGCCTCCTGTCAACCATGGTTCCCAAGTCCATTGCCAACTCTCTGAGGCACAGCAGCTCCATCTCGTTCCAAGGCTGTTTCAGCCAGGTTTTTCTGCTGGTTCTTTCAGCAGGTGCAGAGCTGACCCTGCTCACAGTGATGAGCCTTGACAGCTATGCTGCCATCTGCCACTCGCTGCACTATGATGTCATCATGAGCAGGGACAGGTGTGTGCAGCTGACAGCTGTGTCCTGGCTGGTGGGGATCTCTATGCTGTGATGAACAGAGCTGGAACCTTCTCCTTGTCTTACTGTGGGTCCAACGTGGTCCACCAGTTTTTCTGTGACATCCCTTAGTTATTGGCTATTTCCTGCTCAGGAAATTTAATCAATGAACTTGTCCCCATTCCCATTAGTGTGGTGTTGAGTGTCTGTTATTTCATTTTCATTGTCATTTCCTATGTCCACATCTTCTCTGCTGTCAGGAAGATCCCATCCATAGAAGGTAAGGCCAAGGCCTACTTCACCTGCCTTCCCCACCTGCTGGTTGTGGTGCTGTTTCTCTCCACTGGATGTTTTGCTTATATGAAGCCGACCTCAGGGACCCCGTCCATGTCTGACCTGGTCATTTCTATGTTGTACACAGTGGTGCCCCCCCACCTTTAATCCCATCATATACAGTCTGAGGAACCAAGCCTTGAAGACGGCTGTGGGGAGACTGATGAAGGGCCAATACTGTAAGACATGAGATACCACAATCTACAATTATAAAACCTCATTAATTCAGCTTTTCCCCTCTAACTCTTACATGTCATTATAATAAGCATAGATTTCCATTAGGATTATTCTTTTGTCACATATTCATATTCTCATAATCCTCACTATACTCTGGCTTCCTAAATTGCTGCAATCTTTTCCCCAAGCCCTTCCCTGTGTGATGTTCATAAACTGAATTCTGCTCATGGTTAAAAACTTGTATTTGGTGTAGAAAGACTGTTCTAGAACTCACATTCACCAACATTTACATAACATGAAGCAGTGGTAAAGGGGTCTGTCCTCAGGACCACATGGCCACGGGACCCCAGTCCTGGGGCTCGGTTCCCACAGCCTGTGTGTATCTCCATTGAGGGCCTTGTTCTCGTTTATGGCAGGGGAGAGGTTGAGTGGACCCCATCCCTCACGATTCCTCATGGGGTGTCTTCCTCTAGGAGAAGTTCCTGTTTCTGCTCAAAGGACAAAGGGAAACCACACTTGACTGCCAGAGGTGGAAGGATGGAAGCTTCCTTGGTTAGTAGGAATTTATGACTGAATCCTGGAATGGATGGAATATTAATTTCTATGACGCCTGTTTTGATGCCAATGTGACTGCACTTCCTCGATGGTGTTTTCAAAAGTAGTTATATGAATTATCTTTGAAGAACTACATTTCTACTTAAAAGTTTATAATTTGTAACTTGTCATTGTGTTGATTTTTAGCTTCCCTTACTTTTCCAGATTGTATCTTGATCCTCTACCAGGTCTTCTCCACCTTCTTGTAGATTACACTTAAGTTCACTTTTCTTCCACTTAGAAACTGTGTTATTATTTTGTTATGCAAACTAAAGCATGGCATATTTGCAATTTTTAATATAGTTCTACACATCTGCACTGCACTTCGGAAGATATCACTCTTGTTTTCCTAACACTGAGAATGTGAGCTGGGGGTGACGTTCCTCCTCTCCGGGAGCAGGTCACTGTGTCTCCAAACTCTCCTGACCAAACTCTCCAAACTCTCCTGTATCTCCACATTTTGTCCATGAAACTATTTATGATAATAAAATGTAGTTAATCACAAGACATGACTCGTCCATTCAAATTTCAGAATGAAACCTCCGCTAAAAAATCACTCAAAGTAATACTCATTTCAGTGATAGTATGAGGTCACAGTCCCCATCCCCTCGGGATATGACGTCATTCCCTGGTCAGATTCCTATGGATGTATTTTCTATTTTTCCTTTAATAAATCCAGTAAGTGTCTGTTGAGAAGGGATGTTTACCATGAGTGTTTCATCCCAGATTCACCTTAATTTGTTATTTGTTCTTATCAAGTGTGACACTCATTTAGACTTTTTACTGTTTTCACTGAGGGTCACTCTTCACTCCCCCACATGCACCAGTGTCCACTCAGAATCTACTAAATGCCCTGCAGTGCCCGGGCCCCTCCTTCCGCACTCCTACTCTCCTCCCCTGTTCTGTCTGGTAAAGAGCAAATTTTTGCACTCAGTCCAAAATTTCCTTTTACTGTTTGCCACTATAATTTTTTAATTATTGACTTTTTATATTATAATCCACAGATAGGTGAGACCAGCCAATATCTTTCACTTTTTGACTTATTTCGCTAGCATCACACCTCAAGGTGCATTTTTGTGATTGTCCTGTTGTTAGTGTCTGAAGACGTCTCCACGCCAATTCCCAGCAGAGGTGAGAGGCCTTTTCTCTCCCTCCCTCACCTTTTTGCTCTGTCCAGTCTCTGGATTGGTCCCTTCTCACAAGTGGCAACAGTTTGGATTTCTATTTTCCTTCTTATTAGAACAATTTGGAATGGATTAAAAATTTGCATTAGACAAACCCTTAAAATAGCAGCAAGAACACACAGGGGCTGCCCACTGCACACTCACCCCACAGATGAACTTGGGGACACAACGCCAAGGACCAGGGTAGAAGAGCACGTAGGAACAAGTGGCCCCCCACACTAGAGAGCTTCTGTGCCTCAGAAGACATCATCCCCAAAATGGGCCACTGGGAGAAAATTGTGCACGTCACACACCTGACAAGGGCAAGTGTCCAAAGTACACAAAGCCGACAAATCCAGCAACAGAAAGAGACACCCCACTCCAACACGCCTCAGACCTCCAGAGACATTTCCCTCGGGGAGGTGAGGAGGCCGCAGCCTCTCACAATTTTTATTCAGGTTGAAACCGTCCGCGCTACTGAGCCCGTCCACCTGCCTCACACCTGCAGCCACTTGAACATCCCTGACAGAGTCATAGATACCGGCTCGTGCTACATAAGATCTCCTGGATTCCTGATGCGTCTTTTTGATTTTATTATTAATATAATCTAAGTATCCTAAATTAATATTGTCAGGTGATTTCCTGTGGCATCTGACTATTTCAAATTGATCCTTTTCATCCATCCCACTCACTGTCCCGCTGTCTCCCCTCAGAGGCATCCCAGGAGACAGAGCACCTGAATCTGCTTTCTGAGACTCAAACGTGGGCGCCCAGGGCTGGGAGCTGCTCAGCCGGGACAGCAAGACAGACATTCTCTCGTTGGCTGAGACATGACAACAGTCTTGGTGACCACGCAGGTTCCCCCGAGACCACTGCGGCAGCACCCCAGGCCCCTTCCCCCTTCTCCCTGAGCCTCTTAAACAAACCCCGCTTGGATAATGCCCCCCGCCTACCCCTGTAGCCCTGACCTCCTGCTGAGCAGGAGGTAAGGGGGTGTCCTCTCCTGGGGGGCTTTGCAACGTGAGGAGTCTGGAGCCACCGTCAGACAGTGTGGACGGTCACTGGTCAAAGGTGACTTGAGAAACCACTGACCATGTGGTGTTCAGAATCACGATGCCCTGGGGAGACACAGGACAGCCTTGGGGGCTGCAGGCTGCCCACCCCTGCTCCAAGCTCGGAGGCGACGCCCCTGCTGGCCTCTGGGCGCCAGCCCCAGTCTGCTGCGCTCACCAGTGTGCCCCACTGCCCCCGACCCCTGACCCCGGGACCCCACCCCACATCAAGCTTTGTGGCACCCACAGAATGTCAGGAAAGCGAGGGTCTCCACCCGCAGCCCCACAGTGCAGCCTGCGGAGACCTGAGTGGGCCTCGTCCCTGCCCCTGTCTCCTCAGAGCAGCCGGTAGTTCTTTCCTCTGTCAAACAAACAACAAATGAGACAAAATGGAAGAAGTTTTGCTTAATCGTGGATGAAAAGAGACTGTGGGGTGTATTTAAAAGCACAAAGGAGATGACTTCAAAGGCAGAACATGTGGAACCCTAAACTGCATCTCCCCACACACTCCCGTTCATCAAGGAGAAACTTGCTCACACTCAGACAACGTTGATGTTTTCTTCCTCCCGAGCACACTGGGCCCAGCTGCTCTCCCTGGACGGCTGCTGGCTCGGGGCTGGCCCCGGGGTTCTGAGACGGCAGCTTGGCCGAGACCAGGGTGAGGTCTCTGGTGCCTGGAGCCTGAGGCGCGCTCGGCCAGGGCGGAGGGACTTGTTCCAGCACCGCGTCAGGAGTCGATGTGTTTGTTCCTGGCGGTGCCAGCTGATGTCCATGACTCAGAGTGCGTGCGGCGCGTGGGAAAAGCAAAGACAGATGCGCCAGGGCCGGGACAGGTGTCTGGCAGGAGGGTGACGCCACAGTGACCATCCTCAGACCACACCTCTGCTGGGATTGGAGAGTGAGCCGCAGAGGGCGCCGTCCCCCGATGGCCAGTGCGGTCCCCATGGTGCCCACTCACAGGGCCGGTCGCTCGGTCAAGGACACAGCAGAGAGGGTGGCAGGCGGTGTCCTCAGGAAACGAACTCAAAACAAGCAGCCACTGCGGGAGGAGGCAGGGAGAATGATGTGCCTGTGCCCACCGGGAGTGCCCAGTGAGGGGGACACTGCCCATTCCACACTGAGGGGTGGAGGAAGAGAAAACGACGACGCCTCGGCTGGGGGCAGGTGGACTCCCGAACACGTGCAGAAGGACAGTGACCTGCACCTCAGGGACAGTACTGTGGGCAGAAGCTGGAGGAAGCAGATCTGGCAGAAGAGGAAGGGCAAAGCTCTTTGCCTCCTGCTGCTGGGGGGGGTCCCCCGAGATCACGCCACCAATTGACATCAGAGCTGGCCTTGAGTAACTAGAGTCTCCCTAGCCTCTGTGAGTCCTCAGTGTCCCTCTGCCCAGTCTCAGTGTTCCAGGGGCCCTGCCCATGGCAGCTTGGCTGGGGCACTAGCCCTGGGGGTGACGAGCCAGCTGTACCCAGCCTGGCATGAGCCACAGGAGAGCAGGCCCAGGGCACTCCCTGTCATCATGGTGGCTCCGAGTCCAGACGCAGCTGCTGGACCTAAGTCTCAGCTAGGGAGTGAGGCGGCTGCATCCTGGCCCAGATACCCTAAAGTGCTCAGGGCAGGCAGCGTCAGGCCCACCGGAGCTGTCTCTGGCCGTGCCTCCCCTGAGCAAATGGCCCAAGAGCCTGACCCGAGCTCAGGGCAGTTTGGGTCTGGGCAGGGGCCAGGGTTTCACTTGGGAATGAGGCGCCAGGATCGTAAATGAACCCCATGGGCATCTCTCTCCCGAAATGACAGGGCTGAGTTCTCTACAGTTGCACACAGGTCTAGAACCCCTGAGCACTGAACATGGAGGGATCTGACGGGTGCTTTGCATACAACAAACAGCGAGCACTGGAAATGATCCATCAGGCTTGAAATCAGGACCCATGAAGGATGTAAACTGTGCAGGCGCCAGCTCGGACTGATAAATTAGCTTCAGAAGAGGACGCATGTGGCAGCTTCAGAAGAGAAGCATGAGCTGATGGCTGCACACCCTCCCCAGACAGAGTTGTCATGGCTTCAGCACCTCCATAGACTTGAAGACCCCCGGAAACCTCTGCAGAGACCCTGGTGCTGCACCTGCCTCAGGCCCTGCCTCTAGCATCTCCTGCAAAGAGCACTTGGGCCTCAGCCCGTTCTCTGCCGGCTGTTTGCAGTTGGTGGGTGTGAACACCCCAAGAGCTGGAACACTGGTGTTGCTGGCACCGCCTGTAGGGCCAAGTGCTCACCTGCCTGCTCCCTGGTGGCTGGTGCCTGTGTCTGGCCTCCTTGAGAATTCTCCATGGTCCAGCCTTGTCTGGCCCAGCATCTGGTGCTGTCCAGCCTGGTCTGCGGACTATTGCTGTGAGCTCTGCCCGCGCGGGCTACCTCTCCGGGACATGGGGACTTGATCTTGATTCCTGGGTTCCCCCGTGCTGACCCCTCCCTGTCCTCTACTCATGCACTTGGACCTCTGGGTATTGCCAGCCACTGCCCACGGGCCCACAGGACGGAGCGTCACCTGTGTCCCTGAAGGTGCAGGACGGGACTGGGGCCAGTGGACATGCATCCCTGTCAGGGCCGTGTGCCAACCAGAATAGAGGGGCTGGGGCATCTGCTTCCATTGACCGGGCCCGTAGGGGCGAGGCCCTCCCCTCATGTCTGCAAGAAACTCCAGAATCACCGTCAGTTTCTTGGGGCTGCAGGTTCTGGGACTGCTCGTCAGGGCGGGTCCCTCACGCTCGCTCCGGCCTCTGCCTTCCCTCTTGCACGTACATGGACAGGTCCCCAGCGTGTCCGTCCGTGAGCTCATTTGTTGTCTGTGACCCTGACCTGGGGGGCCTGTGAGGACTCGGGGAGACCCACACCCAGGAAACGGCCCCCCACTCTACTGTGTCAGAGCCCGAGACACACCCACCCCGAGGACACGCCGGACAGCGCCGCTGCGGGCCTGACCCCCACTGTAAGGTGAACACCAGCTTCCGTCAGACACGACAGTTCACATTTTATGACCTTCCAGGCGCTGAGATAAACGGCCTTTTTGAATAAAATAATTCCCATGTCAGAAGACCCAGGTGCTCTCCCATCTCGCTCCTGGGGGATTTCTTGGTTGCCCTCCTTCCCCCCTCCTCCACACCCGACCCCTGCCAGGCCCAGGGCGTGCCCGGGATGGCGGCGACTTTCCCGCTCCCTGTGGACGGGGCTCGTCCTGGCTCTGACGCTGGGGCCACCCCGTCCCTGCGGGGTCAGGGGGTGATGGGGCTGAGAGGGGATCTGATCCTGCCCGCGGAGCCTCCCGGGGCCCTGACGCGCCGACCCGGGGGGCTCATTACCAGGGTTGCCGAGATGCCCATGGGGACAGGACAGCGGCCCGGGGAGGCCCCTGAGCAGTGGGAGAGGACGCGTCAGGCCAGGGTGAGGGAGGGGGAAGTCGCAGACCCCGCGGCGGGTCTGTCTGTTGGGGCGTCGGAGGGGACCTGGCGAGATCCCGGGCTTGGGAGCCCGGAACGTGTGGCTGTCGCCATAGGGTACACCATCCCTCCCGCCCTGACCGTGACCTCACCTGAGTCCTGAGGGAAGTAGCTGCAGGAGAAACCACCTCAGCTCCTCGGGTGAGGGGAGGGGCAGGACAATGACTGGGAGTGCAGCAGCGGGAGGTCACCCTCTCAGTGCATATGAGCAGGGGTGAGGGCCAGACAGTTGTCAGACAGTGACACGGGGCAGGCACACCCCACCCACTGCCCTGATGAGTGAGGTGGGCACCTACCAGGAACAGATTTGGGGCCATCAGTGTCCACTTGGTCCAAAATGTGTGCCTGGAGCTGCGACTGGCCAGTGTTTTGCAGGGACTGGGGGCTCAGACCCCACAGGCTATATTTGGGGCATCCTTGACAGTTCGTGCTCCTGAGGGTTCTTGGGGGGTCCCGTACTTGAAAGCGGCCTTTAGATGGCAGAGGAGGGGATGGGCTCAGGGTTTCAGGGGTGCCCTTGCACGGGACATGGTGAGAAGTGAGGAGACTGCTCAGGGAGCTGTGGTCAGTTGAACTCTCTGCCCTTTGGCATCTCCCACAGGCAGCGTGGACAGTGGCGGCACCTGCGGGTCACAAGCTGGAGAGGCCAAGCATAGCAGGAGCTGAGATCCCTGTGGGGGGACACAGGACAGAGCCCGGAGAGAGGTCAGTGGGGAAGGAGAGCACTGGTCATCTGCAGAGAGACACTGTGGTTCAGGCACTGGCAGATGGTCCTGGCATTTTACTCCTCTAGACTTTCATGCAGTGATGGCTCCAGGGGGGATGAATCTCACCATCGTGACAGAATTCGTCCTCCTGGGGTTCCCCACCCAGGGGACCATGGGCTTCTTGCAACCACTGCTCTTCTCCCTGGTCTACCTGTGCGCCCTGCATCGCCACCCTGGACCGGCACCTCCACATCCCCATGTACTTCTTCCTGAGGAGTCTGTCCTTCTCAGACCTGTGCCTCATCTCAGTCACAGTCCCCAAGTCCATCGCCAGCTCTCTGAGGCACATCAGCTCCATCTCCTTCCCGGGCTGTGTCCTCCAGGTCTTCATGGTTATGTCAGCAGGTGCAGAGCTGACCCTACTCACAGTTATGAGCCTTGACTGCTATGCTGCCATCTGCCACCCCCTGCACTATGATGTCATCATGAGCAGGGACAGGTGTGTGGAGCTGACAGCTGTGTCCTGGCTGGGTGGGGGGTCTCTATGCTGTTATCCTCACAGCTGGAACCTCCTCTTTGTCCTACTGTGGTTCCAACATGGTACACCAGTTCTTCTGTGACATCCCCCAGTTATTGGCTATTTCCTGCTCCAGAAATTTATTCAACGAACTTGCCCCCATTCTCATTAATGCAGTGATGGATTCCTGCTGTTTTACTTTCATCGTCATTTGCTATGTCCACATCTTCTCTGCTGTCAAGAAGATCCCATCCACAGAAGGTAAGGCCAAGGCCTACTCCAACTGCCTTCCCCACCTGCTGGTTGTGGTGCTGTTTCTCTCCACTGGATGCTTTGCTTATCTGTAGCCAACCTCAGGGACTCCTTCCATGTCTGACCTGGTCATTTCTATGTTCTACATGGTGGTTCCCCCCACCTTTAATCCCGTCATATACAGTCTGAGGAACCAAGCCTTGAAGACGGCTGTGGGGAGACTGATGAAGGGGAGACTCACCTAAACATAATAGAGAAGATGACTTCATGACTCCATTATGAGACACATATTTTGGATAATTGAATCATACTCCTCCTCATATTTTTCTTATTACATGTAATTCCATTGCACAATTTAAAATATATGCTCATTTTTAAATTATATATATGGTGACTTCATATAGTCTGCAGCTTGTAGACTCTATTGGTATTGATTGTTCCTCTGTTACACTTAGGTGCTTTTTTATATTTTCTGTACAATGGGGGTCACTGAACTTCCAGACACTCTTTGATGGTCTCCATTTCTGTGCTCCCGGCCAAGAGGGGCAATGGTTGGGTTTCATCACATTCGTGACCAAAAGTTCTCTCACGGGGGCAGCATCTCCAGTCTCTAAGGCGGCTTCCCCTTTAATGTTTTCTTGATCACAGGTGGAATCATGGGATATGAGCAGGACAGAGACCCCTTTACTTAGTAGGTGGGGACTTCACAGCATAAATAAGGCCTGAGGATCTGAAGTGAGAATTGACCAAGGTCAATAAGGACACACACGTGACGTGGTGAAGACAACCCGGAAGCTCTGTTGTGGGTGCCGCCCGCATTTGCCAAAATCACACTCACCCACAGTGGACACCAGAAATAAGAAAGTTAGGTTCATGTACAGTATATTTACAAAAAAAAATTCCAAAATGCACTGGATAGGAATTTTTGAGATACAATAAGAGAACTTAACAAGTTATGATGATCAAAACAAAGAGATAGCTAGTTGCCTGCCTCGTATCTAGTATTTTCAGAAATGTGTTAGGAATGCCATCCATGACCTCACACCACACTTTACAGGAGTGTTATCCCATTTATTTCATCACCTAGAGTGGGCGGGAATGGCAGCACAATGCCGTGGCCGGGCAGGTCATCAAGAGGAATCTTACCTAGAATGTCTGCATTTTTCACAAGCACATTGAAATGAAAAAACTCATCAGATTTACGTGCAATGAAATGATACTATCATTTAGTATACTTGTAAAGACATGTAAGGAATTGAAGGAGATGTCAATTTGGGAAGTGTAATGCCCCCATGATTGTCACTTGCTGTCTGGCCTCAGCTCCTTTCTGCTGACTGCATCGACCTTTGTTTTCCCATTTGTGATGGCCAATATTTGAAAATTTCACACCAAAATATTTCATGATAAAAATTAGTTCCAACTGGATATCAGACATTTAAGTCATTATCAAACAGTTCGCCTTGCGAGGAGGCTCTTCAGGCTGACCTTGCTGAGGTGAGATCCATGCAGGCACAAAGTAAATATGGAGGCTGCCAAGAAAGGTTAGAAAATGGCAACATCTGGATATTTGAAATCTGGGATGACAACTTGATACTATTCTTTTAAGTGGTATTTTTAACTTTTCTCTGATAAATTAATTTCTTAATATCAATTCTTGATACTGTTATAGTTCACTGGTGGGATATAATGAGAATTTAATAAGTGTTTAAGAACCTGAATCAGAGCATTATACACATTCATGAGACTATTGTTTGCCAACTTTGAATAATATTATTAAAATATTTAAGTAATAAACATTAAATGTCTCAATGTTCTATGAATTTAAAAATGTAAGCACAATGAAAATTGTTGTGGGGCCTCCCCGGTGGCCCAGTGGTTGAGCGCTGGGTTGCGAAGCTGCCCGCAGCCTCTGAAGCACCGGTTCAATCCCCGGCTGCTGGGCGAGGGTCCCACATGGCACGCAGACCTCTCCTGGGGCCCACTGCTCCCCTCAGCAGTGTACTTCGTCGCTCTACCTGTTCTACTCTCTGCTCTGGTAAATTCTCTCACCCTCTCGCGCTTCTGACTGTACCCAGTGCTTGTATAAATAAATTAATCTTTAAAAAAAAAAAAGAAAATTGTTGTGGACAACAAGGTAATAAACATTGAGAACTCTAAAGATTCCACTGAAAAAACAAATTAAATTAAATAAGCCACTTCAGTATACTTCAAAAGTACAAAATCAACACATGAATATCAATTGCCTTCTTATGTGCAAAAAAATGAATCAGAAGAGAAGAATTTGAGAAGGCAATCTTAAATATAATCACAAAATTACCTGGGAGTAACCCTAAAAGAGAAAGTGAAGATACCCAGAAAATTGTAAGACATTCTTAAAATAAATAGGAAACATACACAACAAATGGAAAGATATGCCCTCCTCATGGACAGGAAGAATCAGGATTACAAAATATCCATCGGACTCAAAGCAATTTACAGATGCATGCAATCCGAATGAAAATTTTAATGGCATTCTCAGATATATGAAACAAACATTACAGAAAAGCATATGGAACTACGAAAGACCACAAACAGCCAAAAAAGTCTTGATGATAATGAATAAGAAAGGAGGAAGCACACTTTCAGACTTAAGCCTGTATAATAAAGTTCTAATAGTTAAAACAGCATGGTTCTGGGACAAAAACAGATAGGCCAGCCATTGGAATATAATGAGGGCCCAGGAACCCTCCCTCGTCAGTATGGGCAGTGACTCTACGAAGAGTAGCCAGAGCATTCACTGGAGAGGGAAAGTGGGGAAATGGTGCTGGGAAAAGCAGACAGACACACGCAGCAGAGTGAAGCAGGTCACTGCCCCACACCCTACAAAAGAGTAAACTCAAACAGATAAATGCCTGTTTCCACGTGTGACATCACCATTGTCATGCAGCAAACCTAAGTATATGACACCATGAGCAGAAACCTACCATTTCCTACAAGATTAGAAGCAAATTATCCCAATAAAAGGACAATTCTAATGTAAGTGCAGTGACAGGTGCTGTGGTGGAAAAGAACTGCAGGATACACAATTTCAGAGACGAGTAAAGTTTCTCTTCCCGAAGGGCTGGTGACCCCCGTGGTCACTCACTTCTGCTGGACATTCATTGTCTTTCCACCCCAATCTCCCTCCCTTGGCTCCCTCCTGCCTCTCTCCATTTCGGTTCCCCCCCATCTCAGGCCTTTCCACATCCCCCCTCACATCCATCTCCAGGGCCTCTCTGTGAAGGGCACACGGTGGGTGATGGGGGACTCTCCAGCTGTCTAGACAGGGACTCAGGGCACTGTTATGACTGATGGTGCTGACCCCAGTGGACACGACAGTTGGGGAATGAAACCCGGAAATACGGATTTGTCTATTCACTTCCGTAGAGTCGTGAGCCAGACACAAAATCACATCTACACACCGAGTGTGATAATTACTCCCTGAGAAGCACTGCAGGATGCTCCAATTATCACAGTCAAGTAAACACACACTTTCCCTCTGGAGGAAGGTCCCTGAGGGCTGGAATCTGGACAGTGTCCAACACATGGACACCAGCTCAGAGCTCAAATAGCCCAGCCCTGAGGCCCTGCTCTGTCCATGAGGTGGCAGCTAGACGGGGTGCCACATCCTGTGAGTGCTCAGAGGCATCCCCAAGAGGCCCGACCATGGATTGAGAGGCCTGGACGCCCTCTGTCATGCCATGGGGACAACCTCAGGATAGAGACTCAACACGGCAGCAAGAACTTCCCCCCCAGATTGCAGGTATTCTGTTCTTAAACAGTTTTCGGAATGGAAATCATTCAGACTTGACTGTTTTTAGATTTCAAGCTTCATTTTAGATCTGAGAAGGCACAGTAAATAAAATACTTGTTTTATAAATCATGAAAACTATTAAATTCTGAAAGTGCACAAGTTTCTCAGTGCCCCACTGCCGTATCATGCTGGATGAGTCTCAATGAGAGGAAATATACTCTCCTTTAATTTAAAGAGTTCAAAGGATTGAACAGAACATTGTAATGCATCGGATATGTGACGATTAACGCTTCATAACTGGCATTTGAGCATTCAGCACACTGAGTTGTTTTGGGCACTATATAAAAGCACAACAATTAATGGAATTACAATGTGATAAAAAAATTCCAGGGGAAAGTTAATATAATATTTATTTTTAAAAATCAGAATGTTATACCTTTTGCCTACACATTATGACAGACCTAAGTGTCAAATATAAATTATGTCATGTCTACGCAACATTGTTCACCATTTCAGGCTCTGGCACTAGAGAGAAGATGGGTGTGGACTCCTGTCTCTTCACAGACATGGACTTGGGGTTTTTCCCAACTCCAACACTCTGCGGTCATGTCAATACTGCACAGGAACAGAATATGTCAGAGCTTCTGTCATCATGACAGAGATGTTTCATATCAGTCACAAGGTGTCTACATCTTGGACCACCTCATATTCTGATTTTCTGATTTATTTTCCTGTTTTTGTAAAATTATTAGGAAGATGCCACCAATGCGTTGCACTTATTTTATCTTACTATGTGACCCTGCCTCCCCAGGGCCTGCCCCTCCATCACCCCACAGGGGTTGGTCGAGCCCATCCTGCAGGAGGGACATGTGGGTGTGACCCAGGAGGAGACTCTGGGGGAAATGCGGTCTCTGAATCCTCAGATGTGGGGAGTCAGGGGCAGGGAGATGAGGAGACGAGGGGATGGACCAGGAGTCAGCAGTGAGGCCACAGGGGCAGGAATCTGACAGAGGAGGCGTCAGGACACGCCACATGGGGACTCTGAGCCCAGATCATTCAGTTCTAGGACAGTGTCAGGTCCTGGGGAGCAGGAAAACAGGGACCCACACACCCCATCTCCTTACACAGCTGTCACTGTGGGGCCTCCCCAGACCAGGGCTGTGCTGGAGGAGCAGGGACGAGCTCTCTAGGATGGGGAGGGGTTGGGCATGGTCACGTGTTCTCTGGGACTGTGCCTGGACAACCTCTGGGAGGTGTGCTGGGTGGAGACACTGGGGCTTGGGCAGGAGGCGGGAGCAGCGGGGCTGGGGTTGTACGGAGGGGTGATTGTCAGCTGAGTTTGTTGACAGATATGAGAATTTCAATTTTTCAAATTTTGTAGAGAAGAGTTGAAATGTTTTAGTTTTCACCCATTTTCAGGACTTATTTAGAAAATGTAGTAATGGCACATTCACATGATGGAAATATATGGGCTGAATAATGAGGTCTATGCAGATAATGATTTTTGACTCAATAGGAGGTAGAAGGAGTAATTCTTAGAAAATATATTGAATTATTACCAATATGATAACCCATATATTCCATCTTGGAAGATTTTGACATTTTCTTCCCTTCACCTTTCTCAATACAGATGATGCCTCCAGGGGTGACCAATCTCACGGCCGTGACAGAATTTATCCTCCTGGGATTCCCCACCCATGGGACCATGGCCTTCTTGCACCCACTGCTCTTCTCTTTGATTTATATGTACGCCCTTCTGGGGAACGGGCTCATCATCCTCATCACGACCCTGGACCAGCACCTCCACACCCCCATGTACTTCTTCCTGAGGAATCTGTCCTTCTTGGACTTCTGCCTCATCTCAGCCACAGTCCCCAAGTCCATTGCCAACTCTCTGAGGCACAGCAGCTCCATCTCCTTCCCGGGCTGTGTCGTCCAGGTCTTTTTGATAGTATTTTCAGTAGGAGCCGAGCTGACCCTGCTCACAGTGATGAGCCTTGACCGCTATGCTGCCATCTGCCAACCCCTGCACTATGAGGTCATCATGAGCAGGGTCAGGTGTGTGCAGCTGATAGCTGTGTCCTGGCTGGGTGGGGGTCTCATCGGTTTTATGAACACAGCTGGAACCTTCTCCTTGTCCTTCTGTGGGTCCAACGTGGTCCACCAGTTCTTCTGTGATGTTCCCCAACTACTGGCTATTTCTTGCTCAGGAAATTTAATGAGTGAACTTGTCCCCATTCTCATTAGTGTAGTGTTGAGTATCTGCTATTTCATTTTCATCGTCATTTCCTATGTCCACATCTTCTCTGCTGTCAGGAAGATCCCATCCACAGAAGGTAAGGCCAAAGTCTATTCCACATGCCTGCCCCACCTGCTGGTTGTGATGTTATTTCTCTGTACTGGATTCTTTGCTTATCTGAAGCCGATTTCAGACACTCCGTCCATGTCTGACCTGGTCATTTCTATGTTTTACACGATGTTGCCCCCCACCTTTAATCCCATCATATACAGTCTGAGGAATAAAGCCTTGAAGACGGCTGTGGGAAGAGTGATAAAAGGCCAATTCTCCAACAAATAAGGTATCATCAATTATTCACCCGCATTTATTCAGTTTCCCACTAACTCTACATTCATCATTCACAAAGTAAAGATGCTTCCCATTAGTATTTTTCTTTTGTCTCAAATTCATATTCTCATATTGTCAATGTGCTCCTGTTTCCTAAAATAATGCAATCCTTTGCCAAACCTCTCCCTGTGTGATGTTCATAAACTGAATCCAGCTCACGGTTAAAAACATGTATTTGGTGTAGAAAGAACGTTCTAGAACTCACACATCACCAACATTTATGAAACCAAGCCATGGTAAAGGGGTTCTGTCCTCAGGAGCACACGGTCACGGGACCCCAGTTCTGGGCAATCGATTCCCACAGCCTGTGTGTGTCTCCCCTGAGGGCCCCGCCCCTGTAGAGGGGAGGGGAGACAGCTGAGCAGGGTCCCCCACCCCTCACCATTCCTACAGGAGCGTCTTCCTCTAAGACACATTCATGTTTCTGTTCAAAAGGACAAGGAATCTCCTCCTGAATCTGCCAGAGATGGGCGGATGGAGGATATTTAAGGAATTTGAATCGACAATTGAAGCCTGTGGCTGACGGGAGTGTTCATTTCCATCACGTCCTGTTTGGATTCAGAGTCTCTCCACTGCCTGGCTGGGGTATTTGAAAATAAAATAGCTCTTAGGAAAACGCATGGCTGCGAAGAGCCACATTCCTGGTTTTCACATTTATGACTTGAGCCGTGTCTGCTCTCGGGGTCCTTGTCAGCTCCCCTCGGTTTCCAGGTTGCCCCTCGATGTGCGGCGGCAGGTCTGCTTCCCCACTTTCTGCAGAAAACTCTCGCAGTCACTGTCTGTCTGCTCTGGGAATTGTGTCGTTCTTTGTTTCAACATCCTGTGAGGAGAGCACAGCGGTGTCGTCGACTTCTGTCTCTCCACGGCATTCGCACTGCACGGCTGAGGTTCTCGTAGCGTTTCCCCAACCCTGAGGACTGAGCTGGGTGATGTTCTGCCCCTCACGCCCTTTCTCCGGGGGCAGGTCACTGTGTCCCACACTCTCCCAGTGGCTCTACCGTTGTCAGTCCAGGAAAGCGGCGTCGAAATGAAAAGGCACGTTGGCCACGAGCTCGAGTCCACTCCAGGTTCCCGATCACATGGCCCGGAGTCGCTCGCTCAAGATCCATCCCAGTGTGGCCTGAGCACCTTGAGCAGCCGCTCAATGCTCGCCAGGATCACTACCCGCAGGCAGGGACGGGGCCACGGTCTCCACTGTCTGGATGTCACGCCCTTCCCCAGTCGGATCCTACCCGTATGTTTTCTATTTGCCCTTTGAACCAATGCACCGAGTGTGTTGGGCAGGGGATTTTCCCACAGGCTTCATCGTGCCGTCACCTTCATGCAGTGTTTGTTCTCCAGCAAAGAAATCAGCTCCTTTGCACTTTTCACTATTTTCACGTGGGGTCCCATTCAACCCCTGGGCCTGTGCACGTGTCCACTCAGCATCCGCTGACCACCTGCCCCTGCAGTGCCCGACCCCTCCTTCCAAGTCCCTCCCTACTCTCCTCCTCCTTTTGCACAAGGTCCACGTTTCTTTTTGCTGTGTTTGTAATGCAGATTTTCTGTATTTTCTATTCCCAGATGAGGGAGACTGTCCACGCTCCGTCTCTCACTATCCGCTCATCTCCTTTAACAAAGTCACCTCAAAGTCCATCCATGTGGTCCCAAAACACAGGATTTCACCTTTTTAATAGCTGTGTAGTTCCCACTGCATATGTACCCACATTATTTATTCCCTCTCTGTCCACGGCACTTGGGTTGGGGCCATGGCCAGCTATGGTGGACGGTGCTGCTCTGAACACAGGTGTATGTGCTCTGCGTCGTAGAGTCTGCACATCTAGGACAAATACCCAGATGAGGTTTGCTCTATCCTGTGGTTGTCCTGTTGCTATTGTCTGAAGACACCTCCACACCATTTTACCAGCAGGGATGAGAGGCCTTTTCTCTCCTTCCCTCACCTCTTGTTGTGTCCAGTCTCTTGATTGCTCCCTTCTCACAGGTGACAACTCAGTGTGGCTTGGATCTGTGTTGCCCCTAGAATTACTTATGTAGAGCATTTTTATGGATTAAAGTCTGGGTAAGATACAAAACCATAAGACACGAAAGAGAACACAGGGGAAGCCCTACTGGACACCCCCCAACACACACAGGTGGACTTGGGGACACAAGGCCTAGGACAGAGAAACGGCAAAAATAAACAAGGGGCCTCACCACACTAGTGAGCTCCTGTGCCTCAGAAGATGCCATTGCAAAACAGACTCCTGCCCTGGGAGAAAATTGTGCATGTCACACACCTGGCAAGGGCGAGTGTCCAAAATACGCAAAACCTCACAAATGCAACAACAGAAAGAGACACCCCAACCCAACACAGCCTCAGACTCCCAGAGACACTTTCCCACAGGTCAGGAGGCCGTGGCCTCTCACGCTTTGTATTTGGGTAGAAACCTTGCCCGCTCCTGAGCCCGTCCACCTGCCTCACACCTGCAGCCACTTGAACATCCCTGACAGAGTCACAGGTGCCGCAGGAGGAAGTGGGTGTCGTCTCCCAGGTGGTCTCCACGTCCAGAGCATCCGGGTCGCAGTGCCCAGAGGCAGGATTCCCCAGGGGCGGGCATGTGTCCACCACGAGGCCGAGGGGTGGGACATGAGGGCATGCTGGTGAGCGGAAGGGGCGTGGCCTCTGTCCCCCAAAACAAACCCCACAGGGATCCCCGGACTGGGAGAAGCGCCAGGCACCCTCCCACCCGCTGCCTTGGCCGTTCCCACTGGGCAGCGCGTGTCTCTCACCCTGGCCTCGGCCAGCCCCGGGCTCCGACAAGACACCCCTGAACCCCAGCCCGCACTGGCCTCGAGGCCACATCCGCCTCTCAGAGCCCTTGGGCACAAATGTCCACATTTCAGCCGAAGGTGAACACGCATCGGGGAGGTTCGGGACTTGTTCTGTGTGTCCTCCCGTCCGCGGGCCCAACCGGGACCGCACAAGACGGGGTCACTCCTGTCAGGGGAGGAAAAGGATTTTGGTCACTTCGTGTCCCTCCCGCCCGGCCTCCCAGTGCGCGCAGCTACCCCGGCCAGCTCTGCCTGACCACTGTCCAGTTGGCTCCCACACCAGAGAGTGATTCCCGCCGGCCGCTCGTCTGCAGGAGGCTCCACGTACCCTGCGTGCCTCAGCGCCCCTGAGCCCCGTCTTCGCCTCAGCGGCTGCCCACGGGTCCCCCAGCTGCTGCCCCGGACTCGGGCACCCGAGGCGGAGCTGGAACTACCCGGCTCCCGGCCGCCTGTACTCTTGGCACCCCAGGGGACCCCAGCCCGGCCGTGTGCACCCCGCACACCCGGGCAGGATTGTCCATGAGAAGGCGACGTCCACGCAAAGTCAGCAGCAAGTCAGACTCTCAGGCACTAGAGCAGTTAAACTATTCACTTTGTAAATCATGACAACTAATGCTGACCGGACCCAAGTCGTCATGTCCCACTGCCCTGTCAGCCTGGGTGAGACTCAGTGAGAGAAAACATATTCTCTTCTAATTTATGGTGGTCAAACACATTGACTTTTAATACATTGAGCATATTAGAAGATTGTGACTTACAGGAGATGTGACGATTTCTGCTGCATACCTGGGATTAGCATCAGCACATTCAGTGTGTTCTGGGCGCTGAATAAAATCACAGCAATTAATAGAACTGGATGGTGATGAAGACATTCCAGAGGGAATTAAAAATTATACTTACTGTTTGATTCAGAATGTTATGCCTTTTCTCCTAAGCATGATGACAGATGAGTCAAGTAGAAATTCAGTAACTTGTCAGCGACACTGCTGACATCTTAATGGCTCTAGCACTAAATGATGGTGGCGCTGACATCTGTGTATTTGTGGACGTGAACTTGGGATTTTTCCCAACCTCCACACCCAGGGATTGTCAGTGTAATTGGAAAATGAGTTACAGTATTTAATCAGGGCCTGGAGGAGATATGTCAAGTTATTTTATCCGTTTTAAAGATGTATTTAAGGTCACTAGACAGATGTCAACATTTTTCACCACCATGAACCCTGATTTATATTCTTTTTTTATTAAATTTCTGGAATTATTCCCACAAAAGTGTTGCAATTATTTTACATTACTATATTCTCCAAAAAATTCTGCCCACCCCAGGGCATGCCCCTCCATCACCCCACAGAGGGGGGAGAGGATGACATTGGGGGGAGGAGAGTTGACAGAGCTACCCCGTGTCCAGATGTCCCCACTTACACACGGGCCTGGGGTGAGGAACAAACCTGCACCCGGGGGACCCGGGTCCCTGGGACCGGCAAGGACAGCCACATGCACAGAACGTCTGTCTCAGCCCCAGAGCCCCAGAGCGGCCTCCTCCCTGCACACATGTGCATGACTCTGAGGGGGACAGAGGGGCCGGGAGGGACCTGGGGTGGACGAGCCCATCCTGCAGGAGGGACGTGTGGGAGTGACCCAGGAGGACACTCTGCAGGAAACTTGGTCTCTGAGTCCTCAGATGTGGGGGAGTCAGGTGCAGGGAGATGAGGAGCGAGGCGACGGACCAGGAGTCAGCAGTGAGGCCACAGGGGCAGGAATCTGACTGAGGAGGCGTCAGAACACGCCGCACAGGGACTCAGCCCAGATCATTCAGTTCCAGGACGGTGTCGGGTCCTGGGGAGCAGGAAAACAGGGACCTGCACACCCCATCTCCTTGAACATCTGTCACTGTGGGGCCTCCCCAGACCAGGGGAGTAGGGATGGGCTCTCTAGGGTGGGGAGGGCCTGGGCATGGTCACGTGTCCTCTGGGGCTGTGTCCTGGACAATCTCTGGGAGGTGTGCTGGGCGGAGATGCTGGGGCCTGGGCAGGAGGGGGAGCCGCGGGCCTGGGAATGACTGGGCACTGGTGGTCTGTCAATTCAGTTCACTGAGAGACCTGATATTCAGGTTTCATCATCGTCATTTAAAATTTTCATTTCTTCTCAAATTTACAGACACATGTTTTAACAATACATCAATAGCACATTCACATGAGTAAAATATGAATTTGCTTAGATAATGATAAATCGTGACTAGATTGCATGCTTCTTATATGTTGATAACCCATTTTGTGTTCAATATTAGAAGATTGACAATGTTTTCTTCCTCTTTTTTATTTATACAGTTGATGTCTCCAGAGGTGACCAATCTCACGGCCGTGACAGAATTCATCCTCCTGGGGTTCCCCACCCAGGGGACCATGGGCTTCTTGCACCCGCTGCTCTTCTCCCTGGTCTACCTGTGTGCCCTGCTGGGGAACTGGCTCATCTGCGTCATCACGACCCTGGACCGGCACCTCCACACTCCCATGTACTTCTTCCTGAGGAGTCTGTCCTTCACAGACCTCTGCCTCATCTCAGCCATGGTCCCCAAGTCCATCGCCAACTCTCTGAGGCACAGCAGCTCCATCTTGTTCCCGGGCTGTGTCATCCAGGTCTTCATAATGATTATATCTGTAGGTACAGAGATGTACCTGCTCACGGTGATGACCCTTGATCACTATGCTGCCATCTACCACCCCCTGCACTATGACATCATCATGAGCAGGGACAGGTGTGTGCAGCTGACAGCTGTGTTCTGGCTGGGTGGGAGTCTCTATGCTGTGATGAACACAGCTGGCACCTTCTCATTGTCCTACTGTGGGTCCAACGTGGTCCACCAGTTCTTCTGTGACGTCCCCCAGTTATTGGCTATTTCCTGCTCAGGAAATTTAATGAACAAAATTGTCCCCATTCTCATTAATATGGGCTGGAGTATCTGCTATTTCATTTTCATCATCATTTCCTATGTCCACATCTTCTCTGCTGTCGGGAACATCCCATCCACAGAAGGTAAGGCCAAGGCCTACTCCACCTGCCTTCCTCACCTGCTGGTTGTGGTGCTGCTTGTCTCCACTGGATGCTTTGCTTTTCTGAAGCCGACCACAGGCACCCTGTCCATGTCTAACCTGGTCATTTCTATGTTCTAGACGATTGTGCCTCCACCTTTAATCCCGTCATATACAGTTTGAGAAACAAAACCTTGGTGATGGCTGTGGGGAGTCTCATAAATGGCCAGTACTCCAAGATGTGAAATATCACAATCTAAAATTATAATACCTAATTAATTCAGCTTTTCCCCCTAACTCTTACATGTCATCATTTAAAAGCATAGATTTCTTGCATTAGGATTATTCCCTTGTCACAAATTCATATTCTCATAATCTTCACTGTACTCCTATTTCCTAAATACTGCAATCCTTTCTCCAAGCCCTTCCTGAATCTACCTCGTGGTTAAAAACTTGTATTTGGTGTAGAAAGAATGTTCTAGAACTCACATTCACCAACATTTACATAACATGAAGCAGTGGTAAAGGGGGTCTGTCCTCAGGACCACATAGCCACAGGACCTCAGTCCTGGGGCTCGGTTCCCACAGCCTGTGTGTGTCTCCACCGAGGGCCTTGTCCTCGTTAATGGCAGGGGAGACAGAGGGTGAGGCCCCCCATCCCTCACGATTCCTCACGGGCATCTTCATCTAGGAGAACTTCCTGTTCCTGCTCAAAGGAGAAAGGGAAACCACACTTGACTCTGCCAGAGGTGGAAGGATGGAAGCTTCCTTGGTTGGTAGGAATCTATAACTGAAAACTGGAATGGATGGAATATTAATTTCTATGATGCCTGGTTTGATGCCAATATGACTGCACTCCCTCAATGTGGTGTTTTCTTAAGTAGTTATATGAATTATCTTTGAAAAGCTACATTTCTACTTAAAAATTTATAATTTTTAATTGTTGCATTTATTTTTAATTTTCTTAGTTTTCCAGATCCTATCTTTAACCTGTACCAGGTCTTCTTCTCCATTTTCGTGTAGATTACTCTTAAGCTCACTTTTATTTTACTTGGGAACAATATTATTTTTTTATTATATAAAACATTATTCAAACTAAAGCATGGCATATTTGCAATTTTTTTTTATAATCCTACATCTGCACTGCATGCCAGAGGTTCTCACACTGTTCCCTAACACTGAGAACGTGAGCTGGGGGTGACGTTCCTCCTCTCTGGGAGCAGGTCACTGTGTCTCCAAACTCTCCTGACTGATGAGCACATTTTGTCCATGAAACTATTTATGATAATAAAATGTAGTTAATCACAAGACATGACTCGTCCATTCAAATTTCAGAATGAAACCTGAGCTAGAAAATCACTCAAAGTAAGGGATATGACGTCATTCTGTGGTCAGATTCCTGTGGATTTATTTTCTATTTTTCCTTTAACAAATCCAGTAAGTGTCTGTTGAGAAGGGATGTTTACCATGAGTGTTTCATTGCAAAATCAAGTTAATTTGTTATTTGTTCTTATCAAGGTGAAGACTCAATTAGACTTTTTACTGTTTTCACCGTGAGTCACTTTTCACTCCCCCACATGCACCAGTGTCCACTCAAAATCTACTAAATGCCCTGCAGTGCCCGGCCCCTCCGTCCACACTCCTACTCTCCTCCCCTGTTCTGTCTGCTAAAGAGCAAATTTTTGCACTCCGTCCAACATTTCCTTTTGCCATTTGCCACTCTATTTTTTTTTATTGACTTTTTATGTTATAATCCACAGATGGGTGATATCAGCCAATGCCTTTCACTTTTAGACTTATTTCACTAGCATACCCACCTCAAGGTCCACTTTGGTCCCTAAGGACATTTTCAATAGCTGTATATTATTGCATGGAGTATGGATCCACATTCTTTATTCACTCTTCTGTCCACAGCACTTGGTTTGGGGCCATGACCGGCTTCGGTGGACGGTGCTGCTGGGAACACAGGTGTACATGGTCTGCACTGTAGAGTCTGCGCATCTGGGATAAATACCCAGATGAGGTTGCTCCATCCTGTGATTGTCCTGTTGTTAGTGTCTGAAGACATCTCCACGCCAATTCCCAGCAGAGGTGAGAAGCCTTTTCTCTCCCTCCCTCACCTTTTTGCTCTGTTCAGTCTCTTGATTGGTCCCTTCTCACAAGTGACAACGGTTTGGATTTCTCTTTTCCTCCTTATTAGAACAATTTGGAATGGATTAAAAATTTGCATTAGACAAACCCTTAAAATACCAGCAAGAACACACAGGGGCTGTCCACTGCACACTCACCCCACAGATGAACTTGGGGACACACCACCAAGGACCAGGGAAGAAGAGCACATAGGAACAAGTGGGCCCTCCCACACTAGAGAGTTTTTGTGCCTCAGAAAAGCCATCCCCAAAATGGGCCCTTGCACTGGGAGAAAATTGTGCACATCACACACCTGACAAAGCGAGTGTCTAAAATACACAAAACCTACAAACCCAGCAACAGAAAGAGACACCCCAATCCAACACAGCCTCAGAACCCCCAAGACATTTTCCTTGGGGAGTTTAGGACGCCGCGGCCTCTCACACTTTTTTTTTTAAATAAATATAGATTTATATTTTTTTTTATACAAGAACCGGGGTACAGGCCAGGTGTGTGGGAGGGTGAGAGGATTCACCAGAGACAGAGCGGGGAACAGAACGGGCAGACGGACTGAAGTACACTGCTGAGGAGAGCAGCAGATGAGACAGGAGAGGTCTGCTTGCCATGTGGGAAGCTCCCAGGCTTGCAGGGATCGAACCGGCACTGCAGAGGCTGCAGACGGCTTCACAGTGCTGCGCCCAAATGCCTGTGCCACCAGGGAGGCCCCCCTCACACTTTTTATTCAGGTTGAAACCGTCCCCGCTCCAGAGCCCGTCCACCTGCCACACACCTGCAGCCACTTGGATATCCCTGACAGAGTCACAGATGCCAGCTTGTGCTGCATAAAGTCTCCTGCATTTCTGATGCTTCTTTTTGATTTTATTATTGAATATAATCTGGGTATCCCGAATTAATCCTGTCATGTCATTTCCTGCAGCATCTGACTGTGTCAAACTGATCCTTTCCATCCCACCGGCTCACTGTCCTGCTATCTCTTCAAGGACATCTGGGGTGACAGAGCACCTGAGTCTGCTTTCTGAGACTCACTCGTGGGCGCTGGGGCTGGACACTACGCAGCTGGGACAGTGGGAAGGACGGACATGCCCTTGATGGCAGAGACACGACACAGTCTCTGCGACCACGCGGGTTCCCCGAGACCCCCCCGGGAGGGGCACCCCAGCCCCCTGACCCTGTACCTTCTCCCTGAGCCCCTAAAGGACACCCCACCCATGCACTGACCCCGCCTGCTGCCCGGGCCGCCTGCTGAGCAGGAGGTAAGGGGGTGTGCTCTCCCCTTTGGCTCGGCTCTGTGAGGCGTCTGAGGCCACCATCAGTCGGTGTGGACGGTCACTGGTCAAAGGTGACTTGAGAAACCGCTGACTGCGCGATGTTCAAAATCACGATGCCCTGGGGAGACACAGGTGAGCCTTGTGTGGTGGAGTCGCTGCCCACCTGCGCTCCAAGCTTGGAGGCGAAGCCCCTGGCGGCCTCTGGGCGCCGACCCAGGTCTGCCGTGCTCGCCAGTGCGCCCCGCTGCCCCCAACCCCTGATCCCGGACCCCCACCCCACACCAAGCTCCGTGACACCCACGGCGTGTCAGGGAAGTGAGGGTCCCCACCCTCAGCCCCCTAGCGCAGCCTGCACAGACCCGCGTGGGCCTTGTCCCTGCCCCTGTCTCCTCAGAGCAGCTGGCAGATCGTTCCTCTGTCACACAAACAACAAATGAGACAAAATTGAAGAAGTTTTGCTTTATTATGCATGAAAAGAGACTGTGGGGTGTTTTTAAAAGCACAAGGGAGAACCCTGCTATCCTCCCCCACCCACAAAGTTCTCACTCTCCGACCGAAAGGAGGAAAAAAAAAAACTAAAACAACCAACAAGAATAAACTACACATCAAGCGGGACTGTGAATAGAAAGGAACTATTTCAGCCACCGCACCCTGTGAGCTAAAACTGTGGAGAACCATGCAGGAATCGCCGCTGAGGTGAGCGAACTAAGGGCTCCAGGCATCATTAGAGAAAAACAAAGACTCCGAGGAGACCTACAAACAACCCAAGGGCAGCCAAGAACCACTGGGAAAAAGCACAGGTCTGCAAGTACAGGTCTCTGGCATAACCTCGTGACCAGAACTAAACCACCAACTAGCTGATTCCCTGTTGGAACTGAGTAAATACAGAGGGAGGGAACTATAAGGGACATTGCCCAGCAACACAGCATCAACACCCTGCTGGAGTTTTGGTCTACCAGTGCTGGTCTCAGTCTGGTAAACAGTTTCTGACACGCCTAAAGGAGCACTCCAAAGAGATGCCTGCCAACACCAGTGGCACAGCATCCCAACACATAGATCTAATTAGAAAGCAAACAACAGGGAGAAGAAAAAATATAAATAACCAAGCAAGCCAGCAGGAGGACACATCACAAAAAGAAACACAGTCACCAGAGCTCAACGATGACATGGAAGAACTTCTCAGCCTATCAGATAGAGAATTAATAATCATCATAATTAAAAAGCAGAAAGAAAATGAAAAGGAAAAAAATGATTTGAGACAAATCATCACTGAACTGAAGAATGAAATTGAGACCTTAAGAAAGGAAAGAAAAGAAACACAGGAGATTAAAAGATTACCAGAGGAGATAAAGAACTCTGGGAAAAGCAATGAAAGCAAAATTGATGAAATGGAAGAAGGGATCAGTACTATTGAAGATACAGAAATAAAAAGAGCCACAGAGAGAAGGAGAGATAAGTACAAATGAAACAGTATGAGGAGACTCTTAGACAATTATCAGACTCCATGAAGAGAGGAAATGTAAGAGTTACAGGCATTCCAGAAGGTGAGGAGAGAGACAAAGGAATTGAGAAATTATTCAAGGAGATAATTGAAGAAAACTTAGCAAGCATGAAAAATGAGATGAATATAGACATACAAGAAGCGAGAAGAACTCTCATTTACCACAATGAAAAGAAAACTGCAGCAAGACACCTAATAGTAAAGCTTACAAGAGTCCAAAGCAAGGAAAAAATAATGAAACTGGCAAGGGGGAAGAAACATATAAATTAAGGGAAAACCAATCAGGTTAACTTTTGACTTCTCCGAAGAAACATTACGGGCAAGAAGAAAATGGAGTAACATATTCAGCAAACTTCTACACAGAAAATGCCAACCAAGAATACTTTACCCTGCAAAGCTCTCCTTCTTCTATGAAGAAAAAATATGGACCTTCCCAGACAAACAGAAACTCCAGAAATTCATCACAACTAAACCCCCACTCCAAAAAATTCTACAAGAAGTCCTAAAGCCAAAACCAACAGAGGAATGAACAAGAAGAACAGAATAAAATCACAAAAAAAAGATAAACAAAATGGCAAACACAGATGCCAACATATTAATATTAACTCTAAATGTAAATGCATTAAACTCATCAATAAAAAGACACACAGTAGCAGGCTGCATTAAAAACAAAATCCAACCTTCTGCTGTCTCCAGGAAACATATTTAACCACAAAAGATAAACACACACTAAAAGTAAAAGGTTGGAAAACAATGCTACAAGCAAATGGACCAAAAAAGAATGCAGGAACAGCCATAATTATATCAGATGAAATAGACTTCAAATTAAAAAAAGTAAAAAAAAAAAACATAGATGGACACTACATTATGATCAAGGGAAAAATACATCAGGAAGATATAACACTCATCAACATATACTCACCAAATGAAGGGACACCAAAATATATTAGACAATTATTATCAGCTCTGAAAGCAGATATTAAAGAAAATACATATATCGTGGGAGACTTCAACACCCCACTCTCACCAATGAACAGATCAACAAGACAAAAAATAAAAAAAGACACTAGAGCCCTAAATAAAGACATAGAACTCATGGACTTAACAGACATCTATAGGACACTGGCACCCAAAAAAATCTGAGTACACATTTTTCTCAAGTGCACATGGATCATTCTCCAGACTCAGTCACATACTGGGCCACAAGACAAACATCAACAGATACATGAAAATCAAAATCATTCCAACTATCTTCTCTGATCATAAAGGCATCAAGCTAGAAATAAATCATGAAAAGAACACAAGGAACCCTCCCACTTCATAGAGATTGAAATCCACACTACTGGAAGACCACTGGACTAATGAGGGGATCAAAGAAGAAATTAAAAAATACTTTGATTTGAGTGACAAGGAGGACACCACTTTCCAGAATGTATGGGATGCAGCAAAAGCAGTTATAAGAGGAAAATATATAGCAATCCAGGCTGACATCAACAAACAAGAAAGAACTCAAAGAAACAACCTAATCTCACATCTCAAAGAACTAGAAAAAGAACAACAAAAAACCCTAAAGCCAGTAGAAGAAAGGAAATAATAAAAATCAAAGCAGAAATAAATGAACAAGAAATTAAAAAAAAAAAATCCAAAAGATCAATGCAACCAAAAGTTGGTTCTTTGAAAAAATAAACAAAATAGACAAACCTCTACCAAGGCTAACAAAGAAAAAATGGGAGAAAACACATATAAGTAGGATTACAAGTGCAAAGAGGAGAAATCACAACAGATTCAGTAGAAATCAAAAGAATAATCAGAGATTACTATGAACACGTATATGCAAACAAATTCAGCAACCTAAAAGAGATGGACAAATTCCTAGAACAATACAATCATCCAAAGCTGGACAAAGAAGAAATAGAACAAGTAAACAGACCAATTACAAGCAGCAAAATTGAGGCAATAATCAAAGCACTCCCCAAAAACAAAACCCCAGGCCCAGATGGCTTCACAAATGAATCCTACCAAACGTTCAGCAGTGATTTAGTGCCTATAATACACAAACTCTTTCAAAAAAATTGAAAAAGAAGGAATGCTACCAAATACGTTCCACGAAGCCAACATTACACTGATATCAAAACCCAACAAAGACAGCACAAAAAAAGAAAATTACAGGCCAATCTCCCTAATGAACACTGATGCAAAAATCCTCAACAAAACTCTTGCCAACAGAATCCAACAATGCATCCATAAGATAACTCACCACGACCAAGTAGATTTATTCCAGGGACACAAGGATGGTTCAACATCTGAAAAATCATTCAATGTAATCTAACACATCAACAAAAAGAAATATAAAAACCATATGATAATATCCATAGATGGTGAGAAAGCACTCGACAAAGTACATCACCCATTTATGACAAAGGCCCTTGAAATTCTTGGGATACAAGGAACATACCTCAACATCATGAAGGCCATCCACAGCCAATATCATTCTCAAGGGTGAGAAGCTGAAAGCATTCCCATTAAGATCTGGAACAAGACAAGGATGTCCACTCTCACCATGGCTTTTCAACATAACACTGAAAGTCCTAGCCAGAGCAATAGACAAGAGAAAAACATACAAGGAATTCAAATAGGCAAGAAAGAAGTCAAACTATCACTATTTGTGGATGATATGATAATATACATAGAGAACCTCAAAAACTCCACAGAAAAACTAATACAACTAATCAATCAGTTCAGTAAAGTGGCAGGATACAAAATCAATGCACAAAAATCAGTAGCCTTCCTATACACAAACAATAAATCTGAAGAAGAAGAAATCAAGAAAACCATTCCTTTTATTATTGAAACAAAAAAAAAATCAAATACTTGGGAATAAACCTAACAATAGAAGTAAAGGACCTATACAAAGAAAACTATAAAACACTGTTAAAAGAAATAGAAGCAGACACAAAGAAATGGAAAGACATCCCCTGCTCATGGATCGGAAGAATTAACATTATCAAAATGCCCATCCTACCAAGCAATCTACAGATTCAATGCTATTGCAATTAAAATTTCAATGTCATTCTTCAAAGAAGTAGAAAAAAATATTGATGAAATTCATATGGAACCACCAAAAACCCCAAATAGCCAAAACAGTCCTGGAAAAAAAAGGAGGGAATGGAGGCATCACTCTCCCAGATTTCAAACTATACTACAGATCCAAAATAATCAAAACAGCATGGTACTGGACCAGAACAGACACACGGACCAATGGACCTGAACAGAAAACCCAGAAATAAACCCACAGATGTATGTTCAACTAATCTTTGACAAAGGAACAAAGAATATGCACTGGAGCAAAGAAAGTTTGTTCAATAAATGGTGCTGGGAAAACTGGGTCACTACATGCAAAAGAATGAAGCTTGACCACTACCTCACACCATACACAAAAAACAACTCAAAATGGATTAAAGAACTAGGCATAAGACCTGAAACCATATAATATATAGAAGGAAATATAGGCGAAACACTATATGACATGCACTTCAAAGACATCTTAACGGACACATCACCCAAAGCAGTGATAGTGAAGGCAAAGATAAGCAGCTGGGACTACATCAAATTAAAGAGCTTCTGCACAGCAAAAGACACAATAACCAAAACAAAGAGAAACCCCACCGACTGGGAGAACATTTTTGCACACAACACTAATGATAAAGGACTGATCCAAAAATCTACAAAGAGCTGACGAGACTCAACAAAAATAAAGAAAATAATCCAGTCAAAAAATGGGCAAATGAGCTAAAAAGAAACTTCTTCAAAGAGGAAATGCAAATGGCCAACAGGCATATGAAAAAATGTTCAACATCACTTGTAATCAGGAAATGTAAATCAAAACTACCATGAGATACCATCTCACACCAGTGAGAATGGCACATATTAAAAAAAACTAGCAACAACAAATGTTGGCGAGGTTGTGGAGAAAAAGGAACTCTCCTGCACTGTTGGTGGGAGTGCAAACTGGTCCAACCACTATGGAGAACTGTGTGGAGATTTCTTGACCTACTAAACATAGAGCTTCCATATGATCCAGCAATTCCACTCCTAGGTATTTACCCAAAGGACACAGGAACGTCAATTCCAAAGAGCACCTGCACCCCTATGTTTATAGCAGCATTATTTACAATAGCTAAGCTTTGGAAACAACCCAAATGCCCAAAAATAGATGACTGGATCAAGTAGATGTGGTACATATACACCATAGACTATTAACTCGGCATTCAAAAAAGATAAACACATGTAATTTGTAGCAACATGGATGGCTCTGGAAGGGATCATGTTCAGCAAAATAAGCCAGAAAGAAAAAGAAAAATACCAGATGGTCTCACTCAGAGCAGGAATCTAGAAAACTTAAATAAGGGACCAGGAAATAGAATAACTATAAGAAAGAAAATATCAAAATCAACAAACAACTATGAACCAGAGACAGTCTATGGGGGGTGGGGGGCTGGGAAAGGAGGGATTGGGGTCAAAATAAGGGGGTTGCAATTGTATGGGGAATATAAAAATAAAATTTTAAAAAAGAGAGAAGTACAAAATCAACACATGAACATCAATTGCCTTCCTATGTGCAAAAAATGAATCAAAAGAGAAGAAATTTGAAGGCAATCCTATGTATAATGACAAAATTACCTAGGAGTAACCCTAAAACAGGAAGTGAAGATACACAGAAAATTGTAAGACATTCTTAGAATAAATAGGAAACACAAAAAAAGGGAAAGATATGCCCTCCTCATGGACAGGAAGAATCAGGATTACAAAATATCCATCGGACTCAAAGCAATTTACAGATTCATGCAATCCAAATGAAAATTTCAATGGCATTTTCAAACATATGAAGCAAACATTACATAAAAGCATATGGAACTACAAAAGACCACAAACAGCCAAAACAGTCTTGTCAAAAACGAGTAAGAAAGGAAGAAGCACACTTCCAGACTTCAAACTGTATAGTAAAGCTCTAATAGTTAACAGCATGGCATGGGGACAAAAGCAGACACAGACCCCTGGAATATAACGAGGGCCCAGGAACCCACCCTCATCAGGAGGGACAGTGACTCTATGACAGAGGAGCCAGAGCAGGCACTGGAGCAGGGAAAGTAGGGAAATGGTGCTGGGAAAAGCAGACAGACACATGCAGCAGAGTGAAGCCAGGTCCTGCCCCACACCCTACAGAAGAGTAAACTCAAAGAGGTAAACCCCTGTTTCCATGTGTGACATCACCATCATCTTGCAGCAAACCTAAGTATATGACACCATGAGCAGAAACCCTAAAATACTATTTCCTAAAGATTAAAAGCAAATTATCTCAACAAAAGGACAATTCTAATGTAAGTGCAGTTGTTATAGGACAGGAAGAGGGGTAGCCCAAGCCCCACAAACCTGCCTATTCTAAATGGGTTCTGCCATCCGCCGCATCAACACAAAACATAGGAGACTTTAATGGGAAGGAACTTTAATAAAACTAGGAAACAATACAGGTAAGGCAAAGAGTCTAGTTTCTAAATGAAGCACCCAAAGTTACCCGTCCCCTCGTGGGTAAAACTCCATCCAAATGGGATCGGCCCAGAACAAGGCCCCAAAGCCTGCTACAAGTCTAAAGCATCTTCCAGTGGGGACCCACAGAAAAGGGTCACAAACAACCGGACAAGCCCGGAAGGAAAAGAGCAAAATCAACATCAAGATAAAAGCTGCCATGGTCACCTCCCCACGGGTCTCACCCACATCTGTGTCACCCAGTCCACGACCAAAAGACAAGCGCAGTTTCTTCACGTGTCTCTAGGCTCCATGCGCCTCCTCCAGGTCTCCTTCTGGCTCCATCCTGCTTCCTTCCTCAGTCTCTTCTGCAGCTTCTCCTCTTCCTGCTCAGCTCCACCCTCCCTTGGGTGGGGCAGGGAACCTCCCCCTTTCCTGGGGACCACCCTGTTACAATCCCCCCTTTTAATTTTTATTCCACCATATCTATGGTGGCACAGATCTCAGGGTGTAGTCTTAGGAGACAGTCTTTTTTCAGGGTTACAATGTGTGTAAGAGAAGCAACAATTAGTCAGCAGCATTGTCCATGAATGTCCAGTATGACAGTTTTCCATTACTTGAAAATAGTCCATTATCCAAGCCAAAAGAAAAAAAATCTTAAAATTGGTTCAACTTATGCAAAAACGAATTTTCTCAACCTTGATCCCAAACTTTAACAGCATAGCAAAAGTTTGCAAATTAAATTTACTTTTAAACCATTTTTCCTATTTTTGCATAAAATCACAGGGCAGAAAATAACTAACAGCAATTTTTAGCTGGCTTTGTTGAAATACTCCACACAGGATCAGAGCGAACCGGTGGCATCCAGTCGATGTAGGCTTCAGGTATAAAGTTGGTCTCATCAGACTCCACCTGGGCTTTCCTCTTCTCGAGGGTACCAGGGCAATTTTCGTTGGCCGGGTTGTCCAGTCCTGCCAATGGAGGCAAGCTTCCTCACCTTCTTTGGAGGTCTCTGGAACCCTACAAACAAGGCAAACAGGTTCTCCTCTTCTTGGTTCAGCTCTTTTTCAACTTTCTGGAAGAACTCCACACAAAGCCACACAATCAAACTCACGTCCAATTTTTTTGTTAAAACAGACAAAATCCCTGTGGAAGTTATGCAAAAACAGACTCTGAAATAAGTAGCAAAAATTACTACCACTATTTGTATGCTGTGTTGGTATCAAGGGGAGAGAAAATGTGACAAGTTAGCTTTGCTGGAAAAAAAATTACAACCTTTCTGCAGATCCTGGTTACTCAAAACAAAACAAAAACTTCGTGGATTCAGGACAGAATGCATAAAAAAATTTCCAGTATTATGTCAAAGAAACCTTAGTAAATGTCAGGTGTATTTCCAGGTCTATTCAGTCCTTTGTAGGAAAGTTTTTTACTCTGAACAGTTCCATCAATAGGAATCTGTTGAGACCTTTTCTCCCTATATTTCCGGAAACAATTTCTGTTGGTGTGAAACAATTGAATTATACAATATTACAAGGTGACAATCACCATTGACAATTTACACACATACCAGATACTGAGAGGTTTTTTTTTTATATATACATTTTAGAAAACTACTGTTAACATTTTGTACATACCAAAGTTTTACCATTTTCCCAAGTGACAATGCTTCCCTTCTAGTTTTACTTCATTAGGTAAAAGCCAAATAGAACAAATTCATCTAATGCCTTCCCAGGAGGAAAGGGAGAAACTTTGTGGAGTGTCTCAGGAGCTCTACTGAGGTTCCACAAAATTTCCTTGCATCAGCCAAATGACAGGCTACCAAATTTGTACTTGAATTTAGATTTCTGGGAAGCTTTGCCATAAATATCAGAAAATTAACAGAAACAACAATATTCAATCTCTATGAAGGCACCGGCTTAGTTCAGTCCTTTAGTTTTTCTCATAACTGGAGACTCTTTTTTTTTTTTTTTTCTACGTCTATGGGCACCACATATATTGTGGTGGGCACCACACAATTTTTCAACCTCTCTAGGCCAAGACAGACACAAGGACATACAGACATACAACATATAGACAAAGACAGTTTTTTTTTTTAGTTATACCACGTAGAATATGTTATGTAGCTGCAGTTTTACTCCATAGGCTCAGAAAAAAAAATGTCAAAGTCCAAAAAAAATATGGAGTGTTGCTGGCAGAAAAATTTCCAGTTGTCATCCTGCAAACCTAAGACTTTGAAAATAGGAAGGAAAAGTTTTATTAATTACAAGAGTTACATGACCTTGTTTATCACCTTAGGGTTTTTAGTGTTGAAGACTTTTTATTAGAAGTCAATCCTGGGGTATTCTGTACAGCAACTGAAAGAATAAGTTCCATAGGGATTTTGTCTGTTTTAACAAAAAAATTGGACGTGAGTTTGATTGTGTGGCTTTGTGTGGAGTTCTTCCAGAAAGTTGAAAAAGAGCTGAACCAAGAAGAGGAGAACCTGTTTGCCTTGTTTGTAGGGTTCCAGAGACCTCCAAAGAAGGTGAGGAAGCTTGCCTCCATTGGCAGGACTGGACAACCCGGCCAACGAAAATTGCCCTGGTACCCTCGAGAAGAGGAAAGCCCAGGTGGAGTCTGATGAGACCAACTTTATACCTGAAGCCTACATCGACTGGATGCCACCGGTTCGCTCTGATCCTGTGTGGAGTATTTCAACAAAGCCAGCTAAAAATTGCTGTTAGTTATTTTCTGCCCTGTGATTTTATGCAAAAATAGGAAAAATGGTTTAAAAGTAAATTTAATTTGCAAACTTTTGCTATGCTGTTAAAGTTTGGGATCAAGGTTGAGAAAATTCGTTTTTGCATAAGTTGAACCAATTTTAAGATTTTTTTTCTTTTGGCTTGGATAATGGACTATTTTCAAGTAATGGAAAACTGTCATACTGGACATTCATGGACAATGCTGCTGACTAATTGTTGCTTCTCTTACACACATTGTAACCCTGAAAAAAGACTGTCTCCTAAGACTACACCCTGAGATCTGTGCCACCATAGATATGGTGGAATAAAAATTAAAAGGGGGGATTGTAACAGGGTGGTCCCCAGGAAAGGGGGAGGTTCCCTGCCCCACCCAAGGGAGGGTGGAGCTGAGCAGGAAGAGGAGAAGCTGCAGAAGAGACTGAGGAAGGAAGCAGGATGGAGCCAGAAGGAGACCTGGAGGAGGCGCATGGAGCCTAGAGACACGTGAAGAAACTGCGCTTGTCTTTTGGTCGTGGACTGGGTGACACAGATGTGGGTGAGACCCGTGGGGAGGTGACCATGGCAGCTTTTATCTTGATGTTGATTTTGCTCTTTTCCTTCCGGGCTTGTCCGGTTGTTTGTGACCCTTTTCTGTGGGTCCCCACTGGAAGATGCTTTAGACTTGTGGCAGGCTTTGGGGCCTTGTTCTGGGCCGATCCCATTTGGATGGAGTTTTACCCACGAGGGGACGGGTAACTTTGGGTGCTTCATTTAGAAACTAGACTTTTTGCCTTACCTGTATTGTTTCCTAGTTTTATTAAAGTTCCTTCCCATTAAACTCTCCTATGTTTTGTGTTGATGCGGCGGATGGCAGAACCCATTTAGAATAGGCAGGTTTGCGGGGCTTGGGCTGCCCCTCTTCCTGTCCGATAACACAGTGACAGATGCTAGGGTGGAAAAGATCCGCAGGATACACAATTTCAGAGATGAGTAAAGTTTCTCTTCCCGAAGGGCTGGTGACCCCCATGGTCACTCACTTCTGCTGGACGTCCATTGTCTTTTTCTCCCACTCCCCTCCCTTGGCTCCCTCCTGCCTCTCTCCTTGTCCCTTCCCTCCCGCCTCAGGCCTTCCCGCATCCCCCTCACGCCCATCCCCAGGGCCTCTCCGTGAAGGGCAACGGTGGGTGATGGGTGACTCTCCAGCTGTCGAGACAGGGACTCAGGGCACTGTTGTGGCTGATGGTGCCCACCACGGTGGACACGACAGGTGGGGAATGGAACCTGGAAATGAGGATTTGTCTATTCACTTCGATAGAGGCGTGAGCCAGACACAAAATCACATCTACACACCGAGTGTGATAATTACTCCCCGAGAAGCACTGCAGGACGCTCCAATTAACACAGTCAAGTAAACATGCACTTTCCCTCTGGAGGAAGGTCCCTGAGGGCTGGAATCTGGACAGTGTCCAACACGTGGACACCAGCTCCACAGCTCAAATAGCCCAGCCCTGAGGCCCTGCTCTGTCCATGCGGCGGCAGCAGGACAGGGTGGAACATCCTGTGAGTGCTCAGAGGCGTCCCCAGGAGCCCCGACCATGGAGTGAGAGGCCAGAACGCCTTCTGTGCGCACCACGGGGACAACCTCAGGACACAGATGGACACAGAAGCCGGAACTTTCCTCCACAATTTGCAAGTATTCAGTCTTAGGCAGTTTTCAGAATGGAAATCACTCTGACTTGAAAGTTGTTAGAATGCAAGCTTCATTTTAGATGTGAGAAAGTACATTAATTAAAATAGTCATTTTATAAATCATGAAAACTAATAAATTCTGAAGGTGCACAAGCTTCTCAGTGCCCCACTGCCTTATCATGCTGGATGAGTCTCAATCAGAGGAAATATTCTCTCCTTGAGTTTAAAGTGTTCAAAAGATTGACTTGTAGTACCTTTATATATTAGAAGATTTATTGTATGTGACAATAAATGCTTCGTAACTGGCATTTGAGCATTCAGCACACTGAGTTGTTTTGGGCACGGTATAAAAGACAACAGCTAATGGAAATACATTGTGATGAAGAAATTCTGGGGGAAATTTAATGTAATACTTATTGTTAAAAATCAGAATGTTATGCCTTTTGCCTACATATTATGACAGACCTAAGAGTCAAATATAAATTCTGCAAATTTTACAGCAACATGGTTGATTATTTCATGGCTCTGGCATTAAAGAGAAGTTGGGTGTGGACTCAGGTCTCTTTACAGACATGAACTTGGGTATTTTTCTCCAACTCTACGACTCAGGGGTCATCACTGATACTGCACAGGAAGAGAAAATGTCGAGCTTCTGTTATCAATAAATATATGTTTCATAATACTCGAAAGATGTCGACAACTTGGATCACCTCATATCCTGATTTATTTCCTTGTTTTTATGATATTACTGGGAAGATTTCTACCAATGTGTTGCAATTGTTTTACATTACTATGTGACCTTAAAAGTCCTGCCCTCCCCAGGGGCTGCCCCTCCGTCATCCCACAGAGGGGGGAGAGGATGAGATGGGGAGGAGGGGAGAGGGCAGGGCTGCCCCATGTCCAGACGTCACCACTCACGCATGGGCCTGGGGTGAGGAACAAACATGCACCCGGGGGAACCGGGTCCCTGGGACTGGTGGGACAACCACACGCACAGACCGTCCGGCTCAGCCCTGGAGCGGCCTCCTCCCTGTACAGATGTGCATGAGTCTGAGGGGGACAGAGGGGCCGGGGAGAGACCCGGGAGTGGACGAGCCCATCCTGCAGGAGGGACGTGTGGGTGTGACCCAGGAGGACACTCTGTGGGAAACATGGGCTCTGAGTCCTCAGATGTGGGGAGTCAGGTGCAGGGAGATGAGGAGAAGAGGGGACAGACCAGGAGTCAGGAGTGAGGCCACAGGGGTAGGAATCTGACAGAGGAGGTGTCAGGACACGCCGCACGGGGATGCTGAGTCCAGATCATTCAGTTCCAGGACAGTGTCGGGTCCTGGGGAGCAGGAAAACAGGGACCCACACACCCCATCTCCCTGCACACCTGTCACTGTGGGGCCTCCCCAGACCAGGGCTGTGCTGGAGGAGCAGGGACAGGCTCTCTAGGGTGGGGGGTGCTGGGCATGGTCACGTGTCCTCTGGGACTGTGCCCTGGACGACCTCTGGGACGTCGCTGGGCCGAGGTGCTGGGGCCTGGCAGGAGGCCGGAGCAGAGAGATTGGAGCAGTAGGGAGGGGCTGTCAGTAGGGTTTGTTGAGAGATATGAGATTTTAATTTATGCAAGATTTGTAGGGGATAATGGAAATTTTCACCAATTTTCAGGTCTTCTGTGGAAAAAGTTATCATGCACATTCACATGAAGTGGAAATAAATGGGCTGAATAATGAAGTTTATTTAGATGATGATTTTTGACTCAATAGGACCTAGAAGGAATAATTATGTAGAAAATACATTGAATCATTACTCTATTATGATAACACATATGCTCCACATTGGAAGTTAGACATTTTCTTTCCTTCTCCTTTCCCAATACAGATGATGTCTCCAGAGGTGACCAATCTCACGGCCGTGACAGAATTCGTCCTCCTGGGGTTCCCCACTCAGGGGACCATGGGCTTCTTGAACCCGCTGCTCTTCTCCCTGGTCTACCTGTGCGCCCTGCTGGGGAACGGACTCATCGTCCTCATCACCACCCTGGACCGGCACCTCCACACCCCCATGTACTTCTTCCTGAGGAGTCTGTCCTTCTCGGACCTCTGCCTCATCACAACCATGGTGCCCAAGTCCATTGCCAACTCTCTGAGGCACAGCAGCTCCATCTCCTTCCCGGGCTGTGTCGTCCAGGTCTTCATGATGTTTTTTTCGGCAGGTGCAGAGATGACCCTGCTCATGGTGATGAGCCTTGACCACTATGCTGCAATCTGCCAACCCCTGCACTATGCTGTCATCATGAGCAGGGACAGGTGTGTGCAGCTGACAGCTGTGTCCTGGCTGGGTGGGGGTCTCTATGCTGTGATGAACACAGCTGGAACCTTCTCCTTGTCCTACTGTGGGTCCAACGTGGTCCACCAGTTCTTCTGTGACGTCCCCCAGTTATTGGCTATTTCCTGCTCAGGAAATCTAATGAACAAACTTGTCCCCATTCTCATTGGTGTGGTGTTGAGCACCTGCTATTTCATTTTCATCATCATTTCCTATGTCCACATCTTCTCTGCTGTCAAGAAGATCCCATCCACAGAAGGTAAGGCCAAGGTCTACTCCAAGTGCCTTCCCCACCTGCTGGTTGTGGTGCTGTTTGTCTCCACTGGATTCTTTGTTTATCTGAAGCCGACCTCAGAGACCCCGTCTATGTCTGACCTGGTCATTTCTATGTTCTACACGCTGGTACCCCCCACCTTTAATCCGGTCATATACAGTCTGAGAAACCAAGCCATGAAGTCGGCTGTTGGGAGACTGATGAAGGGGAGACTCACCAAAATGTAATAGAGAAGATGACTTCATGACTCCATTATGAGACACATATTTTAAATCTTCACATCATTCTCCCCTTCATATTTGTATAGTTACATGTAATTCCATTGTATAATTAAAGATATATTCTTATTTTTAAATTATATTTAAGATGACTCCATATACCCCTATAGCTTTAATTGTTTGTCTTGTTAACACTTAGATGTTCTTTGATGTTCTGTGTGTACTGGTGTTTGAATTTCTAGCCACTCTTTGCTGTTCTCCATTTCTATGCTCCCAGCCGATAGGGGCAATGGTTGGGTTTCATCTCGGTCGTCAGCAGAAGTTTTCTCACTGGGGCAGCATCTCCAGTCTTTCTAAGGCAGCTTCCCCTCTAATGTCACTGACCCGCATGGTCACTTGTGGGATCAGGGGACTCGGGTAGGATAGAGGCCCCTTTAGTTGGTGAGTGAGGCCTTCACAGCATAAATAAGGCCCAAAGATTCATAGTGAATCGAGTAGTCATGACCTTCTGTCAATAAGGACCACACGTGACGTGGTGGAGCCCCTCCTGGAAGCTCTGGTGTGGGTGCCTCCAGCATTTACCATAAACACGCCAAGCACAGTGGACACCAGAAATAAGACAGGGACTTGAAAGCTGTTAATTTCAGGTGCAGTATAATGACTAAAAACTGATAATATATAGTGGGTAGGGTTTTTAAGAAACAGTAAAAGGGGAGTCCCTGGTGGTACAGTGGGTACAGCACAGTGCTGTAAAGCTGTCCGCAGCCTCTGCACCACGGGTTCAGTTCCCAGACAGCCAAGGAGCTACCCAAATGGCGGGGCAGACCTCTCCTGCCTCACCCGCTGCTCCCCTCAGCTGTGTATTTCGGTCAGTCTGGCTCTCACCCCCCACACCTCTCATGCCAGCTCTCACCCCCCACACCTATGTCCTGTACCCCAGCTCTTGTATAAATAAATAAATCTTTTTTTAAAAAAAGAAACAATAAAGGAACTTAGGAAACTATAATGGTAAAATCAAAATAATAGCTCGTGGACTGCACAATATTCTAACATTTCCAGGAAGAGTTGAGGAAAGGCACTCACATCACACCACACTTTACACGTGTGATTATCCACATTTATTTAATTACCTAGAATGCCTTAGAATTTGAGGACAGTGTCCTTCTGGGCACGTTATTACAGGGATCTCACCCAGAGTGTTTGTGTTTCCATATGGAGTTCTTCAAACATGAAAACTCATCAGATTTACATATCATGAATGATATTATCATTTAGTGTAGACGGAAAGACATAAAGAATTTGAGGGTTTAAATTGGGGAAGTGAAAAGCCCCTGAGTGCTTTTGCTGTCTGGCCTCAGCTCCTCTCTGCTGACTGCATCCACCTTTGGTTTCCCGTTGTGATTTCCAAGGTTTGAAAATTTCACACCAAAATATTTCAATATAAAATGTAGTCTCAATTGGACATCAGGCCCTTTAACTGTTTCTCAAACAGGTCACCCTCTGAGGGAATCAGGCTGACCTTGCCTTCAGCCCAGGCGAGTCCCGTAAGGCACATGGCAAATTTGGAGGCAGCCAGCAATGGTTAAAAGATGACATCATCTTGATACATAAACATCTGGGTTGACAACTTGCTACTGTTATTTTAAATCATTGGCATTTTTATTTATCTGATGATGAAATAACTTTGTTAAAATTAATTCTTGATACTGTCATAGTTTACTGGTCAATAAAATTTATGGGGCATAATGACAATAAAGTTACGAGATATAAGGAGAATTCAATACGTGTATTGAATTAAGAACCTGAATCAGGGTATTATAAACATATGCTGAGACTATTCATTGCCTACATTTTGCCACTTGTGTATAAAATAAATAAAAATTTAAATAATAAAATATTAACTGCCTCAAGATCGCATGAATTTAAACATTTAAGCACATTTTAAACAGTTTTACAACATAATATCCACTAAGAACACTAAAGACTCCACTGAAAACAACAAATTAAGTCAATGAGCCACATCAGTGTAGTTGGAAGCTGACAAAATCAACACACGAAAATCAATTGCTTTCTATATGCACACAATGAACTAGAAGAGAAGTTTAGAAAACAAACCCACTAAAATCACGACACTAAGTACCACGGAGAGACATAACAAAGGAGGTGAAGATACAAGAAAAGAGAAAGACATTGTCAAAAGAAATAGAAAAGACAGAGAAATGGAAAGATATTCCCTGCCCTTGGCTTGGAAGAATCAACATTACCAAATGCCCATCTGACCCAAAGCAACTTACGGATTCAACTTAATCCCAATAAGACCTTCAATGACATTCTCCAAGGATATAAAAAAAATTACTGAAATGTGTGTGGAACCATAAAAGGCCCCGAACACCCAAACAACACTGACAAAAAGAGGAAGAATGGAGGCAGCTCACGCCAGACTTCAGTCCTTACAATAAAGCTCTAATAGTTAAAGCAGCATGGCACTGGGACCAAAACAGACAGACAGAACTCGAATATAATGAGGGCCCAGGAACCCACCCTCATCAGGACGGACAGTGACTCTATGACAGAGGAGCCAGAGCAGGCACTGGAGAGGGAAAGTGGGGAAATGGTGCTGGGAGAAGCAGACAGACACACGCAGCAGAATGAAGCAGGTCACTGCCCCACACCCTACAGAAGAATAGACTCAAACAGATAAACGCCTCTTTGCAAATGTGTCACTATAGTCATGCTGCAAACCTAAGTACATGACATCATGCGCAGAAACCCTAATATTCTACCCCATTTTGTTAAGGTTAAAAGTAAAATTATTCAAACCTAATAACAGTTCTAATGTAAGTGCAGTGACAGGTGCTGGGGTGGAAAAGAACCGCAGGATACATAATTTCAGAGATGAGTAAAGTTTCTCTTCCCGAAGGGCTGGTGACCCCCGTGGTCACTCATTTCTGCTGGACGTCCATTGTCTTTCCTCCCCACTCCCCTCCCTTGGCTCCCTCCTGCCTCTCTCAGTGTCCCTTCCCTCCTGCCTCCGGCCTTTCTGCATCCCCCTCATGCACATCTCCATGGCCTCTCCGTGATGGGCACATGGTGGGTGAGGGGAGACTGTCCAACTGTCTAGACAGGGACTCAGGGCACTGTTATGACTGATGGTGCCCACCATGGTGGACACGACAGGTGGGAATGGAACCTGGAAATGAGGATTTGTCTATTCACTTCCATAGAGGCGTGAGCCAGACACAAATCACATCTACACACCGAGTGTGATAATTACTCCCCGAGAAGCACTGCAGGACGCTCCAATAACACAGTCAAGTAACACACACTTTCCCTCTGGAGGAAGGTCCCTGAGGGCTGGAATCTGGACAGTGTCCAACACGGACACCAGCTCCAGAGCTCAAATAGCCAGCCCTGAGGCCCTGCTCTGTCCATGAGGCGGCAGCAGGACAGTGTGGAACATCCTGTGAGTGCTCAGAGGTGTCCCCAGGAGCCCCGCCATGGATTGAGAGGCCAGGATGCCATCTATCTTGCCATGGGGACAACCTCAGGACAGAGACTCAACACGGCAGTGGGAACTTCCCCCCCCAGACTGCAGGTATTCTGTTCTTAAACAGTTTTCGAATGGAAATCATTCAGATTTGACTGTTTTTAGATTTCAAGCTTCATTTTAGATCTGAGAAAGCACAGTAAATAAAATATTTGTTTTTAAATCATGAAAACTATTAATTCTGAAGGTGCACAAGTTTCTCAGTGCCCCACTGCCTTATCATGCTGGATGAGTCTCAGCGAGAGGAAATATACTCTCCTGGAATTTAAAGTGTTCAAAGGATTGAACAGAAGTTGTGGTGCATCGTATATGTGACAACTAATGCTTCATAACTGGATTTGAGCATTCAGCACACTGAGTTGTTCTGGGCACTACATAAAAGACAACAATTAATGGAATTACTTGTGATGAAGAATGTCTCTTCAGACATGGACTTGGGTTTTTTTTTTCCCAATTCCACACTCAGGAGTCTTTAGTGATATTGCACAGGAAGAGAATATGCCAGAGCTTCTGTCATCATTACCGATATCAGTCCAAGGTATCTACATCTTGGACCATCTCATTACACGATTTATTTCCTGTTTTTATTAAATTATTAGGAAGATTCCACCAATGTGTTGTAATTATTTTATGTTACTATGTGACCTTAAAAATCCTGCCTCCCCAGGTCCTTCCCCTCCGTCACCCCACAGAGGGGGGAGAGGATGACATTGGGGAGGGGATGGAGTGGGCAGGGCTGCCCCGTGTCCAGATGTCCACTCACCCACGGGCCTGGTGAGGAACAAACCTGCACCCGGGGGACCCGGTCCCTGGACCGGCCGGGACAGACACGCACAGACCATCCGGCTCAGCCCCGGAGCGGCCTCCTCCCTGCACAGATGTGCATGAGTCTGTGGGGGACAGAGGGGCCGGGGAGGAACCGGGGGTGGACGAGCCCATCCTGCAGGAGGGACTTGTGGTGTGACCCAGGAGGAGACTCTGTGGGAACGTGGTCTCTGAGTCCTCAGATGTGGGGAGTCAGGGGCAGGGAGATGAGGAAACGAGGGGACGGACCAGGAGTCAGCAGTGAGGCCACAGAATCTGACAGAGGAAGCTCAGGACACGCCACACGGGGATGCTGAGCTCAGATCATTCAGTCCAGGACAGTGTCGGTTCCGGGAGCAGGAAAACAGGGACCCGCACACCCCATACCTGAACACCTGTCACTGACCAGGGCTGTGCTGAAGGAGCAGGGAACAGGGTCTCTGGGTGGGGGGTACTGGGCATGGTCACGTGTCCTCTGGGACTGTGCCCTGGACAACCTCTGGGAGGTGTGCTGGGCGGAGATGCTGGGGCCTGGGCAGTAGGTGGGAGCAGCAAAAGTGGGGCAGTCGGGAGTACAGTCAGTCGGGTTTGTTGAGAGGTTTGAGACTGTAATTCTTAAAGTTCTGTAGGGTCAATGGAAATCTTCAAGCCTTCACCAATTTCCAGGACATGTTTGGACAGTGTGATAATGTCCCCTTCACATGAGATGGAAATGAAAGTTGAACACAGCAGCACACGCGATGAGGATACTAGATGCCATGGGACCTAGAAGGAGTAACTACCTGGTAGATAGACTGAATCATTATCCTATGCTGACAACCCCTTATGTTCAATATTAGAAGATTTAACAATGTTTTCTTCCTCTTTTTTTTTTATACAGATGATGGCTCTGGGGGATGAATCTCACGACTATGAGAGAATTCGTCCTCCTGGGGTTCCCCACCCAGGGACCATGGGCTTCTTGCACACCGCTGCTCTTCTCCCTGGTCTACCTGTGCGCCCTGCTGGGGACGGGCTCATCGTCCTCGTCACCACCCTGGATCGGCACCTCCACACCCCATGTACTTCTTCCTGAGGAGTCTGTCCTTCACAGACCTCTGCCTCATCTCAGCCATGGTCCCCAAGTCCACTGCCAACTCTCTGAGGCACAGCAGCTCCATCTTGTTCCCAGGCTGTGTCCTCCAGGTCTTCATGATGGTTTTTACAACAACCACAGAGTTGCACCTGCTCACGGTGATGAGCCTTGACCGCTATGCTGCCATCTGCCACCCCCTGCACTATGACATCATCATGAGCAGGGACAGGTGTGTGCAGCTGACAGCTGTGTCCTGGCTGGGTGGGGGTCTCCATGCTGTGATACACACAGCTGGAACCTTCTCCTTGTCCTATGTGGGTCCAACGTGTCCTCCAGTTCTTCTGTGACATGCCCCAGTTAATGGCTATTTCCTGCTCAGGAAATTTAATCAATGAACTTGTCCCCATTCTCACTAATTCGCTGTTGAGTATCTGCTGTTTTATGTTCATCATCATTTCCTATGTCCACATCTTCTCTGCTGTCAGGAAGATTGCATCCACTGAAGATAAGGCCAAGGTCTACTCCAAGTGCCTTCCCCACCTGCTGGTTGTGGTGCTGTTTGTCTCCACTGGATGCTTTGCTTATCTGAAGCCGACCTCAGGGACCCCGTCCATCTCTGACCTGGTCATTTCTATGTTCTACACGGTGGTGACCCCCACCTTTACTCCCACATATACAGTCTGAGGAGCCAAGCCATGAAGTCAGCTGTGGGGAGACTAATGAAGGGGAGACTCACCAAAATATAATAGGGAAGATGAGTTCATTACTCTTTACAAGACAATTATTTTAAATTTTCACATTATACTACTCTAATTCTAATTATAATATAATAATATTAATAATGTAATAAATTATAAAATAAATATTAAATAAAATAAATAATAATATGTATATTAAGATAACTTCATATACCCTTAGTTTTAGTTGTTGCTCTTTTTACCTCTTAGGTGCCATGTGATATTCCGTGTATACTGGAGTAACTGAACTTTCAGCCACTCTTTGCTGTTCTCCATTTCTGTAGCTCCCGGCCAAGAGAGAAGATGGCCGGGTTTCATCTCAGTTGTCAGCAGTTGTCAGCAGCAGTTTCATCTGTTGTCATCTTAGTTGTCCCTGGGCAGCATCTCTAGTCTCTAAGGCGGCTTCCCCTCTAATGTCACTGACCCTCACGGTCACATGTGGGATCAGGGGTCATGGTAGGACAGAGGCCCTGTACTTAGTGAGTGAGGCCTTCACAGCATAAACAAGGTCTTAGGGTCCAAGTTAGAATCTGAGCAGTTGCCATCCACTGTAGAGAAGGACCCACACACGTGATGTGGTGGAGACCCTCTGGAAGCTCTGGTATGGGTGTGCCACATTTACATAAACACACTCAGCGCTTGGTGGACAGCAGAAATAAGAAAGTTAAGTTCCTGTGCAGTATAATTACTAAAATATTACAAAAATCATTGGGTGGGAATTTTTGAGAAACAATCTGCTCAAAACAAAACGGTAGCTAGTAGTCTACCTCGTATCTAATATTCTAGAATGTGTTAGGGATGCCATCCATGACCTCACACCACACTTCACAGGAGTATTGTCCCCATTTATTTCATCACCTAGAGTGGGCGGGTGGGAATGGCAGGACAATGCCCTGGCTGGGCAGGTCATCAACAGGAATCTCACACAGAGTGTCTGCATTTTTATGAACTCGTTGAATTGAAAAAAGCCGTCGATTTACGTGCAAAAAGTAACACTATCATTGGTGTGTTCATAGACATGCAAAGGATTTGAAAAGATCTCATTTGGGAAGTGAAGTGCCCCGTGGGTGTGGCTGCTGTCTGGCCTCAGCTCCTCTCCGCTGACGGCATCATCCTTTACTTTCCCTCTGTGATGTTCCATACTTGAAAATTCACACCAAATATTTCATGATGAAATGCAGTTCAATTGGATATCAGACATTCAGTCACACTCAAACACTCACCTGGGAGGGCTGAGTCAGGCTGACCTTGCGTCCAGCCCGGGGGAGTTTCCAGGTGGAACCAGGCAAATCTGGAGACCAGCCAGGGGCTGTAGAAGAGGTGGCAGAATCCTGACCTTTGAGCTTCTGGGCTGACAACGGCCTACTGCTCTTTTAAGTGATTGGCCTTTTTATTTTTAGTGCTGATAAGTGACTCGTAACATTAATTCATGATGCTGTTACACTGGTCAATAACGTTATGGAATATAATGAGAATCCAGTGTGTGCATTGAACAAGAAACTGGATCAGACCATTCTAACACATACTCTTCACTGCCAACATTTTTGCCAACCTTGTACACGTAATTAGATATATAAGTTAATAAAACATTAACTGCTTTAAGTTGTATGAATTCAACATTTAATCACAATTAAAACCATTGATTTCTGATTTTTTTTTTTCTTACTTGGCGTTACTAAATGATTTATCCTCACTATTTCTTTTTATCATGGTACTTGCTGCTAGCACAGTTGTGGGTATTAAATAACATTTTTATAAATTCTCAATGTGCCAAATCGTACTTCCACTGTTTGATATAAGGTCAAGAAATACATTACGAACTTAAATTCACTAGAAAGTATCAAA